>NW_024412420.1:12466398-12513061 GCF_014898765.1 Herpailurus yagouaroundi | reverse complement strand
AAAAAAAAAAAAAAAAAAAAAAAAAAAAAAAAAAAAAAAAGGATAACGTTTTAATTCAGTGATCAAACACGAGGCCAATTCCTGTAAACTTTGGAGTTGAGCTAAGGTCACATAAATCTACAAAATACATGAGCCAAGAACTAAACCTAACTCAAAAACCCACGTTTCCAAACTTATCCTAGTTTGGAAGTGCTAGCAGGTTAGAGAGCTAAATAAACCATTTGAGCAATATGAAGACAGAATGATGTGACACTCTTTACACAGTATCTGTAGCAATTGTAAATGTTCAATAAATATTTACTATATAAATGATAAGACCACTCAAAGATTCAGGCTAGGCAGGCATGAGATTTTTAAGTTTACAGTGTTCAAGAAATAAACCATCTGTGGAAGTTGCTTCCTTATAGGCTGAACTTACAAGGTTATGAAAGGCAAGGAGGGTTTTTGGTAGTACTTAATCAAGACAGAAATCAACGATTATAAATCTATAGTTTTATTAAGACAAAAACTGACAATGTGATATGAAGTTTACATTTAAACAAAGTTTTCACAGAAACCTAACACATGCCTAAAAAGATTTTACAATGGAGTTCTAGATACAGGTCTAGACGATGTCAAGAACTGATGTGTCTCTTGATTCAAGACAGCATTTTGGGTATTAGTTAATTCTTAGGATTAAAAAAACTTTTTGTTTTGTGTTTTAAAGTGAACCACTGCCCCAGTATGAAAGTTTAATCTTCTCCTGAGACCAGGGCTTTTGAAATCACTCAACTCTGTAAGTGATTCAGTGAACTTGTGCTGTCAGTGACTGAACCCTGCCACCAATGATTTCAGAGTTCAAAGTTCAAATAACAGGCTCCAAGAGTTTTCCACCCTAAGAGTGTGGGCCCTTGTCTTTTTCTACTCTCTCACCTTCTATGCCACCCTCTTCCCTTCCCCAAATACCTCAGCCAGTGGCTTGGATGGACAAGCTGATGTTTAAAACTTCATAATTGGAAAATAAAGGGTCTTCTTATCAATTTCAAGAATTAGCACCTCTGAAACAGAACCATCTGCCTCTGTATACGCTCCAAAAAGACCTTCGCTTTTCAACCAGTTTCCTTCCCCAAAATGGCAGCTTTGGTAATTTATTAACTGGCTTAGTCCTCTGCTGGGAACAGCATTAAGCTCAGGCAGGGAACACCTTGGCTTGTAAGTTTCAGGCATTCACAGCTTTTGAAGTCTCTCACAGTCCTCATTTAGGTTGCCAATGACCTTTTTGAAAAGATAAAATATTCTGGACACAGAACCGAATCACCACAAGTTTGTTCTTTCCATTGTTTCACCATTTCCCCAATCAGGCCCCAAATTTTAACAAAAATGATCCTACCCATCTCCGTTCCTTCCCACCCCCAACCCTCCCACCCCCAAATAATACACCAGTAATAGCCAAAAACTACACACATGCTACGCTGTAAAAATGCAGAGTTAACACTATTGGGAAGAAGGCTGTGGGTTGTGGAGATGCGCTTTGAAGATCTACAGTATCTTTTGCTTTCCCACACACCCATTCTGCAAGTTCTGTCCTTCATGGAAGGCCCTTTGCCTTTCTCAGCAAAGTACAGAATGGGCTGCCTTGCAACACTTCTCCTTCCCCTCCACTGGGATGGGTGTGCAAACTACACAGCATGGAAAGGCTTTAAAGCACTTGGGCTGCTGTAGGGCACAGAAACGATACTGGCTCTTCAAAGGACATCTTCTCAAGCCACCTCTATGGTGCCAAGACAAGTAGAATTCCTTCCCTCCCCACTTGAAACCCACAGTCAGATGTGACAGGGGCTGGTACTCAGGAGAGTTAATTCTTGTCATCTTTTTTGTCATCATCCTCCGAGGGGTAAGAATGCCACGTCAGCCTTTCCTCATAGAAGGATATGACCACCTGTGGGCACTTGACATTGGCTTCCTTGGCAGGGACTAGGTCAGCCTCATCAGAATTTTTCCTGCAGAACAAAGCAGAGAGACTCTGAGACCAGGTGCTGGTGGTCTCTTGACTTGGATCACACAAGGGATAGGGCTTTAAAAGTATTAATTCAAGAAGAGTAGCCTAGGGAAGGGTGATAACATGGCCCAAGCAGCATTTAGTGGAGTGACATCCTCAGAGATCTTCTACTGAAAATCCTCTCTGGGTATCTTTGTTAAAAGCTAAGTCACTTAACTCAGTCTATCACATCTGAACCTCGGCAAGGCCACAAAAAAATCATGACTCTCAGATTCTTGAAGAGCAGAGAAAAACTAGGGGCACCTGGGTGGCTCGGTTGGTTAAGCATCCAACTTCGGCTCAGGTCATGATATCAGTTCATGGGCTCAGACCCCACATCGGGCTCTGTGCTGACAGGCCTGGAGCCTGCTTCAGATTCTGTGTCTCCCTCTCTCTGCCCTCTCCCCCTTGCACTCTGTCTCTCTCTCAAAAATAAATAAATGTTAAAAAAACTTAAAAAAGAGAAAGAAAGAAAGAAAGAAAGAAAGAAAGAAAGAAAGAAAGAAAGAAAAGAAAAAAACTACTACAATCTTCCCAAAGTCATATCTCAGCTGCCATGAACCCATGGAGATATCTCAGCTTTGTAGTAAAATGTAATACCATGTTGGATAATAAGATTTAATACCATTGGCTCTTGCCAATGCGCTGACTCATAATTACACTGTTTAACATTACCAAATGCCATGCTCACACAGATATTCCACAACTCCCAGGTGCTTTGAAATGGTGCTTCAACACTGGGAAGTAGAAAATAAGGGACTGTTACATAATTCTTTATATTTTTCTGAATTTAAGATGGTCTCAAAATGTGAAATTCATATACATATTACAAGGGACTTAGGAGTAAAGCCATTGGGAATGTCCTAGATGGGAGCAGTAGCATTAAGGCAGATAGCAGATATATAATGGGATCTGTGATGAGGCACCACCCAAAACTTCCACAACTCAGCAACAGGTACCAAAGCCAGAGAGCCCCAAGGAACCAGGGTTGACTAGGCTGGTAAAATAGGCTGTTGAACAATGGACTGAGGAGAATGGGAGGGAAAAGGAGTATAACAATATGGGAGCCTGAAGCAGGCTGCCCTTATTGACAATTCAACACCTTCTGAGGAAAGTTCAGTCATTTTATGGCCAAGAAATATTTGCTATTTTGGAAATGGACAAGTATCTCAACTTTCCAGGAAAATAACCTTAAAATGAACTTGGTTTTATAATCACAATCTTACTATTTCAACCTGTAGTGTTACATTCAGGTAGAACCTTTACAAACAGCAGTAATTTAATTAAAGGAGTATAATCTTAAACAATATGGAGATACTAATGTAACCCAGAATGGTCACGTGCAGACAGAAAGTATATTCTAATTGGACTGTAACTCCTGGTATTGATCCTTTCCCCCCCAGATGCAGCACCTTAAAAATGAACTTTTCTCCTATGGGCTAGCAATATGTCAGCTAAAAGATGATCAGATTCAGTGAACACCTAGGGAATGCATAATAAGAAAACAGAGTTTCAGCTAATTGTGACATGGGCTTCCAGTAGTGTCAAAATTAGGCCTCTCTGGCCACCTTCTAAACAAGAGGAATGAAGAGTAGATACGAGTTTCCAAGAAGGGTCTAGACTGACAAAAGGACAAAATCCTTAGAATGCTGCCTTGACTGGCAGAAGTTTGGAATTATTTACTCCTACATTTTTTTTAGGACAATAATTGAGACCCATGTGGGGGAAGAAAATAGCACAAGCATTCTTCAACAAGCAAGAAATAGGGAAGAAAGCCGTTCTTTTGGACAGAGTAGGGGAATTTTAGAGAATTTGGGATTAATTACAGTTCTTAAAATTCTCAAGACAACTGTTTTCATTAAGCCGTTTCATGGAATATTACTACCATTGGTATTTATACTTCTGGAAGGAAAAAAAAAGCCTGGTTCTATACTCAGTATAGTAAAGGGGACTTGCTGACCCCTACTGGCTGATCCTGGAATTACACAATTGGCACAAATTAGAAAGGATCTATCAAGGACAAAGGAAGAGCTACAGAAATTCTTAACCCTGAAAAGTTAACAGAAAACATCTGATCCTGGGGCCAGCCCGATCTTTATTAAGGAGGTGGTAGAAGGGGAGGGTGGTTCAATCACATTTCATATCTTTTTCCTTTATTTACAGAAGTGAAATGTGATTCCTCCCCACACCTTCTCCATTCTGGATTTTCTCCCACCTCCTAAAAATGGGCAAAGACTGAGAATCCTAAGGGCCCCTACCTGTATAACTCATGAGTCCAGGTTGGCAGTCAGGCCGAGGGTCACTATCGAAGGACTAGGCCATCTTAAAGATTTCACACTTGGGCGACTGGAATTTCGAAGGTCCAGCTCTTTTCCTCTGGCATGGAACAGATGGGGAGAAGAAAAAACCACCACACAGAGCCACTGGCAGACTCACCATTTCATCAGGAACATGAGTTCTCCACTGGAGTCTGTAGCTCCAATAATCCGCTCTGGCTCCAAACCCCGGGCAAAGCCTCGTGGCTTTTCTGACTGTGAAAACCAGATGAATGGAACGATTTTAATTATATGGAATTGTTATCCAGACTGGAGTCACTCCGGTTTCTCTGATTAATATAATGACACTCTTGCCAATATTCCACCAATACCTTGGCTCCAAGTCACAGGCCTTTTTGCATCCTTGGGTGATTCTTCCATCAAGGTCTTAAGGTTTCCCCATATGTAAAAAGGGACATACATCTCAAGCAAAATAAATGTTCACAACTGTTTCTTCACCTTCAGAAGACAACTTACTTTAAGGTATTGAACAGATGAAAATAGCTACCTTACAGTTGTAATGATTACAACACTGAAAACGATCTTTTTACAGGAATGAATTTAGTTGCCCTTCTTCCTGAACCTCAGATAAAATAAGTATAGATTAAGTGAACCCCCAAAACACTTTGAAAGCATTAGCATATCTAAGATTCCAGAAGGAATGAGAGATGGCTGCTGAGGTCCAAGAAACAGCAGAATAAAAGTATTTAACTTTAAATTTAAAGAGCTTTTAGTTTCTTTGACAGCAGTAGGAATTCTAGACTAGTAAAAATTTTCTCTCCTTACCTCTTCTTTCTTCTTCTTTGGTTTGCTCTCTTCTCCCTTATCTTCAGAATCAGAGTCAGCTTTGCGCTTGCCTCCCTCTGATTTATCTGTCTCATGTGCTGTTTTCTGTGACTGTAGAAATTCAGCAATGAGATCAGGGCAATCCAGGTTCTCTTCTGGCTCCCATGTGTTATCCTCACTGAAATCAGAGGGCACAGTGAGTCACACTTTCCACTCAAAGTTAGCACACTCATGCTAAGGAGACGCACAGGATGACAAGAGCTGGTGCCCTTGGAAGAGAGGAGTTAATGATGATGAGGAACCGGATTTTGTCCAAGATCAAGAACTTGGTAATGCTGAAATTTCTTGGTGGGCGGGAGGGGAGATAAGGGACTTTTAGACTATAAGCCATGGAGGCCAGGCCTGGGTCACACTACATATTAGAGCACTCTAGGCCTTGCACATTACTAGACTCCTGAGAAAGTTGGTGACTACATGGATGGATTTACCCAGGTTAATGAAACTTACTCTGAGAACCCCTTCCACTTTAGGAGGTACTCCACTTTGCCCTTTACCACTCGACGGTCAAGAACTTTTTCCACCACATATTCCTCTTCCTCCTCTTCTAGCACCTCCTCCACTTTCTTCTTGTTTTGTTTCTTCCCCATAGTGCCCGCCAGCTTTCTGGTCTAAAGGGTGACGCTGCTAAAGTGACAAAATAAAAAGGGCATTAGGGCACACTTTTCTTGGTTAGGTGAATATTCGGATGGTTAGAAACCCAGGGGCATCACTGATGACTTTAATAGTGTATGCTTGTATTACGTATTCCACCTTTTCGGCTTCAGTAAAAAATAAAGTTTTCTAATATGTTCTGATATGAAAGCTAGTTCATAAAAAGCCCCAACCAATCTCACGGCAAAACTCCTTTATTCTTGCATAATCACCTAACACTTTTATACCTATTCTAAGTTAAAAAGTTTCCAACACCCCTTTTAGTATAAAGCATGGCATCTAAAATGTTATTCAATTGGAAGCAAGACTCCTAAAAATAAGGTATAGACATTAAACTTACATACATAACTTACATACACATTAAACTTACATACATATAACCCTCTGATTCATACTTTCATCATATCACTAGACTTCCAACTTTTACAGTGCGAAGTAGCTTGTCCTATTTATCAAACATCTGGTTCAAATTTCCCCCTTTTTGTTTTTTAATTTTTTTTTCAACGTTTATTTATTTTTGGGACAGAGACAGAGCATGAACGGGGGAGGGGCAGAGAGAGGGAGACACAGAATCGGAAACAGGCTCCAGGCTCTGAGCCATCAGCCCAGAGCCTGACACGGAGCTCGTACTCACCGACCGTGAGATAGTGACCTGGCTGAAGTCGGACGCTTAACCGACTGCGCCACCCAGGCGCCCCTCAATTTTCCCCTTTGTATATGCATATATAATACAATGCATCCCTCTGCATTGTTACAACATCCTCTTCTGAGTCTCAAGGTTCTTTTTTAAAAATGTTTGTTTATCGGGGTGCCTGGGTGGCTCAGGTCATGATCTCACAAGCTCATGAGTTTGAGCCCCACGTGGGGCTTGTGCTGACAGCTCGGAGCCTGGAGCCTGCTTCGGATTCTCTGTCTCCCTCTCTCTGTTCCTCCCCTGCTCGCACACTCTCTCTCTTTCTCTCAAATATAAACATTAAAAAGTTTTTTTAAATAAATAAAATGTTTATTTATTTTGGGGGGGGGGTGCGCAGAGGGAGAGGGAGAGAGAGAATCCCAAGCAGGATCCGTGCTGCCAGCATAGCCTAACATGAGGCTCAATCTCATGAAACATGAGATCATGACCTAAGCAGAAATCGAGTTGCACACTTAACCAACTGAGCACCCACAAGGTTCTTTATGTGGTCTTTTCCAAATGCCATCAATGATTTACAATGTGAAAGTTTCTTCTTCGTTTCTTATTCTACTTAGCTTATTTCTGAGGTTCAGAAAGACTTATAAAAATGCCAGAATGACCATGAAATTCTCTAATTGGGGCACTGCAATAATTTGGAAAATGAACAGGAAAAAAAGAGATAGTTATCACAGATAATAAAACCTGAGTTAATTCTTTTGTAAAATACTTCTTTAGGCTGAGTAACTTCCAAGCATTTTTTCCAATGCTAAAACTCTAGTCCCCTATAATCTATTTTTAGTCCTTCAAATACAATTCAGACAGCTGGCAGGCTTAAAGCCATTTGTTTACCAATTTGTGTCAGTAGGTGGCGCCATAAGATATCAACACATCAGAACTGATATATAAAACTGGCCCAAAATCTACAAATTCATGGATCACAGCTGCCACAATGAGATACAAAGAATCAAGAGAATGGCAGATAATTCAAGCCAAATTACTACCATCTATGAATTTAAGACAATGCTGATTTGGGGCTAAACTGGTTGTTCATCCTTGGGAAAAAGAGTCTTACTTAGCCTAGGTAGAAACTCTTCTAAATATACTTTAGGGGTGTCTCACAGCTGGCTCAGTCAGAACAGCATGAGACTCTTGATCCCAGGGTTTGAATTCGATCCCTACGTTGGGTATAGAGAGTACATAAAAAGAAAATATTTAATAAACAAACTTTAAAACTGACATGTACAGAATGTCTTTTTGAAAAAGTCCACTATAGTCCATATGAAATATAACAAATTTTCATGAAGTCAGGATCATCATTATGAATCAGTTAAATTATCCACAGAAATCTTGGTTTATACTGAGATATTCCCATGTCTGCATATATGAGCAATGCTGACTTACTGAAACATTTAACTACTAGAAAATCTGGACACTGGTGGATACTGGAGATTCAAGAGAATAAGAAATGCTTCCTGCCTTTCTGATGTTTAATGTCCGATAAGAAAAATGTAGACACCACTTCCACTTAAGGGTATTCTGAACTTTTGCAAAGTAGCACGAAACACTGTTTTCTGGAGTGCTTTTAGTATGGTCTAAGGCAACACCTAAGCCCCACCTCTACAGAGGGGTTCAGAACATTACCTGTGCTCAGGTAAGAGGCATCTTTTCAACCCTCTTCCTTCTCCATATACATACTGAAGAATCTGCTTTGCTTTCCTTCACCCCCCACCCAGTCCCTCTATCTTTTAGAGAAAATGCCACACGTTTTCCCTTCCTTCTTTTACTGAACCGACTTATCAGTGGATTGCAGTTAGCTTCATGTGCCTTTGATTCAGAGGCTGTGTGTACTTCTTTCTGGAGGGAGATGCTTTCAGGTTTTCAAAATTCTGACTGCTATATGGCAAGTGTTATTTTATGAGGAAAGAAAAATCTAATTTCCCTTCTGGATTAATTGTGTTTCCTTCCAAGAATAAATGCTCTCTATTCCTTGCTTTCTTCCACTGTGAGTTGAAGAGGTAAAGCAGGATTCACTGTCAGTCTTTGGTTAACATGCGGAGAAAAATAAACTGACCATCACCTTTAGATAACAAAGGTTACCACAACTCCCTGCATTAATTTGGTCTTGGACATTGGAAGATACTCCCTTTCTCAATTGATGGAAGGAAAATAATGGGTTATAGACCATGCAAAACAGTAATTGTTCCCTAATAACCTCTCTACCAAGTAATTAAATTTAAGAAAGTAAAGGAAAGGCATCCTATCACTAAGGCTTCAGAATTCAGAGTTATTTAAAGCCCCGTATTATCCACATTAATAGTTATACTTGTCTTACAAAAAGAAACAGCACTGAATACTGCCCATCTGATTGTCCTACTATGAACCAAAAGGATCAGGACAGCTTCTGGTTTATCTCTGGCTACTGTAGGCCTCTTCTCCCTGTATCATTAGCATGGTCCCAAGGAAGCAGAGTCATAGAACAGAACAGTTTAACTAGCTTAACTCACTGTCTTAACAACTCAAGGGGTGCCTGGGTAGCTGAGTTGACTAAGTGGCCAACTCTTGATTTCAGCACAGGTCATGATCTCACAGTGTGTGCTTAAGCCCAGCATTGGGCTCTGCACTGAAGGAGTGGAGCCTGCTGGGGATTCTCACTCCCTCCCCACCCCTCTCAATATAAAGAAGCTTTAAAAAAAAAATAAAAAAGAAGAACTCAAAAAAGAAGTGAAGAATAAACAGACTCCCACTTCTCTCTGAGCCTTTTTTAAGGAGAGAGTGAGTGTGAGTGGGGAAGGGGGAGAGGAAGAGAGAGGCAGGGAGAGAGAGGCAGGGAGAGAGGGAGAGAGAGAATTTCAAGCAGGCTCTAAGCCCAAGGTGGCGCTCCATCCCAAAGACCTTGGGATCATGACCTGAGCTGAAATCAAGAGTCAGAAGCTCAACAAACTGAACCAACGAGATGCCCTTCTCTGAGCTTTTTTTTTTTTTAATCTTTTTTTTATGTTTATTTTTGAGAGAGAGAGAGAGAGAGAGAGAGAGAGAGAGAGCGCAAGCGGGAGAGGGGCAGAGAGAGAGGGAGACACAGAATCCGAAGCAGGCTCCAGGCTCTGAGCTGTCAGCCCAGAGCCCGACGCGGGGCTCGAACTCCTGAACCGCGAGATCATGACGTGAGCCGAAGTCAGACGCTCAACCGACTGAGCCACTCAGGCGCCCCTCTCTGAGCTTTCTTAACTGGCTCATCCCAGCATCTACCTCAGGTACCAGATTCTTTATATTAGAGATTCTCAGCCAGGCTTCCCAATTTGAGTTTTTCTCTTATTTATAGGTAGTTCTATGGGGGCCTGAATAAGCAGTTTGTTAAAATCAATGTAGAAGTTGATTAAAAATGCAACCCACTCTTCCTATAGAATCTATCACCTTCAGAGGAGCCAAGAGCCCTCTTAAATATTACGAGTCAATTCTCCTATGGTTTCCAAAGGGATTATTTCAAGAGAAATCCTCCCTGAATATGACAGTCTCCAAACACTAGCAGGGATATCTGGAATTGAGGACTCTCAATTGGAATTGCTTGGCAAGGAAATTTCAAAGTAACTCAAATCAGTGTAGTAGCACAATGGAAAAATGCCTTTCATCAACACAACTTGCCACTCCCCACCCCCCAAGCATCCTGGCAACCAAATTATGGCATCAGTTATAGAACATGACCTATGAACATGGCCACGATCATAGAACATTTATGTCAGAACTATTTATGACAAAACATCGAAGAGGTGTACACAGGGTGAAAAGTTCCTGATTAACTCAAATCTTAATGTTTGGACAGGTCTTCTTAAGGCTTATCATGATGTTGCAGATAAAAAACCTAGAGTTGGGGTGCCTGGGTGGCTCAGTAGGTTGAGCATCTGACTTCAGCTCAGGTCATGATCTCATGGTTTGAGTTTGATCCCTGCGTCGGACTCTGCTGTCAGCACAGAGCCCGCTTTACTTCGGGTCCTCTGTCCCTCCCCTCCTCTCTC
The DNA here is from genome assembly GCF_014898765.1 of Herpailurus yagouaroundi. Lineage (NCBI taxonomy): Eukaryota > Metazoa > Chordata > Mammalia > Carnivora > Felidae > Herpailurus > Herpailurus yagouaroundi. The sequence continues at coordinate 12,502,549 of NW_024412420.1, read as the reverse complement.
TGCCCCTTCCCCCATGCTTTACCTCTCCCTCTCTCTCAAAAATCAACAGTAAAAAGAAAAAAAACCCAACAAACTAGAGTTAACTAAGCTGCTATAACTTTTATCTAAATATTTACTGAGTCTGCCACATTTTAAGATGCCTAAAAAAATAATACACTTGTATCGAACTTTAGAGTTTACAAAGTGCTACCTCACGTTACATCATTTGATCCTTCAAAACCATCCCGTGAAACAAACCACTGAGATGTTATCGACACCTCATAGATAACAGATTTACAAGAAATAAATCACCTAAGGTCACATAATTAACAGAGCAAGCACCTCGGTAAAGACAGCAAGGCTGAGTGACCTAAGGGCCCTGCTGCACACACACAACTAGGAGCTAGCCACACATCTGTAGGAAGTCTTCCCTTTGGCCTGTACAAGAGAAGGACAGAGGTCTCTTTAAGTGGATCCTTCCTACAGTTTGTCATCAGTAAATAAGGAAGTGACTGATAATGATTTTCTTTTGAAAAGACCTTGTTGGGAATGCAAGCTGGTGCAGCCACTCTGGAAAACAGTATGGAGGTTCCTCAAAAAACTAAAAAGAGGGGCGCCTGGGTGGCGCAGTCGGTTAAGCGTCCGACTTCAGCCAGGTCACGATCTCGCGGTCCGTGAGTTCGAGCCCCGCGTCGGGCTCTGGGCTGATGGCTCAGGGCCTGGAGCCTGTTTCCAATTCTGTGTCTCCCTCTCTCTCTGCCCCTCCCCCGTTCATGCTCTTTCTCTGTCCCAAAAATAAATAAACGTTGAAAAAAAAAAAAACAACTAAAAAGAGAACTACCCTATGACCCAGCAATTGCACTACTAGGCATTTATCCAAGGGATACAGGTGTGCTGTTTCGAAGGGACACGTGCCCCCCCCCCCATGTTTATAGCAGCACTACCAACAATAGCCAAAGTATGGAAAGAGCCCAAATGTCCATCAATGGATGAATGGATAAAGAAAATGTGGTATATATATACAATGGAGTAATTATTCGGCAATCAAAAAGAACGACATCTTGCCATTTGCAACTACGTGGATGGAACTGGAAGATATTATGCTAAGTGAAATTAGTCAGTCAGAGAAAAACAAAAATATGACTTCACTCATATGAGGACTTTAAGAGACAAAACACATGAATATAAGAGAAGGGAAACAAAAATAATATAAAAATGGAGGGGGACAAAACAGAAGAGACTCATAAATACGGAGAACAAACTGAGGGTTACTGGAGGGGGTTTGGGAGGGGGGGATGGGCTAAAGGGGGTAAGGGGCATTAAGGAATCTACTCCTGAAATCACTGTTGTACTATATGCTAACTAATTTGGATGTAAATTTTAAAAAATAAAAAATAAAATTAAAAAAAAAAGAGGAAAAAAAAAAGAAAAGACCTTGTAAGGTATGGCTGTTAAAAAAACCAATGATTCCTAATTGGTTACTGGAATACAAAGGTATTCATTGTTAATTAAATCAGGAGGCAGTAACAAAGCATTGGTTGTTAGGGCCCCAGCAAGTCTTTGGAATCTTTTAAATCAACAAGTGCTAGATGGTGCAGATTTTGTGAAGTTAAACACCTACCAAGTAGGCTGAAGACAGCACGGAAAAATGCCAATTTTAAGAAACCAAAATTTATCTATAGTGTCCCAATGAATCCAGGAATGATGTAAATCTGAAGCAAGAGTCATGAACTCATAGCTCTTTCAAGAGAAAAAAACCCACACATCCTCCACTAAGGCAGTTAGAAGCTAGAAAACAGGAACAATGCTACTTGAAAGCAGAAGGCAGCATAGTATCAGATACAAGGCATTTTATTTTGTTTTTGAGTAGCTGGTACTGATTTCTTGCCAGCTTGAAAGATCAAATTCCAGGTGTCAGTACAAGGTAACAACCACAGACCTCTGAAACCAAAGCAGTAGGGCTTTTAGCTAAATGTTAAGAAAAATCATTCAGAATGTTGGTCTGGTGAGGTGACCACCTCTACTAAGGAAGAATTCATAGGAAAGCAGACTTTGAATAGAGAGTTTTCACCCATAAGAATCAGAATGACCTACGGAGTTTAAAAATACAGATACCCAGATCCAATGACATAGAAAGTACGGTGTGTGTGTGTGTGTGTGTGTGTGTGTACAGACACACACACACACACACACACACACACACATATATAATACACACATACTAACCATAATATAATGTATTCATATTCAATTACAAAAATATTTAATGTAGGAAATTACAATTCCTTGGCCCAAAACCTGTCAGCCTATTTATGTTTTTTTTTTAGTGTTTATTTATTTTTGAGAGAGAGACAGAGCACGAGCGGGGGAGGGGCAGAGAGGGAGACACAGAATCTGAAGCAGGCTCCAGGCTCTGAGCTGTCAGTGCAGAGCCTGGCATGGGGCTCGAACCCATGAATTGCAAGATCGTGACCTGAGCTGAAGTTGGATGCTTATCGGACTAAGCCACCCAGGCGGCCTAGCCTGTTTATGTTTCTATACATAAACACAGATATATATTAAGTGAAAATAGATATTATAATTCTACAACTTGCCTGTAATAAAATGTACTATATCTTTGACACTGTTCCATAAAGATCTCCATTAAACAATTTTTTAAATGTTTATTTGTTTTGAGATTGAGTGCTAGTGGGGGAGGGGCAGAGAGAGAGGGAGACTGGAGAATTCAAAGCAGGCTCTATGCTGTCAGCGCAAAGCCTGACATGGGGCTTGAACCCATGAACCGCAAGATCCTGACCTGAGCCAAAGTCAGATGCTCAACAAACTGAGCGCCACCCAGGTGCCCCAAAGATCTCCATTCTTAACAAGCTGCATAGTATTCCATATTGTATGGACACATCATATCTAACCATTTACCAAGTGATGAAAATTTGGGTTGTTGCCAATTTTCTATTATTACAATGTTCTTTGAACATGGCATCTGCATCTTTAAAACCTCCTTAGCAGATCTGTATGACTCTTGATCTTAGGGTCATGAGTTCAAGCTGGGTGTAGTTTGCTTAAAAATAAATAAATAAAATAAAAAGCTCCTTAGGTGATTTGATGCATATCCTTGGATAAAAGCCATTGCTAGAAGAGGATTGGCAGAAACTACATTCCTCAGGTGAAATTACACACATTATTACAGATATAAATCAATTCTCAGAGTTAGCTAAAAGGCAGGTGAACATTTTACTTTCTCCATCCAATTGAGAATTAACTGGAACAATAAACTAACCAATGTTCATGAAAACAAAACGATCTCTGTATCACATTCAACATCATTCAATCTAGATTTTTTTTTTTTTTTTGGTACTAGCAATTGGAAGAACACTGCTTGAAAGATCCTTATATAGTTCCTTCCACCAAAAGAAAGCTAGTATGAGCACCAGAAAAGTCCCTTTCCTGTCCCTACCTCTCAAAACAACTTTATGCCTATAGGTAGTTATATATATTTGCTCAGTTTCCTAATAAGCAAAATAGTGTAACAACCCTCATGGGATTGATGCCTTTGAGGTGAGCTTTTATGACCTTCTAGGATTAAATCTATTTATATATTTGCATATATGTTCTACTTCATTAGATTACTGCTTCAAGTTTAAAGATAGCTTTCTGAAGCCCAAAATATTAAGACTCAATAAGAAAACAGCACTTCCATCCTGTGTATAGCTGAAATTCATGGCTAAGTTTTTAAAACCAGAGAGCAACTCCAGAACACACTCAAGAAGGACCCAGGTCTGGCTGGAACCAATAATTACGAAAAAGAGAAACCCAAGATCTCATTTCTAGAAAACCAAGACAGAAGAGCTGCCAGAGACTGAAAAATCACATTTCATATATCTTAAGTGTAGGAATTTCTTCTGCTCTTCCTTTTATCTGGCCTATACAAGAAAATGGCAAAAGGAATTTATCTTCCTATGAAGACAGATGAGAGAGGTGAGAAAGGAAGTTCTAAATACAATGGAAAATGTCAACAAAATGGTTTGTGAAAATAATTTTAAGATTTCTGAAGATCAATGTAAATACCAAAAATCAGTTTTGATGATCCAAATAGTAAAGTTTTATAACAAACTTTAAAAGTTGAGATTTCAGGCTCAGTTTTCTTTTTTTTTTTAAATGTTTATTTTTGAGAGAGACAGAGATAGAGACAGAGCACAAGCAGGGGAGGGGAAGAGAGAGAGAGACACACACAATCCAAAGGAGGCTCCAGGTCTGAGCTGTCAGCACAGAGCCCGACGTGGGGCTCGAACCCACAAACCAAGAGATCACAACCTGAGCCAAAGTCGGATGTTTAACCAACTGAGCCGCCCACATGCCCCACAGACTGTTTTTACATACTAACTTTTTAAAAAAGGCAGCCATCCAATTAAATGAACAATGGTCTAAGTATTCATAGCACATTTATTGAGTTCAAGACAAAAATGACAATCATCCTTGATTTCATTCCACTCATCTTCCATACCTAGCCTTATTAAATCCTATTGAGTATGTATCTTTTTTTTTTTTTAATTTTTTTTTCAACGTTTATTTATTTTTGGGACAGAGAGAGACAGAGCATGAACGGGGGAGGGGCAGAGAGAGAGGGAGACACAGAATCAGAAACAGGCTCCAGGCTCTGAGCCATCAGCCCAGAGCCCGACGCGGGGCTCGAACTCACGGACCGCGAGATCGTGACCTGGCTGAAGTCGGACGCTTAACCAACTGCGCCACCCAGGCGCCCCAGAGTATGTATCTTAAATATCTTTCAATTCATACATTTTTCTAGCCTTACTACTACTATCATCCCATTTGCAAGCCATCATCATCTCTTGTTTGGGTAACTCCTGACCAGATTTATTCTCAACACTAGCCCCTCATTTAAAATGCAGGTTTCAGGATGCCTGGATGGCTCAGTCGGTTAAGTGTCCGACTTCGGCTCAGGTCTTCTGAGTTTGAGCCCCACATCGGGCTCTGCACTGACAGCTCAGAGCCTGGAGCCTGGTTCAGATCCTGTCTCCCTTTCTCTCTCTCTCTGCCTTTCCCCCACTCGCACATGCGCGCGCTCTCTCTCTTGAAAATGAATAAGCATTAAAAAAAAACAAAATGCAGATCTCTTCATATCATTATGTGTGGGCATCTGAGCTGAAGACCACTACACCTAACCTATCAATCACAATTACCTTGCCCTTTGCCTCATTCTTTCATTTGACCAATTCCCTTACCTAAAATGTCCTGTTCAGGAGCTTTCCCAAAGCCTCACGCTAGGTTTAGGTTAATTCTTCCTATGAACACCCTCCTACAGTATTCATCATTTAACAATTATCTTTTTGGTACCCATTATGGGTAAGGTGCTAGACAAAGGGGGTGAGCAACAAAGACAAAAATCGTTGGTCTCTTAGAATGTGTGTGTGCGTGTGTGTATGTGTGTGCATATATATATGTATATGTATATACACACATACACACACACGCACACACACATATACGTATACATATACTTGTGATAGTTAATTTTATGTGTTATACTGACTGGGCCACGATGCCCAGATATTTGTTCAAACATTTAGAATTTATTTTCTAATGTGGACGAGTGCCATGAGTGAGCATGAATGGGGGGGGTGTGAATACATGCATGTGCAGGCAGAGGAGGGCACGGACAATAAGCAAGAAGATGTTGTGATAATTGCTATAAAGGAGACAACTCAGCAAAAATCAGAAAAACACACCATGTGTAGGGAATAGTTGGTTCCAAGTCCTAAAGTGAGAAGAAGTTGCTTTATCTGAGGAACAGAAATGTGGCCAGTTAGAAAGAGAGGCTGAGGAAATGGCCAGTAAGGATGAGGTAATTACTGTGCATATCACTCCTCACATCACTCCTTCTCTCATCTAGCCCCTTTTCCCATTATTCTCCTATTGCCTCTTTTGCTTCTAGCTTAGGTTTAAGACCTAGGCATTAATAGCTATAAAAGTTTCTAACTACAACTCTCCCAGCATTTAACACTATCTATTAAAAAATAAATAAAATTAAATAAAATAAAACCAATAACAATTTACTAAAAGCCAGAGTGGAATATAGGGTAACCAACTCACTGGCGAAAGCACTGAGAGGTCCACATTGCAGGAACCCTCTCAGACCCAGGCAAATGGAGCTATTTGTTCAGGCCAGTGGGATATGCAGACACACAGGAATCACAGGCTTTTGAGAATCCCTTAGTGGTGAGTAATAACAACATAATAACAGCTAAAATTTACTGAATACTTAAAACAATGCATATAAAGGCATTCAATCCTCACATCAACTCTATTAAACCCACTTCACAAATGAGAAAACTGAGGCTTATGAAGCAAAGAAAATTTCCCAAAGTCCCCAGAGCCAGGCCTGAAATATAAATACAAGAAAACAATGCAAGTTGAACTTCATTTCAACAAGAGAAATGTAAGAGTATATAATAATTAGCAAAAGAAAATTAAGCAAAAATAAGTAGCCACAAAAGCACCAGAGGCTTGGAAGAATGAATGACTAGGGTGATCAGGAAAGAGTTTAAAAAGTTGGGATTGAAGCCAAGCTCCAAGAGTATTTGAAAAGGTGGATTGAGGAGGGCAATTTGGCTTAAGGAACGGTGGTGAACAAAAGCAATGAGGTATGTCTGAGGTAGATGGTGTGTAAACCAGTTTGGGCAGAGTAGAGTAAATAGTAAAGGTAACCACTAAAACATTTTCTACAAGGCCCCTTCTCCTTAAAACAAAGACCAAACTCCTCAGCGCAACACCTAACACCCTTTCATTCCAACCATTCCGTACTTCTACTCCCTCACAAAACCTACACTCCTGTCAAAACTATAAACTGCACACCGTCTCCACAAAGGCTTTGCTCATTATTAAGTGCTCCTGCCCAACACCAGCAGTCAAAATCCTACCCATCCTTAATGATAGGGCTTAAACAACCCTACTTCCATGAAGCCTACTCAACCTAGCCAACCACTGTTTCTTTTTTCTCAGTTTCCATTGTTTCTATTTTTTGTAATATTTAAAAAAGTTTAGACAGAGCCGTGACAAGGGGAGGACAGGATGGGAGGAGAGAGGGAGAGAGAGAGAAAATCCTAAGCAGGCTCCATGCTGAGCATCCCACAACACTGGGCTCATGACCTGAGCCACAATCAAGAGTCGGATGCTCAACTGAGCCACACAGGCACCTCTCTTTCTGTTTTTATTCAGACACTCAATCAAAGATAGGTCTGGGCCCTGTGTAACATGTTGAACCCTGTATGGGCAGGAAAGATATATGTCTCAGATGCCAAAAATCAGGGAAGAGAAGTCTAAAGCTGTCAGCATTTTAGGGAATAATCAGTAAAATCTGATCTGCAACCCCAAAATGGAAAACAAGAAAGAAGTACACCTTTGCTGAGCATTAGCAACTACATACCAGTCATTAAAAGGCAGGTGAAGGCATGTGTAGTATATACTCAATTTGTAGTCCTCCTGACTCATGTTTCTAAACTGCTGTTAGTCTGTTTGTTAGCTATGACTGTTTGGGAGGTAAATGCTTTCCAGATGGAAAACTTTACTGAGCAGAAAACAACTTGTGCCACAAACCCAGTAGCAGGAGTTTCATTTTTAAAGGAATAGCTGCCCTTGAATTCCAGGATCTAGGACTAGAATACTGGTGTGCTAATCAAATTAAAATTTTATCTGAGCTCTATCAGAAAGTTGGCTATCCCCTTTCAGGATGCTGATGGGATGAAACTACAGATACAGCTTTGGGTTAAGAGGCCACAGGGATATGCAAATATTAGTAGGACACAGTGATAACTGGCAAGTCTTTTAGTTTAAGATGAAATAAAATTAGAAAGCTGGACCAGAACTACAACTAAGTTGGAAATTTTTTTTAAAGTTTATTTATTTATTTTGGAGGGGGGAGGGACAGAGAGAGAGAATCCCAAGCAGGCTCTGTTCAACCGACTGAGCCACGCAGGAGTCCTGGCTAAGTTGGAACTAAAAGCAGAGACCAAAGCATTCACAGATAACAAAACAAAACCAGATCATTGACACTAACCTCTCAAATACCACAGTTCTGTTAGGCTCTCAATGTGTTAGCTACTATTAAAGAGAAAGGCACAATTTCACAGACAAATTAGGTTACCCCCCCTTGGTCAGCAAATCATAAAAGTGGGCGCCTGGGTGGCTCAGTCAGTTGAGTGTCCAACTCTTGATTTCGGCTCACGTCATGATCTCGTGGTTCCCGGGAATGAGCCCTGAATTGATGTCCATGCTGGCAGTCTGGAGCCTGCTTGGGATTCTCTTTTCTGCTCCCCTGCTCGTGTGCACACGGTTTCTTTCTCTCTCTCTCTCTAAGTAAATAAATAAACTTTACAAAAAACCATAAAAGCTGAAAGCAGTAAAGATTTAACACAAATTATTCAATTCAAATACTAACATGATCTGAATTTTGCCCATATTTGAATAACTTTTCCAATTTTGGGAGAGGCTATTCACTTTTTCAGTAGACATCACTATCTGGAAATACAATTGTTTTTAAGTTTGTTTGTTTGTTTGTTTGTTTAGAGAGAGAGCGCGAGCTTGAGTGGGGGAGGGGCAGAGAGAGAATCCAAGCAGAATGCCAAGCTGCACTATCAGTGCAGAGCCCAATGTGGGGCTCAAACTCACCAATTGTGAGATCATGACCTGAGTTGAAACCAAGAGTTGGAGGCTTAACCGAATGAGCCATCCAGGTGCCCCTGGAAATACTATTTATTTAAATTTATGCAAAGACCCCAAAAGATTTTTCAAGATACTTCTAAAACAAAATATTCAAATCATATAGCTTGCTGTTAAAATCCAGAACCTGGGGCCTCTCCAGGTCCTCACCTAAGGTATTTAAAATGGTCACTTGCACAATCTGCACACCAAGCTGAGTATATAAAAACTAATAAGACAGGGGCGCCTGGGTGGCTTAGTTGGTTAAGTATCCGACTCTCCATTTTGGTTCAGGTCATGATCTCACGGTTCATGAGTTCAAGCCCCAAGTCGGGCTCTATGCTAATGCAGAGCCTGTTTGGGATTCTCTCTCTCAAAATAAATAAAACTTAAAAAAAAAAATTAACTGTTAAGACAAACATGCCAAGGACAACAGTTATACTCTGCCCAATGTTATTGATCAAAGACAGGAAAACTAATTATATAAATGCACATTAATTCATTCTGCTAACACATGGAATTCTAAGAAAGGATCTCAAAGCCATATACTCAACAATCTAAACTACCTACATTTAGGTGAACAAGAAGCGTAGCCCCATTCTATGAGCCCACATACTAGCCATTAGCATTTTGTTCCAAAAACTCTTCAGAGAAATAACCTATGAAGTGAAAATCTATCAGGCCTAATGCAAAATCCGTTATACTACCAGAGATAGTACATAAAAAAGGTGAGATTCTGATGGATAAACTACTAGAGAATGACAAAAGTGAATCAATTCTTTTTAAACGGTATGAAGTGAAAAAGAAACACTTTCCTGGTCCCTAAAATGGGCACAAGATATAATAGTTGCTTTTAATTTTTTTAAGCTTATTTACTTGTTTTTAAGTAATCTCTACACCCAGTGCGGGGTTCAAACTCACGACCCTAAGATCAAAAGTCACATGCTCTTCCAAATGAATCAGCCCAAGTGCTCTTATATAACGGTAGCTTCTTTTTAGAGGTTTGGTTAGACAATTACCAGTATCTTCCAGTCAAAAATGCAGAAGTCTAAGGTATTCTTACTTGGTCCCTTTCAATCAAGAAGCTAGAAGCACCAGGCTACACACTATTTACATCTTTAATGAAAAACAATTCAGGCTACAGCAGCCAATGAAGAAAAATGGCACCAAAAGGAAAATCGGAAATGAAGACCCTGAACCTGCCCTAAAGCTTTAGTAAGGTGCTACCAGTTCCAACAAGTTGCCCTTTAACAATACTACTTACAATATAAATGTCTGCAAGCACCTAGGGAGGAACACAGGTACTAATTTTCCAAATGTATTCATGCTTCTATTCCAAAACACTGGACCTTTTCAGAGCTATTCTAAAATGGTAGCATGATTCTTAATACAACTGAGGAGGCTATCTTACCCCTGACCAGAGTTTCCAGTACAACTGACCTTTTGTAAACTCCACCTCAATTGAGTTAAACCAATACAAGTCCGCAAATAAAGTCGTCCATGAAAAATCTTCATTTGAAGCTCTGAAGAAGTACTGCTCATTTTGTATTCAAAATTTCCAACAACAAAGAAAGGCTGGCTAAAAATCACAAGAGCCTATGAAACAAATCTCACGATCTCACAAACTTTTCCTCTTTGTCTCCCCACTTCCCACATCATTTCACACTCTCTCTCACTAACTTAATTCCTTACATGTGAACTCATCTACACATTTCTATGATTTCACTGCCCTTTGCGACCAGTAACGATCCCAGATAAAAACTTATGGAACTAATCGAGAAATCAAAGCAGAAGCGCTACACTTGGTATATTAACTCCCTGAAAGGAATCAAAGAGTAAAGATATCTGAAAGCCTAGAAAAGAGGAGAAATCTTGTTTTCATCCTTTCTGCACACATTCTTTTTAACAGCCTCCCCACCGCGTGAGGAGGACCCATCGGGAAGCAAGGCAGCCCCTTTCACACCTAACTGAAATACTCCCGGGGCCTCCGCCCTATTTACCCTAACAGCTCCTCCCCTTCCAGATCCAAGCCAGGCACCTCACCGCCCCTCCCTCTCCTAGCCCCCACTCCAGGTTATCCAGCAGATGATCTCCCCAAGAAGCACACCTTGGGCTGCCCAGCCCCCTCTCCAATTTCCTCGAAGTTACTTCTCCTTAGCCCGGCGAGCGAAATGCCTCTGACTGCCCCAGCCAGACCCGATATTCTCAGAATGCGTTCGAAACCGAAGGTCTCGCAGCCGTCAACCCTCTCCACTCATGTCCAAGCATCAAGGTTGCCCAGCTTGTCCCCTTCCCAATTTACTCAAGTGTTTCCTCCCCAGCCCAATCCAGCAGCCGCGCACCCAACCACGTAGTATTGTCTTGTTGGTCTACCCAGGCCCTGAGGAGAGACCCGCCAGTGCTCGGCCCACCCCGAATCGCTTCTATCTCCAGCTCAGGATACGCCGCCCGCCCCGCCCTCTCCATCCTTCTCGCGCTCGGCGCCCGGCGCCCGACCCCCGCACCCGGCGGAGAGCTTCGCGCGGGAAGGGCTCGGGACCCGGCGCGTTCCTAGCTCCCGACCTCGGCCGCAAGCGCGGCCCCTCACCCAGGGCTACCACTACCGCCGCCGCCACCGCCGCCGCTGCCGCGCACCTCCCCCCAGCTCCCCGCTTCCCCTCCTTTAGCGGGCTCTTCACCTCAGAGCAGCGCCAAAGAGCCCGAGAGGAATCGGTGCCGCGCTAATGGCGCGTCGCGTCGGGCCGGCCGGGGGAGTGGCGCCCAGAAAAGCAACAAGCCGGTGGCCGCAGTCGAGCCCCTCACTGAAGCGGCGTACCGCAGGCCCCGGCCAACGGCCCTCCCCTCGGACGAACAAAAGAGCCTCGCACTCGGCGCTACCCGCCGCCCACACTGCGCAGGAGCGACGACCCTCCGCACAGTACTATGGGACTTGGAGTCCATCCCAGACTACAAGACCCAAAGTACTGCGCGCGTGCTACACCGCCCCGCGGAGTGTGCGCGGGGTTCGGGGAGTTTTAGTTTTTTAACAAGCGCCGGAGCAGCTCTAGTTTAGAACGTTGCGACCTAGGGAATTAGAACGTATGGTTTTACGAGCGAGCCCCATGAAGCTTGGTACGAAAAATCAACCACTTCTGGACAGTTCACGTGAATCCTTGACATTTTTGAATCTAAAGAGGTTTCTCACCAGACCTTAAATCGCCAATAATCTCTGTAATCCTCAATTTCTGCCCCAAATCTCTGTAAGGCTCCTACTTCTCAGTGTTTATAAAGTACTTCCCCTTCAAAGTCTTGCCTGATTCTTTAGACTAGGTTAGGTCCCCCAGGTAGTTTCCTCATCAGGGCCTCCAGAACTTCTCGAAATTTTTCGTTGACTGCACCAAGCCAGAGCTCTAGTGCAGAACCCCCTTATCTCCGTGAGCACTCCTCACCCAGCCACCTCCCAAAACACCGAGAAAGGCAAAAAACCACGCTTATTCTTCTTCGAGACAAACTGTTTAGTTCTGACTTCAACTATCTCGCTGTCCCCAACTCTGTTCATATGGAAATTCAGTCTCCCATAACGTTTACCCCACTTTATTGTCATTAATGTCTGTCTTCTGTTTTCTAACCTCCTGTAAGGGCAGAAACCTTGCCGCCTCGTGTTGTTCACCACCCTATACTCAATGCCCAGTACAGTCCCTGGCATACAGTTGTCAAGCAATATTTGTTGAATAAATGATTAAGTGAATTAATGAAATGTCCTACCTGACAGAAAGGGCAGGTGATCAAGCTTTCCTTCCTCCATCTCTTCACATCAGATTTGTGGGGTTTTGGTTGGTTGTGCTTTTTTATTTGTTTGTTTGTTAACTCTTTTGTGCTTCTTTTCCCTATCAAATCAGGAATAGAACTACCAGAAGATGATTTTTTTTTCCTTCTTTACTCTGAATATTCACATATCCTCCTAATCAGAGGTAAAGAGGAAAGGCAACCAGTCTATTGTACTCCACTTCAGAATGCGGGAGCCTGTGTGTATATAACAGTTTTGCTGAGCCAGGCACTGTGCAGGGCTGTGGAGAATTGTCATGTAAGAAACCCAGCTCAAGAATATCATAATACTTTTGCTAAGACCGCTGTGGGAGCACAGGGAAGAGGGCAATTCTTCCTGAGACCTTGGGTTGGGTGTCTATGAAGAGGCAAAAATTCAGCTACTTACTCCCTCCTAAAGTGTCCTGTTCTGTGTGTAATAACTTTAATGATGAAAAAATTAATTCTAATAATATAAGCTACATATTATTGAGTGCTTACCCCAGCACTAGGAATTCTCTTAAGGTCTTGATTAATGTTATTTAATCCTAAGCAACGCTGGGAGGTGGGAAGTACTATTTCCATTTTACGGAAAAGTTGTAGAATCTGACTAATGGCATTCATCAAGAAAGTGGTGGGATTGCAATTTGATGTCATGTCTAACTCCCAAACTATAATTCTGTCTATGTGAAATGCTGCCATCCCGAATTCCTCATATTGAGCTGAATTCGGCTTTCCCATGGAACTACCACCTACTCCTCCTAGTTCTGGGTGTGTGGCTGTACACAGTTATGTTCGGTAAACGTAATTCCTCTTTCATATTCCTTCTAATATTGAAATTCAGCCTTTATGTCTCCCCCCCCCCCCCCCGCCCCAAGGTCTTACTTTTCCAGGCTAAATACCGCCATTTTCTTAAACCGTACATCATAGGAAAATAGTTTTGGGTCTACCATATCTAGTCTGTTATTAAATCCTGGCTCTTTATATGGGTATTTCAAAATAGGGGGAGTCATCACTGCACAGCTGTTCTACACCATTCTTGAATTAAGGGAGTCAAAGGTACCTTTTCTTTTTAGGTAGCAGAGCACCACTGGTTTATGTGAATCTGCAATCAACTCAGAGCTCTCTTGTTAATGATCTATTCTGGAATTCTGCTAGGGATGAATGTCAAACTCTCAAGCCTAATGTTTCTCCGTAACAGTATCTTTTTTGAAAATCTTTTAGGATCAAATGGGTTTAGTTCTTTTCTCTTCCCATAAGAATGGTGGCATTTTAAGTTATTCAGACCCTCAGAGTTTCTTTTCCTTCTAAGGGTAACAGCAACTCAGTCATAGTAATCTTGCTCAAGACAACATTTGAAGTCACATTGCTCATGCCCACAGGAAATGTGTCTCTCACATGAAGTTCCTAAAATCTCAAGGAATGTGGGGAAGAGAGGAAGTCTGATGCCGCAAAAAAGAACAAGGACTTGGAATCAGGCTGAACTGGATTCAGTTCTGTCTCTACTTTTTGCCTGCTGCGTAACTTTGAACAAGCTCCTTAACTTCTCTGAGCCTCAGCCAACAGAGAAATCTGAAACATGGAAACATTACCTAAGACCTACCTTGCAGCATTTCTGTGGGATGGACTGTAATGTATAAAGGGAATGCCTGTATATACTGGCACTAATAAACAGTAGCTATTTTAGGTACAGCACATAGTTGCTTCTCATGTGATTTAAGGAGTGGGGGAAGTACAGAACTTTTTTTTTTTTAATGTTTTTTTAAATGTTTATTTATTTTTGAGAGAGAGATAGAGCGTGAGAGGCAGAGGGGCAGAGAGAGGAGTCACAGAATCCGAAGTAGGCTCCAAGCTCTGAGCTGTCAGCACAGAACCCGACGCGGGGCTCGAACTCATGGACTGTGAGATCATGACCTGACGTGAAGTCGGACGCTTAACTGACTGAGCCACCCAGGTGCCCCAGTACAGAACTTTTGAAATATTTTCTTCCCCACTGTCTGAAATTCTTTATTTCATTTTCCCCCAATTTTTAAAATGATGGTAAAATATACACAACATAAAATTTACCATCTTAACCATTAAAAAACTTTATTTTAGAGACAGTGCTAGTGGGGGAGACGGATGTGGGCAGAGAGAAAGAAGCTTCACACTCAGCACAGAGCTGGAGGCAGGGCTCGATCACCACAGCCCTGGGATCATGACCTGACCCAAAATCAAAAGTCCAACGCTCAGCGTTCTGAGTCAACCAGGAACACCCCCCCCCCATCTTAACCATTTTTAAGTGTACAATTCAGTGGTATTAAATGCATTCATAATGCAGTGCAACCATCATCATCATCCATCTCCAGAACTCTTTTCATCTTAAAGACTGAAACTCTATACCCATTAAACAAAAACTCACCATTCCTCCTCTTCCTAACCTCTGGCAGCCATTATTCTACTTTCTAAGATTTGGACTACTCTAAGAATCTCATATAAGGGGAATCGCACAGTATTTGTCTTTTTGTGACTGGCTTATTTCATTTAGTGTAATGTTCTCAAGGTTCAAATGTTGCAGCGTGTGTCAGAACCCCCCCCCCCTTTTTTTGAGGCTGAAGAATATCCCTTTGTATGTATATATCACATTCTGTTTATCCATTCATCCATTATTGGCCCTTTGGGTTACTTCTGCGTTTTAGCTCTTATAAATAATGCTGCTCTGGGGCGCCTGGGTGGCTCAAGTCGGTTAAGTGTCCGACTTCAACTCAGACCTCAGCTCAGATCATGATCTTGTGGTCTGGGAGTTTGAGCCCCAAATCCAGCTCTGTGCTGACAGCTCAGAGCCTGGACGTGCTTCGGATTCTGTGTCTCCCTCTCTCTGCCCCTCCCCTGCTCACACTGTCTCTCTCTCTCTCTCTCAAAGTAATAAATAAACATTAAAAAAATAATGCTGCTCAGAATATGGCCTACAAATATCTTTTTGAGACCCTGCTTTTAATTCTTCTGGGTGTTAAAAGACAAAATTCAACTAAGAAAATTTAACCATTAAATTGGCTTTATTCAATGATTATGAATCAGGCAGCATCCCATCTAGCAAGTAGAAAGGGGCTGAGCATACAAAATAGAAGGCTTTAAAAAATTTTTTTTAATGTTTTTATTCATTTTTGAGAGACACAGAGAGAAAGAGTACGAGCAGGGGAGGGGCAGAGAGAGAGGAAGATAGAATCTGAAGCAGGCTCCAGGTTCTGAGCTGTCAGCACAGAGCCTGATGTGGGACTTGAACTCACAAACTGTGAGATCATGACTCGAGCCAAAATTGGACGCTTAACAGACTGAGCCATCCAGGCGCCGCTAGAAGCCTTGTTTTTTTTTAAATCTCTATGCCCAACACGGGGCTCCAACTCACAATCCTGAGATCAAGAGTCATATGTTCTACTGACTGAGCCAGCCAGGTGACCCCAAATGGAAAGCTTTTATAGACAGAAAGTTGGCAGGGATGAGGAAAAATTAGATTACCTATCTTTCTTTGGGAGACGGAAGAGTCTTTCAGGCAGATTGCCTCACTGGTGCCCACAAGGTTACCTCACTAGCCTGACCAGTTAAGAGTACATTCCTGGGAGGGGCTGAAACAGAAATTAGGTTAGATTTTAAGTCTTGGTTTGTTGACACGCGCTTAGCACGAGTGACTCCATTTTGGATCCGTTTTTGGCTTGTTTAACCCTTCTTCAATTCCAGAAGTGGAATTCCTGGATCATATGGTTTTAATTTTTTGAGGAACTGCCAAACTTTTCCACAGCGCCTGTACTACTTCACATTCCCTCCAACAGTGCACAAAGGCTCCAATTTGTCCACATCCCCACATTACTTGTCTTTTTCTGTTTCTTTGATAGTAGTCATCTCCTAATGGGTGTGAGAGTCTTTGTTTCATTTTAACTACTACTTGAAATTCTATTGTTAAGGATTTAGTCATTTGGGGCTAACAAGGACTCTCTTTTAAAAGGCAAATATACTTGAGAGCTATCTGTCTTTCTTACCTCCCCTGGTCAGTGTGATTCTCACGTGACTTCCTGGTAGTTACTGGACTCTAGTTAAAACCTATACTTCTCAGGGGGGTGGGAGGGAGGAGAGGGTGGGTGATGGGTATTGAGGAGGGCACCTTTTGGGATGAGCACTGGGTGTTGTATGGAAACCAATTTGACAATAAATTTCATATATAAATAAAAAAAATGTAAAAAAAAAAAAAACCCTATACTTCTCAAATCTTGCACCTATAGCCTTGACATTGATTGATTTTCTCATGCAAAGTGCTAACTGCCTGAAGAAGTACTAGCATTTTAGGTATAATAGAGATTGGCCCCATTATCAAGTGTTAGAAATTACAGTTGAAAAAATAAGGTCAATAAAACATAAGATATGGCACTATGAAACCTTATTACATTCAAATTGTTTAATAAATTATTGTTTAATATTCATTTATTTATTAAAATTTTTTTTAATGTTTATTTTTGAGAGAGAGAGCACGCAAGCAGGGGAAGGGCAGAGAGAGAGAGGGAGACACAGAACCCCAAGCACGGTTCAGGATCTGAGCTGTCAGCACAAAGCCCGATGCGGGGTTCAAACAGACCGTGAGATCATGACCTGAGCTGAAGTCGGACATTTCAGCGACTGAGCCACCCAGGTGCCCACTAATAAATTTACTTAAAAACATTTATTGAGGGGCACCTGGGTGGCTCAGTCGGTTAAGCATTCGACCTTGGTTTGGGCTCAGGTCATAATTTCACAGTTTGTGGGTTCGAGCCCCGAGTTGGGAGTTGGGACTCAGTGCTGACAGCGTGTGGAGCTTGCTTGGGATTCTCTCTGTCTCTGTCTCTGCCCCTCCCCTACTCACGAGACACATGCACTTTCTCTCTCTCTTAAAATAAACTTTGGGGTGCCTGGGTGGCTCAGTCAGTTAGGCGGCTGACTTCGGCTCAGGTCATGATCTCACGGTCTGTGAGTCCGAGCCCTGCGTCGGGCTCTGTGCTGACAGCTCGGAGCCTGGAGCCTGGAGCCTGGAGCCTGTTTTGGATTCTGTGTCTCCCTCTCTCTGACCCTCCCCCATTCATGCTCTGTCTCTCTGTCTCAAAAATAAATAAACGTTAAAAAAAAATTAAAAATAAATAAATAAACTTTAAAAAATAAAATGAAAAAAAAAAAAGACATTTATTGAGTAACATATGAGGCAATGATGCTAAGCCCTTATATTACTTATAATATAAGGTCAGGGTGTTTTCCTGTTTGGCTCACTGCTTTATTCATAATGCCTGCAGCAGTGTCCAGACCCATAGAAAGGGCTTAATAAATATTTGATGAATGAATGGATACATTCTGCAGATATACTCTGCGGTTCTCCAAGTGTAATCCACAGACTCTGGGAGTGCCTAAGAGAATTACAGGGAGTCTGCAAGGTCAGAACTATTTTCATGATAATATGAAGACATGATTTGCTTTTTCACTGTGTTTACATTTTCACTAATGGTGCAAAGACAACAGCAGGTGAGATGGCTGGCACCTTAGTGTGAATCAAGGTGCTAGACTCATGGTATTCTCTTCTGCCACACCTATGCAATAAAATAATTAAAAAGCCATTTTCAAAAATTAAAAAAAAAAGCCACTTTCAGGGTGCCTGGCTGGTTTACTCTGGCTCATTCAGTAGAGCATGGGACTCTTGATCCCAGGGTTATAAATTTGAGCCCCCTGTTAGGCATACGGTTTACTTAAAAATCTTAAAAAAAGAAAAAACACTTTCACTTAAACTATGAAACAGTACAAATAATTAATTTTGTGAAATCTCTCTTCTGGAGTATGTATCTTTTAAATGTTCTGTGTAATGAAATGGGAGTTTTACATAAAACCCTTCTGCCACTTACTGAAGTATATGGTTGTGTGATTGAGATGTGTGAACTGAACGAGCACAGAACACCATTTTTTCCCATCTAAGTACTAACCAGGGCTTACCCTGCTAGTTTCCAAGATCGGGAGTGTTCAGGACGGTACGGACATGGACTTTAGAACACAAGTTTTGTGGGGCACCTGGGTGGCTCAGTCGGTTGAGCGTCAGGTTTCGGTTCAGGTCATGATCGCACGGGTTTGAGTTTGAGCCCCGTGTCGGGCTCTGTCCTGACAGCTAGGAGCCGGTTCCAATTCTGTGTCTCCCTCTCTCTCTGCTCCTCCCCTGCTTGTGCTCTGTCTCTCTCTCTCAAAAATAAATAAATACACACTAAAAAAAATTTAGGACACAAGTTTTGCTTGAAAGAATGACAGGGAAACTATAGTTATTCAGACTTGCATATTTGAATGGAATGAGCCTGGCACATGAAAGAAAAGTGACTTAAAGTACTTTTGTCAATGATAAAATTTGAGCTTTCAAGAAAAAATTGTAATTTTGGAAAAGGTGCTTGGTATCCACCAAAGTGAGCTTGACAGCTTTCCAAGATTTTTGTGATGAGATCAATGATTATAATGCATGTGATTTTTTTTAATGTTGAGTAGTGAAATGCATCAATATTTGGAAGATCTGCATAATTCAGTAAACCAATATTTTCTGAGTGGTTTCAGATTCCCCATTGCAATTAATCTTTAAGAAATTACCGTTTGTTGAGTTTTGCTAGTATCCACAGTTATTGGAGAAGGCTAAAAATACTCCTTCCTTTTCTAACTATGTATCTGTGAGAGACTGGAGTTTCTTCATTTCCTAGACCAAAATAACATAGCAAATCAGAGAAAATGGGGAGGAAATATGGGAATCCAGCTGTCTTCTATTATGCCAGACGTTAAAGAGATTTGCAAAATTGTAATGCAATGACACTCTACTAATTTTTGGGGGGAAGTGTAGTTATATTTCATAAAACATATTAACATGTATTGGTTTATTATTATTTTAGGTGAATTAATACATGTTCTTAAATTTCTCAATTTTAATTTCTAATCCAGTGAATATCCCACATAAACAAACACTCTTAACCAATTTTGAACAATGTTGGGGTGCCTGGCTGGTTCAGTCCTCAGGACGTGGGACTCTTGATCTTGGGGTCGTGAATTGGAACCCCACGTTGGGCGTACACTTTACTAAAAAAAAAAAAAAAAAAAAAAAAAAAAAAATGTAAAGGGATCCTGAGACTAAATGTTTGAGAAAAGCTTTTCCGAGGTTTGTGCATAACCTCCATTCTACAGATGAGGAGACTAAGACTTAAAAAGATTTAGGATCAGGTTAAGCCCCCACAGTCCAGTGTAGTGCTGGGTATTGCACCAAGGCCGTCTAAAGCCAGAGCTTGTATTTTGTGACCATTTTTCCTAGACATTATTATCTTTGCAAAAATTACCTTTAAACAGGTTGTTAACAGACGTTTCAACAACATAAAAAAATCATGATATCCAACGTATTTTCTTTTTTACTAACCAGCTGCGCGATTCTTCTTTGGGCTTGTTTCCGCGAGTCAAACGGGTGTTTGCTGGGCCATCTCAGTTCGGTTTTCGCTCTGACAATCCCTGGTTTTACCAACGTGAGTTGGTCAGTGGGTTCGCCCGCCCTTGATAACTCCGCGGGGGAACTGCAACCCAGTGGGTTCAAATGGGGAAGCTCTCGGGACTTTGAGACATTCCAGGAATGTGGGCGTTTTCTTCCCCGACCCTCCCACACTCCAGATGGCCCTCGGCCCGACAGAAATGAAGGCGACAACCTCCTCACATCTCCCGGTCCGGGGACCCTCTTTCGGACCTTTAATGACGCCCCCTGGCCGCTGATTGGCTGCGCCTGACGACGACGAGCGGGACACGGCTCTGGACTGGCAGTCAGAGCCCACTCACCGCTCCTCACCCGCGTCCACTCTCCAGTGTCCCGAGTGAGTCTCAGGGGGCCGGGACTCCGGCCGGGGACTGGGCGGAGCGAGCGCGCCGCCTCCGGAGCGGGAATCTCCACTAAGAGCTCGGGCCTGCAGGGGCGGGGCGTCCTGGGCACCCGCGATTGGCGTGGCCGGGAGCCTTCTCCCGTCGTGCACCGGGGCACCGGCCACTTACCCGGAAGGAGAAGCCGAGGCTGGCTCTATGGTGCGGCGCTGGCGGTGTCGCTGTGGGGAGTGGGTGCTGCTCTCAGGTGAGGGGTCGTGGGCGGGACCGCGGGGACAGATCGCTGCTCTCCAGTGAGGCTTGAGCGTCCAGGCTGGCGCTTGGAGGTGGGGTTCTCGCTTGACGTTTTAGGGAAGAGGCTGTCTCACGTCCCGGGATGAAGGCGGGTGCTTGCTCCGGATCCAAGGAAGGAATCCCGGCTTTTCCATTTGTTTTCAAAGTAGAAAGCATCTTTCCTTTCCACTCCCCAAGCTGAATCGCCAAAGGAGAAGAAGGGTCATGGGGCCCTTTTGCTCCTAGTTCGTTAAGAATGGAGAGGGAGTGGTCAGAGTTAAAGAGTTTGGGGACAATTACCCAAACGGCTAGGGGTAGGAGTAGTGACAAGTATTTTACGGGGATGGAGGCGGTTCTTGCTAGAGTGTGGTCGCTTTTGTGATTTACCTTCCATGTGTAAGGAGTGGCAAATTACAAATGGACAGAAGGATGGAGTGGAGCTGCTTGGTTGGGAATACACAGAACTTGGTCAGAAAAGGGAGCATTCTCTACCACGTGTGGGTGTTTAGGCAGGAGAGCTTTTGGAGTTGCCATCTGGCACCAAGGGCTCAAGAATGAGTAAGAAGGGATAGGAGTATTGGTGGCTCAATATACTTTTATCACCTGATGTAAAATAAATGTTTTTTCATTTATTTTGAGAGAGAGTGGGAGAGAGAGAGAGAATCTTAAGCGGGGTCCGGGCTATCAGCGCAGAGCCTGACGCCTGGCTGGATCTCGGGAATTGTGAGAGCATGACCTGAACTGAAATCAGGAGTCAGATGCTTAACCTACTTGATTACGGTGTTTTTAATTTGTTTTTAACCTCCTTTTGAAGTAGTTTAAATGGGGGTGAAAATGGTGGGAAAGCCTTGAATTACTACCTTGAATTGTTAGGACACTGGAGAGCTTTACAAGGAATCTGCTTTGTATAAAGCAAACAACTGGATTCTTCCCGGAGATATTGGTGCTGGTACAGATGGAGAAAGAAAAGGAAGCTTTGGATGTGATTGAAAGGACCCAGGAAATGCAGTTAGTGCGGAGTGGGATGCATACGTAGCTGTAGCTGAGAGGATCGCTGACTTACCCTTATTTAGATGACCTGGATCCATCTCCCAGATCACGAGCCAAAGTTAAAGAACTTCCTCCTTCCCCTTCACAGGCAGAACTGAGCATTTCCTTGTGAGGAGTGGCATCTGTGCGGAGGAAGCTGATGGAGAACAGTAGTTACTAGAAATTATTATTTGGAGTCTGGGTTTTTGTATTTGTTCCAGTGTCTAGCGTTTTTAAGGGCAAGTTACAACTGAATCTTTGTTGGTGCCCTTTAAAGTTAGATTTAAGTATACAGCCTATTGGGGGGTGCTGGGATTTTTTTTTTTTTAAGTGAGTTGATAGCTATTTGTTTCTAAGTGGTTTTAGCCCCAAAGGAAAGGAGAGGGACTTGCACTTGGAGGTGGTGGAGGGCCCTATACAAATTCTACTTGAGCCTCAGAACGATGACCATTTCATTACTAAATTATGGTCCTGAATTTGGCAAACCTTTCAAGGCACAGGAGACGTGTTGAGCCCCACTGAGTGTATGAATGACTGATTTCCTTGTCCTCATCTTTCCCATCGTTACTTTTGTGAAAAAGACACTTCAGAATGTTGAACCCTCTGCTGCTGTGCTGACAGTTTACCAAATGGCTGAAAAGAGAAGAGAAAATTTTATTATTTTTTAAAAAATCTGAGGTGGTTAACTGTTCACAGCTAGTCGGTCTGTTCTTTTCTGTCACAGGCATATGACTGCTTGTATCGGAGATGTTATACTTTGGGCGTTACGGAATTGGAATTTCCTTTCAGTTCAGGACCCCTTTGTGACAGTGATTTCATCAGATGGAAAAATCAGATTGTCGGCCAGAATACGAAGAGGGTATTACAGTCACAAAAACTCTGGTTTGCTCAACAGTGTAGCCCAATCCTGTCACATACCACGCAGTTTTGTCTCTGTGTGCAGTGGCTAGGGTGGAGAGATCTTCTGGTATTCTGGAAAGAATGGGGGAAGTTGTTTGCTCTGCTAATTTCGTGGTGTAAATGAGCTCCCCTTCTCTTGAAACGTTAGCCTTGTGTTAGCAAAGCATAAAATACAAAGAAACTCATTACACACTCTTCTAATGGTAAGGCAGAACTAATAAGAGAATGTGTTTCAAATTAATTGTAGGACTGTAAAAATGAGTGGGTGTGTGAATGGGCATGGGGGGTGGGGAGGAGAGGGAGAGCTTAGAGATAGTCTTGTTTTCCCAGGAGCCAGCCTGGGTCATTTGTTGGCAGTACATATTGGCTGAAGTCAGTTTTCATTTCAAGGTAAATTGGAAAGGGAAATTAAACCTTATTGTTCTGCTCTTAAGAGAGGAGAAGGGGGTGGAGGCGGCAGCCAGGGTGGATGCTGTTGGAGTGGTTCTAGGAGTAACAAGATTAGTGCTGTATTTTAACAGAAGGTGACATCATGGGCCCCTTTGGACTCGAGTAACCCTGTGCTGTAGGCTTCATGGTCCCCTTGTCGGAGTGGGGGATGTCGCTGCACATGTAAACTGCCACACTGGGGGAAATCAGGGGCTTAGGCTTTAATGAATCTTTACAAAGGAGCGGAAAACATCCCGAGCCGACCTGTGTGCAGCTGTGGGGTGCTTGGGCAGAGGTACAAACCGGATAGCATGTCGAGAGAGGAAATGATTGGGAGCCATTGGCTTGGGTTCCGGAGAACAGATTAGATAAAGGAAGGTTGCCACTGGGCAACCCACTCAGGTGCTCCCGGAGCTCTCCAGCTCTATGATTTACCTCTGGGTAGGCGACTGTAGGGTTAGCAAGACAAAGAGAGACTTTTAAAAGCCTTGGTGTTTGTGGGGCGTGGTTGCCTCTAAACCGCCAGGAGGGGGCAGTGTTAGGCTCACTTGCTAGGGTGTGTAGTGTGTGCCGGTGAGACACTACTGTCACCTGCAATCCTCAAGCAGAGGTTTTACAGCTGAACTTGCCTGTTCTGGCTGCTGGAGGTGCACAGACCCAAACCTGCTTTGGCTGGAGGTGGCCTAGTTAAGGGTTCTGGCAGTGGTCTGCACAGGGAGTCCAATCATCTGGGTTTTTAGCTTGGCACTGAGCTACAGTGGGGGGACGGGGGGGGGGGGGATTTTTTTGCTTCCTCTTAAGTTTTACACGAGAACGAAAAAAGTTGCCTGGGTTTTCCCAGGGGTTCAATTAAGAATTTTCAGGGTTTTGCCTTGGTGAAGAGTGATAAGAACAGAGGCATACTAACCGTGATTGTTGCCCTGTCTTCTGTCCCTTATCAGATGTTTTCTTCCAATGGGCTTTTGCTGTAGGATGTTGGAAAACCAAGAGCAGGAGGTAAGCGTGTGGTCTCCAGGAAACAGGTGGGTAAAAGTTTGGTGGGATTTGGGAAAAGATGCAAATCATTGCTCCGTGGTATTGTACTGACAGTAATACCTCGGGGGTGCTGATGAGCTCAAAATAAAGGCAGGAGAAGGAAATCCATAGTAAAGCCATGCAGGGAAATGAGACTCCATTTTGACCTTTTCCATTCGTTGGAATATGGTTGAATGTCACATTCACGAGGGCAAGGATTTTTTTCTCTTGTTCACGTTCTGCCCCCAGTGCCTTAGAGCCGAGTCTGACACATAGCGGGTGGTCAATAAATCCTTGTTGAATTGAATGAATAAATGAATGAAAGTTGGTGCTGACTGGAAAAATCTGGCCACCTGTGTTGTCAAAGTTGCCTTACTGTGTGGCTGAGCCGAAGCTGAAGGAGCCTTTCTTACCTCCAGGAGGTGATCACTGTGCGTGTTCAGGACCCCCGCGTGCAGAATGAGGGCTCCTGGAATTCTTATGTGGATTATAAGATATTTCTCCACGTAAGTGCATCACACTGTTGCATTGGGATCAACACTCTCTAGCACTGAGGGCTAGTGCTGAGGCAGAACCTTTTTGTGGGTATTTTGACTGTCCGGAGACAGAAGAAAAGGAGGGAGGAGGGGCATGAACTTGAGATAATGGGTGAGAGTTGCTTTCTAGCTGCCTGGTGGCACCTTGCTCTGGTCAGAGCCCTTGATCAGGCCTGATGGCTTGGATCCTCCGTCAGAGGGACCATGGGGAGTTCATGTAAATTTGGTCTTTTTCTACCTGTTTTTTTCTTTTTCACGTACTTCCTCCTGTAGACCAACAGCAAGGCCTTTACCGCCAAGACGTCCTGTGTGCGTCGCCGCTACCGTGAGTTCGTGTGGCTGAGAAAGCAGCTACAGAGAAATGCTGGTTTAGTGTGAGTTTGCTTCTGCTTCTTTCTTGGATCTGAGACTGGTGCTTATGTGAGAACCAGAGTTTACAATAAAAAACAAACAAACCTGGCAACGTGTCAGGCACTTAGGAAATTGAGAAATGTGTTCTTAAATTATGTTTTCAAGTCAGTGGAAAAAGTAAAGACAGAGTTCTTATTTCTAGTATTTTAACCTAACAAAGTCATACAAATATCAAAAATAGTTTTCTTTTTTAATATGCATATTCATCCAGGGCTAAACAAGTGTACTGCTAGCATTTTATGTGTGCGTGTCACTGGTTATCAGAAACCTGTTAGCACCTGGACTTAACGTGACCAGTGGTGTTCCTGTCCATTTGACCTGTAAAGAATCTTAATTTTTTTTTTCTTTTTTGTGCAGAGAAATTTTCTGAGAGACATAACAGATTGAGAGACTTAGGGAAAGTAGTATTGTTCACTCCTCACTTATACCATCCCAAATAAGTCCTAAAACTGGAGACAGTTTAGAACAGAATGCTCTGGGGACAGGTGGCCTGTGGGTGCCCGAGCCGGTTAGTTAACATGTGGGACTGATGAAGCCGCTGTCATGGGTCAGGTCCTCATTGCCAGTTGGGATTTCCTCTGATGGATCCTGCATCCTATTGCCTGGCCTGTTTTTTTTTTTTTTTTTTTTTTTTTTTAAGTCTATTTATTTTAGAGAGAGCGAGAGTGTACACATGCACACGTGCATATGAGTTGGGGACGGGGCAGAGAGAGAGGGAGACACAGAATCCGAAGCAGGCTCCAGGCTCCGAGCTGTCAGCACAGAGCCGGATGCGGAACTCGAACTCACGAGCTGTGAGATCTTGACCTGAGCCGAAGTTGGATGCTTACCCTACTAAGCCACCCAGGGGCCCCTGGCCTGTTGTTTTTTTAAAAAACATGTTCATAATAGAAGCTAGGGAGGTTTAAAGAATTTGTGGATGGCTTGCTACAACTCAACTACTTTTAGAAAATTCTAAGCATGTGACCTGCTTGGGTTGGAGGAGGTAGGTCTTAATTTACATGCAGGGACCCAGCAGGCTCCACATCTCCGTGTCCAGGTTTCTTCTTATCTATCTATCTATCTATCTATCTATCTATCTATCTATCTATCTATTTAATTTATTTATAAAAATTTATTATTTTTGAGAGGGAGAGAATGAGAGAAGGGCAGAGACAGAAGGGGGACAAGGATCTGAAGCAGGCTCTTGTGTTGATAGCAGAGAGTCTGATGCGGGCCTCAAACTCACGAACCATGAGATCATGACCTGAGCCGACGTTGGACACTTAACTGACTGAGCCACCCTGGCACCCCAAGTTTTTTGCTTTTTAAAATAAGAGCTGACAGGGGCGCCTGGATGGCTCAGTTGGTTAAGTGGCTCTTGGTTTTGGCTTAGGTCATGATCTCTTGGTTCTTGAGTTCGAGCCCTGTGTCGGGCTCCATGCTTCCAGTGCAGAGCCTGCTTGGGATTCTCTCTCTGCCCCTCTCTCACAATAAATAATGCACTTAAAAAACAAACAAACAAAAAAAACCTAAAAGCTGATGGTGGGAGTGGGTTTTGTAAACAATGTAGTATAGCAGCAATGAAGTTTTGAAGTCATAGATGTGATTCAAATACCAACTCTGCTGGTTACTAGCTGTGTGACATCGGGAAATTTACTTAACTTCTCTGATGGTGCCTGACACATGGATGTCCCGCAGTCGGTATTAGCCTTGCCCCCCTCCCTACCTTATTAAAAGCTATGTGTATTGATTTGTGCCTCTTTTTAGGGGGTTTCCTTGCTCAGGGGGTGGAATGACTGTCTTTAATGTCACACTCATCTTGGGTGTTCAACATTATGTGACCCCACAGCCCTGTACCTGAACTTCCTGGGAAGTCAACCTTCTTTGGCAGCTCAGATGAGTTCATTGAGAAGCGCCGGCAAGGTCTGCAGCACTTCCTGGAAAAGTGAGTGGGCGTGGTGGGCTAGCACCTGCCTCGTGCAGGTGGGCGGGGAGGGGGAAGGGGCCAGGCAGGATGGTCCCTTTGAATAGACAGGCACATCTATGGTAGATGCCTTTCTCGCACCCCCATACCTTCAGTGCTCCCTCAAGCCGGAAGCTCTTCAGCAAGTGGGGCTGGGGAGGGCAGCTGCTCAGGGTGATGCTGTGTTGTACATCCTGTGTTTTCCCCAGGGTCCTGCAGAGTGTGGTCCTCCTGTCAGACAGCCAGTTACACCTCTTCCTGCAAAGCCAGCTCTCGGTGCCTGAGATCGAAGCCTGTGTCCAGGGCCGAAGCCCCATGACGGTTTCTGACGCCATTCTTCACTACGCTATGTCAAACTGTGGCTGGGTCCAGGAGGAGAGGCGGGGTTCTTCTCACCTGGCTAAAGGAGACCAGCCTAAGAGGTACTGGAGCTCTCATTTCTGAGGCACCGAGGGCTAGGACTACTGTAGCCCGGGCCAGTGAGGTGTCCGTCGGATAGAGAAGGTCCTGTCACGGCATTGGTAGCCTTTCAGAGAGGCCTCCTTCCCCTTGTGCATGGTTTTCTCATCTTGTGCGCTAGGGTCTGAGCATCTGGGCTACCTCGTCCCTGGGTAGCAGGCTCTCCTATTGAAACTTGGGGAAAAGAAGACTTTCTCATTCTGTTCTTTATTTCTCTCCCCGCCATTTTATGTAATTAATTAATTAATTTTTTAAATGGTTATTTTATTTTTGAGAGAGAGAGAGAGAGAGCATGAGCAGGGGAGGGGCAGAGGGAGAGGGAGGACAGAGGATCCGAAGTGGGCTCTGAGCCGACAGCAGCGAGCCCGATGTGGGGCTCGAACTCCTGAGCTTCGAGATCATGACCTGAGCTGAATTTAGACACTCAACTGACTGAGTCACCCAGGCACCCCCCCCCAACTCCTGCCCTGTTCAAGTAACAATTTTGGGGCACCTGGCTGGCTCAGTCAGTGGAGCGCGTGACTCTCGATCTTGAGTTTGTGAGATCAAGCCTCACATTGGGTTTAGACATTACTTAAAAATAAAATCTTATAAAAAAAAGTGACTTTATTGAGTTATAATTTACATATTTTAAAAGTCATCCTTTTAATGTTACAGTTAATGTAGTTTTAATTTGTTCACAAAGCTGTGCAACCGTCAGTCACCATAGTCCATTTTAGAACCCCAATTTTTATCATCCCCAAAGAAACCTTGGACCCATTAGCAGTGACTCCCCATTTTCCCAAACTCCTAACCCCTGATGAGCACTAGTTTACTTTCTGCATCTGTGGATTTGCCTGTTCTGAACATCTCACACAAGCAGAGTCATACGAGGTGTGGTCTTTTGTGCTTGGCTTCTTCGACTCCGCGTTTTCAAGATGCATCCGTATTGTAGGGGGTTTCAGTGTTTAATTCCTTTTTATGGCCAAATAATAATCCATTTGTATGGCCGGCCCACCGTTTGTTTGTTTGTTCACTTGTGCTTATCTGTTGATTTTTGTTTCTCCGCTCATGCCCTTCTTTTTCCCGTCCCGTCCTTTCCCAGTTGCTGCTTTCTTCCACGATCGGGCAGGAGGAGCTCTCCCTCACCACCTCCCAGGGAAGAAAAGGACCATTTCGAGGTGTGGGCTCCCGTTGTTGACTCTGAAGCTCCTTCCTTGGAAAGCCCCCCTCTGCCACCCTCCCCCTCGCCATCATGCTGTGATTTTACAAGACCCGATGAGGGGACGTCTGCTCCTCAGCCAGTGAGGAGGGCCATGGCAGGGGACCATGCTGTGCCTTTGGACCCTGGGCAGTTAGAAACGGTTGTGGAGAAATGAGCTCTGGTCTGAGCCCTGGGTTCTGCTCCGAGGCGGCAAGGGGACTTGCTGGGGTGGGATCGGGCACAGGGTAGGTGTGGGCGGTTGGGCCACTTAGTGTCTTACGGTTGCCTCTGCTCAGGTTGGTTACACAGAGGCGGGTCGCAATAGCTCCTCAGGCTTCCTCCGCAGGATTAAACACTGTCCAGTTGTAAGGTAGGCGTAAGGCCCGCGGGCTGTTGGTTTTGCACGGAAACACTGGGCGGGGGGTGGTATATTTACTCCCCTGGGAGCTGAGTTTCTTTAGATGTTCGTTAATGGACCCGAGAGCATTGCCTCAGGTGACTGGTTTTGGGGACCTGCAAGTGGCAGATTTTAAGCTGTCCTGTTGAATACTGACCCAACAGAAACACTTGCGTAGTTGTATTCCCGGGGGCTGTGTTTTTGCTGCGGCCCTTGGAGCACTTTGTTTCTGGGAGGCTGGCCTCTTGCCTGCCTCCTTTGGTGGACCAGGGGGTGAATGTTGATTCTCCCACCCCCTCGCTTGCCTTCCTTCACTAATCCCACGGAACGGAACAGTGCTGTGACTCCTCTGTCGCCGGGGTTTCCCGCATATCCTGAGACCTCAGTCTCACCGCGTGGGGCCTGAGCTCATGGCCATCTGCGGAAGAGAAGCGGTCGGTCACAGCCCGAGGAAAGGCAACGGCTCGGGGTTTTGTTTTAGAAAAGGCTGTCCTGGGTCCTGCGCTGTCGCTGTCTTTTCCGGTTACAAAGCAGAGATGTGACTGTGTTTTCTGCACGGTTAGCGTGGGCTCCTTTCTTTTTTGAATCCTTCTCTTCTCCCTGAGTAATAGCCTCCTGCCCCTGGGGCTTCAGCTACCACGGTGTCCCTCTGCTGTGTTGCTGTGTTGCAGGGAGGCCGTATGTTCAGTCCAATGGCGCGCAAGGGCTTTGTCTGTGCCTGGAGAGAGGGCTCTGGGGATGGAGGTGAGGAACGACACGCCTTCACACAATGAGGCATTCTGCCCTCCTGCTGCCATAATTCCTCTCCGTGGAGAGCCGAGCGGCTAGGAGCCCAGTGCCGCTGGCGGTGTGCATTGCGTGGCGCTTAGGTGTGGGTGTGGGCGTGCGGTTCTCCTCTCGCCCACCCCCCCCTCCTCTGGCCAGCCCGCCCTGTCTGCGGGCTCCTTTAATACCAGCCTGTGCTGTGGGACTGTCATGGCATTTAGTTCAGAGTTGAGGGGCTTTGGCCTGAAATAAAATTCCAAGTATTTAAGACGGTTGTTGCCATTCGTGTCTAACAAGCTGTAGCAGAGGAGGAGGGAGGGAGGGCTGGCAGTAGTTGCTTTCATAAATCATGAATTTATCAGCGTGGAAATAACGGTTCAGAGCCGGGGGCCGCAGCTCTCCGGCACTGTGTGTGCCGCGCTAGTCCACCGCTGGAGGAAGGGTCGTCTTCTGGAGAGCCAGGATCCGGCTTTTCTTGCACTTGTGGGCATGAACCTTGTTAGGGATAATTTACCTGCTGCCGCTTCCGTCCTCGCAGCCTGTCTGAGGTGCCAGGTGCTGAAAGAGAAATAAAGTTTGTCAACAGGCAGATGCAGAGCCCTGGCTGGGACCCATCCCTCTTTCCTGCCCGCCTCCCCTGGGTCTCTCCTTTATATGATGCAGCGGAGCAAGGCGAGGCTAGAAAACCTACAGAGGCAAATCCAAAATGTCAAAAGAAGTTCATTTAAAAGGGGAAAAAAACTCCATACGCAACCCTCACAAAAACCCGACAGATGCTAAGCTAATGGCATCCGCTCTGCCGATTGGTGGGGATGACTCATGAATATTAATGAGTCCAATGCTCCAAATGGTGCAGCTGTGAACCCAGCTGTGCCTGAAGCTCTCTGATCTCGAAACTTCCAGACAGGAGCCGGAGGTGGTCTGTGTCAATTCCCTACTCAGCCAAAAAACAGCAAGCTGGGTTGGCCTTCTTCTGTTCGCTCCTTTTCTTCCTGGAGTTGGTGCTCAGCAGCTAGTTCTGCCAGCAGGGTAGGCTGCTGGGACAGCAGGAGCCGTTCAAAGACACGGATGCGATTTTTCTGACTCCCGGCTTTTTTAATGATCCATTACCAGCAGTGCGTACCACAGCAGCTCAGTCAATCCAAGGCCAGGCGCCATCCCAGCACCGTCTTGTGCACAGTTGAGTGTATGCCATGGGAGGAGATGTCCTAAGAAGGGAGGGGAAGAGATTTTCTGATGCGGGCCTGGAGTTGCCAGGAAAACAGCAAAACCAGAATTTCCTCTCCATGCAGGCAGTGCTATTGGCCTGTCACGTTTTACTCCGTCCCTGCGTGTGCTAAGGGCCGGCTACCAGGGCTGGTGAGCTCAGTAGGGAAGACTGGGGAGCCCCTGGGGAGAGGGGCTGGCCCAGCTGTACTCAGCTTTTGTGGAACTCAAGTATTTTGCGTTTGAACTTAGATTTGAGCTGGGCTCTGTGCCTGATGTAGTCACCTTTTTTCTGACTGCTGCTTCTGTGGCCCAAGTCTGGTATCTCCTGTTACCCGGGATAAGTGTGCTCATGCTCATGGCTTTCATCTTGTTTGGTGGATGGAAGGGTGTGTGTGTGTGTGTGTGTGTGTGTGTGTGTAGGGGGGGGAGGTAGGTTTTCTTGTATGAAAACAAGTCTCCTTTGCATCCTCTGACTTGACCTCAGTGTCCAGTGAGGAAGGCAGGGCAAGTACTAGACTCATTTTCTAGCTAAGGAAACTAAACTGTGGTTTTATGGGGTGGCTGTCTGGCTCAATCAGAAGAGCATGTGACTCTTGTCCTCGAGGTCATGAGTTCAAGCCTCACGTTGGGTATAGAGCCTACTTTGAAAAGAACAATTTTTTTTTAAAGCATGTTTTTTATTTATTATTTAGTTACTTAGTTAAAATTTATTTATTTTAAAAGTAAACTCTACCCCTGACATGGGGCTCAAACTCACAACCCTAAAATTGAGAGTCACGTGCTCTACGGATTGAGCCAGCCAGCCCCCCCTAAAAAACATGTTTAGGTGGTGGGAGAGCATATTCATGTGAGAGTTACTTTCCAAGCTCTGAAAGACCGGGTGTTTGTTTGTCCCTCCCTCTCCCCCCCATTTATTTTTAAACTAAAATAAACCCACTGCTACTCAAGGTAAAAAAAAAAAAAAAAAAAATGTCCAAGTCCACTTGCACAGCTTTTTGGAGTTGTCTCAGAAGTCAGAGCCCCTCTGCAGTCCTCAGCTTTCTGACTGTGGAGGCCTTAGATCCACACCACCAATTCCTAGACACCTCTCTGGTAGCTTAGTTTGTGAGGTGATCGTGACTCTAACAGTCTGATCGGACATTAAGTTAACTGCATGCTTGTGAATTTGTTTATATTCGCAACACCTTAGGGGTGGGGAGGACAGTGAGCCAGGAGGATGTGAAATGGGGTCGAAGGGAGAAATGGAAATAGACCAGTGCCTGGCCTGCCTCACGGAGGCCGCAGAAGCATTCAGTCAGGGACCGGGGTGGCATCTGCAGATTTCTGTGTGAGCAGCCAGCTGAGACGCAGCTGAAGCCAAGCAGATAACCAGCGCTGCGAGGGACGGTGACTTCCTCGGTCACGCCTGGGCACTGATCCCAAGCAACCTTCCTGGGCAGCCCTCTGCCAGCAGGACTCAGCTCTGTAGAGGGCATGTCACCTGGCTCAAAGTAACCTGTCCTTGAATTGTGGATGAGTGTCCCCCCCTTTCCTATTCTCCTCACCCCACTCTACCTTCTTTCCTGAGGGTGTGCCCACCCCACTTTGGGAGCCCCCCACTCACCTCTTCTCATTTACGCCCTGCCCTAGCTCTCTTCTGTGCACAACGCTGAGGAACCACTACAAAGACCACGTATGCATTTGGCTTACCAACAGGGCAGTAGGGGCCACTGCTAGCATGTTATTAGAGAAATAACTTCTTGGGAAAAACCAGTTCCACTTTAGAAATGGCTAGATTTGGAGTGGTAGCTGGAACCTCACGTCTCAACATCAAATAAACACGGACAGTTTATGCTCCAAAGGATAACAAGAGCCACACTTTTTAGAAGACAGAATGCTCCTGATTCAATGAGCAAAGTGAATAATTTTACTCCCTTCCATTCAGGGGAGACCTGGTCCACTTCCACCAGCAAAGGAAGAGAAAAGGGAGCATTTACACAGCAGTAAAAGGGGCAGGAGTAGTAAATAGACATGGGAAAGCCAGAGTGTGAGAATTAAGAGACTACCTGAAAGTCTTTTAAGGTTTTTTTTTTTTCTCCCCCAGAAGTGCAGGAACATGAGATGCTTCTGTAATCTTTGGATTATGGGAAACCTCCTGCCGAAATTTCTTAATCTATGGCTCTTGCGTCCCTCCTTCCGTCAAGCACCTTTTCCTTCAGACCATCCGTTTCCAAGGGGCCAGCTAGTTTAGATCCTTCCGTAAGTGCTCTAGCCCTGTGTATGGACTTCCCCTGGTGGCTAAGCTGGTAGGGGAGGCCAGCCCCACCGGCAGCCTGACCCAAGTCACTTGAGCAGAAGGCCCAGAATAGTGAGAGCCCAGGGCAGTTTGTTGGAGGCAATGCAGGTTGCCTGCTATAAGCTACGAGACTTAGATATATTCTACCAATTAGGGCACATCTGTTCAAAGTGCTGAAAGGCGGGCACTGTCTCTTTAAGAGCCATCCCACTCCTCTCCTTGAGTGATGAGGGCTGGGAGCACAAGGGAGTCGAATGCTGATTAAACAGTCCTACTGCCCAGCTCTGTTAGAAAATTACTGTAATTATGATCCAGTCCCAGCAGAGGGATGAGTTCCAATCCTGCTAATAACCCTTCCAGGTGCCTTGGATTTGGAGCCCAGGGGAGGCAGCATTGACAGGGCTCTGGCTGGCACCAGGGCCAGCGATGGCCTTGCTGTCTGGCCCGTGCGGGCAAAAACAACAAAGGCAGTAGACCCCTCATCCTGTCGTGGCCTCCGGAGAGAGCAGTAGGTTTTGGTTGTGTTTTATTTATTTATTTATTTTTAGTTCTTGACAGAGCTCCTAGGAGTTATTTTGCATGAGAAAACTTCCCTTAAAAACTAATGTGAAAGACCAGGAAGGGTAATTGCAGCAGGGAGATGACAGGTGCCCTGACACTTGCCACTTCTGCCTGAGGACCGCCCAGGCCTACCCAGTACAAAGCACAGGAAACCAGCACCCCCCATGGGCTGCACCTGCCCTCGTGCCGTGTTTCAGTGAACTTGGTTTCTTGCTCTGAGGTCGTACACGGCATCTCGCTCAGTCCTGATCAAGAGTTCTGATCAGGGCTCCGCTTGTAGATTTCTGCCACAGGAAAGGGAAACAAGGATCACAACCGCAGAGCTCAAGATGTGAGACACTGGCACGCAGCTCTCTAAATCAGCAATTACAGGCCCATTCATTTGCAAACATTTTTGCAGTCAAATGCTCTCCCCCTGAGCTATACCCCCACTTTTGCAAACAATTTTGTAGTGGAATCTGCAGCAGTGCAGGCAAGCAGATCTCCATGGAGCATCGGGGTTGGCCTGCTGGTTCTTAGACCCTGAGGAATTCATGGCATTTTTACCCTAGGTCTTCCCAACCTAGCAGTAAGCTTCTATCACTATAATCCAGTGGCTAAAGCACACACTTCTAGAAGGCAGGACGGTTTCTCTGTGCTTGGCCCTACGCACACCAGTGTCCCAAGACCATGGTTTTCAACCACGGGGGATTTTGTTCCCCGGGAACATTTGGCGCTGTCTGGAGACAGTTTTGGGTGTCAGACCGGGGGAGAGGGGGTGAGTGGAGAGGAGTACTACCAGCGTCTAGTTGGTGGAGAACAGGGATGCTGCTGAACATCCTACAGCATCCCCAACAACATGAAATCACCTGCCCCAAGTGTCAATAGTGCCAGGTTAGGAATTCCCCACTAACAGAAGAAGTAGTAAAGCTCCAAGTTCTGCCCTGCCCCCGCACTGCCCTAGCGACGTCGAAGAAATGATCTAAAATCTCCAGATGCCAGGTGCTTTCCCAGAGGTGGGGTATGTCAGTGACAGGCCCAGCGGGGTGCCGACCCATGGGAGGCATCCAGTACGGGCGGGTGGTGTGCTTGTGCCGCCTGGGGGGAGGGGGGTGGGAGGTTCAAGGCAGAGTAAGGCGTGCCTGACCGCAGGTAAGAGGGAAGTGTCTGTAGCCTGTTTTCTGTTCTCTGATCTGATGAGGGGATAAAAGAGGGCCAGCTGCTCACCATCATGTTAAGAGCGTCTACAGTAGAGCCAGATGCCCTCTTTGAGGACCAGCACTAGAAGCCTCTTGGAACTCGCTCCCATCACAGGAGGCAAGGGAGCAGCGCACTGTTGCCCAGGGCTACAGACGTGCTTCCCTCCGTGGCGCCTTGCCAGGTGGAGGGGTGGCTGGCCGCGATGGGGCCCCGTGATGGAACTGAACACACACAGCGGCCAACAGCTGGCCAGCCCCACGAGCAGCCTGATGCCAGAGATAGCGGGCCTCTCGGAACAGCCTAGGCATCAGGAAAAGAAGCCTAGTTGGCAGAGTTTGTCTAGGAACTGGGCTGGCAGGGGAGGACTTCATTAGAAGGAATTTCCCAAGTGTCGTATCCGGAGAGCCAGATAATCTGTCTACCGTCCACTCACTCCCCAAGTGACTGGATGCCCCATTTTGCCTGATTTTTAGGGGGACCTCTCATCCTGGTTTATACCTGTGGTCTTGGCCACAATGATCAATTATCAATAACTCCCCCTTTTGTCTCCAAACAATATCTGGGAAATAAGTTATATGGTCACCTTGTTAATTCTAGTTCAGTTTCCTCTAATACGATAGTTTTTGGGTGGGGGGAGGCATTACATTTATAAAAGATTTTTGTACGAAGTGGGCTACATCTGAAAATGTATTGCTAATTGAATCCTATAGAGTTGCAAAAGAACGGTCATCGATTCACACTAATAACAACAAAAACTCCCACCAAAACAACCTGTTTTCTGAACAGTTAGTTTTTGATAGGGAAATAGAACACTTCAAATCCCTTGAAGAAGAAGAATCTCTTTTGAGTTGCTAAGTTTCAAACTCCCTAACCAATCTCTAAATTCTAAAGGGAAATGAAATGGCTGGGCGGGAGGGAAGGGGAAGGAGCAAGGGACTATGGTAATCCACAAACTAGAAAATGAGTCTGAGTCACTGGGCTGTGTCGCAGGGATAATCCTCTGTGTAGACGGCTGCTTTTTCTAAATCAGCTCCCCAGATTTTGCTGGTGCTCCAGGAATTAGCAAATCAATGCCATGTAAGATTTATCCTTCCAGAGCCACTCCTGGTGGGGAGACCTGTGGGGAGGGCTTCTCTTTGGCCAAAGATTAAAGCACCTCTGAACTTGTCATCTGAGAGTTTTGTTCTTATATGAAAACAAAACAAAACAAAACAAAACAAAACAAAACAAAACAAAACAAAACAAAACA
>NW_024412420.1:12446616-12466388 GCF_014898765.1 Herpailurus yagouaroundi | reverse complement strand
CAAAACAAAACAAAACAAAACAAAACAAAACAAAACAAAACAAAACATACTTTGGTTTCTTTCTTTCTTTTTTTTTTTTTTTTCTTTCTTTCTTCTCTTCAACTCCATCTTTCTCAGACTGGTTTTTAAAGGCAGGAATGTACCCTCACCCCTTCCCCCCTGCACATGCGTGATCTTGCTCTTTGCACGGAACCACTGCTTCATTGTGATGCAAGTGACTGGCACCAAAAGTAGAATTTGAAAATGTGTCGCTGGAGGTGTCTAACTGCAGCCCAGCTCGGGTGATTCAACAAGCAGAACAGCAGACTGAGAATTTCCGGGGTTGTTCATTGTATTTGCTCTTTCCCGGGCAGATTCTGTGTGATTTTTGTCCAAGTCAACACCTTTCAGATCCTCAGCTTTGCCACTTGCAGAGACTGATGGCAAATGAGGCGGTGCAACTGAGCAAGCTAAAAAAAGAAGTGAACGCTAACTTGAAATCTAGGCAGTTCCTCACAGGCTATGTTGAGATCAAGTATCTGTCTCCAATGGGAGGGGGCGCGTCTCGTCAGGTCCAACTTTTGCCCTTGCTGTCACTTTAAACGGAATCAGACTGTCTGAATTTAGGAAATGAGCAGCAAGAGGAATTCCCTTCTCTTTCCCATTTTTTATTCGCCAGAGGAACAGGTGCAGTGGGTTTTGAGTTAAATACAGATTTTCTAAGAGAGACAACCGTATGAGAAAATTTAACATTGAGCTGGTGCAAAACAGTGTCTGTGCTATTTTGCTATATGGGTGACAGAGAAAACACACTAGGAGAAAGTACTTTTAGTGAAATGTAGCTGAAAGGCTGCTTTCAGAGCATTTAGGATTCTCAGATATCAGCTTGGACAATGCGGGCCAAATGGTAGCAGCCCCGGGTCAGATTATCCAGTGGATGTCACTAAGTTAGTTGTTCTCGGATGTTAGGCATTCTCGGTAAGTTATTACTTATTTACCTGTAAAAGGCAGATATACATTTGCTTCTTAAATTCAGGATCTTGGGGCGCCTGGGTGGCTCGGGTCATGATCTCACAGTTCGTGGTTCAAGAGCCGCGTCGGGCTCGACGGGCTCTATGCTGACAGATCAGAGCCTGGAGCCTGCTTCAGATTCTGTGTCTCCCTCTCTCTCTGCCCCTCCCCTGCTCATGCTCTGTCTCTCTCTGTCTCAAAAATAAATAAAAACATTAAAAAAAAATTTTTTTTTTAATTAAGGATCTTTCTGTTCTTCTTTTCCTTCCTTTACATAAAATCAGGAAAGGGAAAAAGCCTCCCTCTCCTATTTCCCGGGCCAGAGTAATCAGTGGCCATCAAGAAGCCATCCTACATATAACGTGGTTAGATATGCGGTCTAATGCCCCAGTTATCCAGTTAGTAAGGTGGGGCTTTGGTTAGCGGAGTCAGAGAAGTGGTAATCTGATTAGCCAGTTGCTTTCTGAGGCTGTTGGTTAAAATAGTGGCTGTCAAATTGAGTGGGAGCAGTTTTGGTAGGTGTGGCTTAGCTTCAGACAGACTGTAGGAATCTACTGCTTCCAAAAGGTCTCCTTTAGAACTTTCTCCTAAAAGAGAATGTTCTTCAGCCTGTAGATAGTCTTATCAACCCATCCGACTTCCTCTGTCTTTTCCTGTAACCATGTCAGAGATCGCCAGATGGCTATGGACCAAATTCCTGATTAGTCCATTTGTTCATATCTTTGAGGGCCAATCTGATTTCTCTTTCTGCTGAGTTTTACAGCTAGAAGGATCAGAGGTCTGAGAGTTTTGTTCTTGCAGTTGATGGGGGTGCCAAAGACCTGCACAGTATGGCATGTGGTTATTTCCTCCGGTCTCCAGGCATAGAAGAAACTATTGCACTAAGGGGGATTTTGTTTTAAATGCTGGAAGCCAATGACCATGATACCGAGAGGTTGCTGAACTGTGCAGAGAGTGAAGTTACCTTGACCTTTCTTCTCCTTTTTCATCCCTCTTCTGACCCTGCCCCAGAAACCTGCTCTTCCTCTTCTGGTTTTCCCTTTTCTGGTGTCTCATTCACACAGCGGTGGCACAATGGTGCTCTCTCCTCTTAGCCACCAGCCTTCTAGCATTGGGTCCCTGGGGGTTCTT
Source organism: Herpailurus yagouaroundi (assembly GCF_014898765.1). NCBI lineage: Eukaryota > Metazoa > Chordata > Mammalia > Carnivora > Felidae > Herpailurus > Herpailurus yagouaroundi. The sequence goes on along the minus strand of NW_024412420.1, from coordinate 12,464,267 downwards.
TAAGGGAGGGAACACTCTGGGGGCATAGAGGGGTTTCTATTTGCCTCCTCCGGTAAACACTTCAGAACAATGCCCATTGTGCTTACCTGTAGGTTGGGATTGGTGCAAAGCTTCCTGAAACGGGAGGCAATTGGTTGTTTTTGGTTCATCTGCTCATCTGCTGCCACCTAGTGGTTCGGTCTCCTTTAGCGCCCTGTGTAAAGCGGAGGGCACATTATCAACAGTTCTGTATTGCCTTTTATCTCCCTCTTTTTTGTTTTTTCTGCCAGACCCCATTGTCCCCTTTTCTTACCTCTTTATCTTCTCATACACAAAAAGCTTCTTTTTTTTTTTTTTTTTTTTAACTCCCGGGTCAGGCAATCTGGAAATGAATGGCTGTCATAAAATGTTCTGAGAAACTTGGGATGCATTGACAGCTCTCCAGTTTCCCTCTCTTGGTGATGTGAAATGGGTGTCTTCCTGCAGGGCTAGAATACGGTTGTTGCAGAGGTGAGGAGGGCTATTGCCATTCCAGGACTGCTCTGAATAGGCAGTTTCAGAGGTAAAATTTCTAGAGCTGCTCAGTTGTACATTTTCCAAAATTTCTTGCACAGTGAGTCTGGCCATAAATGATAGCTAAGCCTTATTGAGCAGTTACTACATGCCAGGCGTTGTTCCAAGTATGTTACACATGTTTGCCTCTTTAATTTTCCTCATGACCCACTGAAACAGAGTCCCCATTAGATTCTAAGGTGGAGAAATTAAGGCATAAAATGTCAAGTAACTTGCTTGAGAGAACATATGTAGTAAATGGGGAACTGGGGTTTATTCTCATGTTCTCAACCACCTTGCTTTGCTGCCTCTTCAAGACACAGATAACCTGAGCGCTAGGTACAGACAACAGGGACAAGAACGGGGCTGTGCACACATAAGACCTCCTCAAAGCACTTCCTTGGCCCTTATCTGGGACTTGAGGTGTAAGATGCACTGTGGTTGCTCACCGGGGTCCGAAAAGGAACTCTCCAACGTGCTGACTCCAAGGACTTGCTTCTAGCCCTGTCTCATTTCAGAGTCAGCACGTAAGGAAAAATAACCAAGTATGCAGCCCGAAGAAGTCTGAGAAGCCAACCAGAGAGCAGGCAGGCCTGGGTTCCAGAGGGGATTCTGCCCAGCAAGATAACTGCAAGTCTCCTTCTCTGCCTGAGTTTTTGTTTTCTCTCAGGCTATCCTTTTGTCCTTTGTTTGGAGGTGGCAAGAATGCCTGGAACCAGCACTTTGGATACCACTGCAAGAAGAAATCTGACACTGTCACACACTGCAAGGAACCAAATAGGAAGTTTATTTATGCTTTTCAAATCAGCTGAAACAACTAGCAACTTCCTCCTCCAAAGGGTTCCTTTTCTCTCACCTTCTCTGTGACAAGCCTGTGGAGAGGGCAGGTGTGGATGTGGGGACATGTTTAGAGGTGGGGTGAAAACAAAATGAAGGTGGGAGAAAGTACAAGGCAAGGTTAGCAACAGATCTGCTGACTCCGCCTCTTCCCACTCATCTTGCTGGCAGTTTGCAGTGACTGCAAGGTGTCAGAGGCTTGGGTCTGTTCAGTCAAGAGAAGAGTCCATGGTGTTGGTGGGGTGGCTGGGGAGGGGGGGCGGATAGGAACTCCTGATGAGCAGTCTCTTCAAAAAGGCAGGGCAGAGACAAGGATATGTGTCCTAAAGGAGGAAAAATATAGAAATTTACTTTTATGATATGCAAAATAAAGAGGGTATAAAAGGGCACAGAGTAAAAAGTGTCTCCCTCCTACCCACAGTCATGCACTTTCTCTGTCTTTGGAGGCAACCACTGTTATTGTCTCTGTCCTTCCAGAGATATCTTCTACACATAGAGGCAATTGGAGACTCCCCCTGCCCCCCCTTTTTAAAAAATTTTTTTTAATGTTTATTTATTTTTGACAGAGACAGAGCATGAGCGGGGGAAGGGCAGAGAGAGAGGGAGACAGAATCTGAAGCAGGCTCCAGGCTCTGAGCTGGCAGCACAGAGCCCGATGTGCGGGGCTCAAATCCACAAGCCGCAAGATCGTGACCTGAGCTGAAGCCGGACGCTCAACCAACTGAGCCACCCAGGCGCCCCTCCCCCTGCCCCCTTTTAAAAAAGTAATCTCTAGGGGCGTCCAGGTACCTCAGTCAGTTAAGCACCTGACTTTGGCTCAGGTCACGATCTCCCAGTTTGTGGGTTTGAGCCCTGCGTCTGGCTCTGTGCTGACAGCTCAGAGCCTGGAGCCTGCTTCTGATTCTGTGTCTCCCTCTCTGTCTTCCCCTTCCCCGCTCACGCTCTGTCTCTCTGTCTTTCTCAAAAAAATCAATAACATTAAAAACAATTAAAAATAAATAAAAAGTATTCTCCACATCCAACGTGGGGCTCAAACTCATGACCCTGAGATCAAGAGTCGCGTGCTATACCTACTGAGCCAGCCAGATGCCCCTGGAGACTCCCTTTTTACACAAATGGAACAAATTAGTCTACCCTACTTTGCTGCTTTTTTTTTTTTTTACCCCCTTACCAACATTAGTGTAGAGAGCTTCCATTTCTTTTTTACTGTTGCATAGTATTTAATTTTATGAATATGCTACAGTTACTTGGCTAGGTTTCTCCCAGACATTTAGGGCATTTCTGGTGGTTTGCTATTACAGACCACGTGTGTGTGTGTGTGTGTGTGTGTGTGTGTGTGTGTGTGTTTTAAGATTTTATTTTTAAGTAATCTCTACACCTGATGTGAGGCTTGAACTCACAACCCCGAGATCAAGAGTCACATGCTGAACCGACTGGGCCAGCCAGGTGCCTCATGTGTATATCCTTTTGTGCGTGTGCAAATGTAGCTATAGGATTAACTTCTAGATGTAGAATTGTTGAGTCAGAGAGAATGAGGAGATAAACGACAGTGTCATTAAATAAATGACAAAGCAAAGTAGAGTGAATCTGTTTAGATTTGACAGCAAAAGCCCAACTCTTCTGCATTCGTGGCCAGGAAATGAAGTCCTCAGCAGGAAAGTCATACAGTCAAACCTTGAGTGACAGGCCTGAGCTGGTGCTTTACGGTTGTACAAGGGCATCGCAGAGTAAGATCTATACTTATGTATCTCCCTAAATGAATCCATGCAGCTGCTACTGCACACTAGAGTGGCCCTGGTCTGGAAGGTTCCAAGGACAGTCTGTGTGTCACTGTCACACAAGCTCCCATTTTAGGCCGGAAGATGGAGCTCGCGACACCATGCTAGCGTGGGTACCCTCCAGGGCCATCCTAAGTCTAAACAAAAGCCACGCGGTTCCAGAGCAACTCCTACTGCTACCCCGCCCAAAGCAAGCACTCACTCCACTGTTTTAAATATGATGTGGTTCTTGCTCATAAAACACAAGCCATGTTCTTTATTACCTAAAAGTTAATTTGATTATGTTTCATGGGAATCCTCATACTGGAGTCCTAGTCTTGGCCAGTCATATTGTAATACGTGGGCATTTGGGGGAAATGGTGCTCTGGATTTGGGAACAGGGGGTAAAGAAACCCAGACCCAGTCTTGTGGCAGAAGTTCCTAGTTGTTCCCCAATATGCATTCTCCCCTTTTATTAACAAATCCTCTCCCCACTTCACTTTTAAGCTGGACACAGGTTCTACCTAGAATAAGTCTTATCTGTCCAACTTCTGGCCAATGGAATGCAAGCAGGGGTGTGTGCGGCATCTGTGAAATGTCCTTAAAACAAGCGGTTGTGCCCTTCTTTCATTTTCTCTTTCCTGCTGGGCAGGGTACAGACATGATAGCTGGAGCTGCGGCATTCGTCTTGGGCCGTGAGGTAAGCTTTAGAATGCTGGCCACACACGAGAGGAGCAAAAAAAGAAGATATCTGGGACCTGATACCTTGGATCATTAACCTCCAGATTTTTGCAGAAGAGAAAAATAAAATTTCTATGTCAATGAAATCATGAAGAAAAGCCACTTCACTGGCAATTCTTATTCTTCCCAGAGAAATGACGGCATGGCCAACAGACTCCTTGGCAATAGTTCTGATACCTGGGCTTCATCTTTCTTCCATCTCAAAGGCAGTGGTGAGATACTCCTTTGGAACAATCCCAATGAGGCTGTTCAGTTCTCCTACCCACCAGCCATACATGTTATACTCCTGAAACAGGAAAAGAGGATGGTTTCAGCTGGAATTTGGTCACGTTTCTGTTCATCTTTTATAGTGATTGCATGGGACACAATGTTGTGTGATTTCTTTGTCGACACTATCAGTCTGACTTGTACTGGCACCATGGACCCTTCTTGGGTCCATGATGGGATTATTATCCCATCAGGGATTATCCTCTGATGGGATTATTAATTTTAAAAAAATCATCTAGAGAAAGAAAGCAAACCCTTCATTTTGTTATCTTCCTGTTAACAATGTAAACCTCGTATAGGAAATGCCATTGCATTGTAAAGAGCCATGTCTTTTACGAAACAGAGTGGATTGGCTTCTTCTGAGAAAGTTGGGCACGTCCGAAATGCCAGAGCACTAAAGATATTCAGGGAATCAGGTCACAGTTCAAATCAATAATGTTTACCACGCATCTTCCATGTGCAAAGTGCTGTTTGAGTTCCCATGAGGTATGTAATGATGGATCCTATCCTTGCTCCCCAGGAGCTTATAGCATATAGAGTAATGGGTTTTGGAGTCAGACAGACTGGGATCTAATCCCCACTTGGTCATTTTGTAGCCATGTGACCTTATGTTCTCCTAGCTTACACTTCCTCTTCTGTAAGAGCAGGGATAATATCTCTCCCCTCTTGTTGTGGGAGTATAATCGTCTGATACATAGTAGGTGCTCTAAACATTAGATTCTTCTCCAGGAAGAGGTGGGAGGTTGATAGGCAGGACATAAGGGCTCCAGAGAGGGGCAAATAAAAGAGGGAATGAAAGGGTTTAAGAGAAGGGGCAGTCACAGGGCTGGGAGTGGAGCATCTTGAATACAGAAGAGCTTCTCCAAAAGCACAGTGGGTGTTAAACATTATGGGAGTACTTCTGAAAGCACCAGAAAATATTTTCTTTCTTTTGATGGAAGTAAAATTTAGGAATATATAGGCAAAATCTTGTATTCTGGTTCAGCTGGCTTTGGGGTACCATGAAGCTACCTGTCTGCTTTTTGCACCCTTGGCTGTTGAATTCTACTAGGAAAAGAAGCGAAAAGAAAGAAAACCAGGTTGGTGACACAATAAAATTCCAGGATAACTGGGCATCTTTCTGTTTCTTTTTTGATAGAGTATCTCCCCACCCTTCCTCCTCTGCCTCCCCCCTCCTTCTCAGCGGATCACCTTTTTTCCACCTTCAAAAAGGAAAGAGAACCTGTCAAATGTGTCAACTTTCAGCCACCAAAGAGGAACTAACCTGTACTGACAACCATCCCTCTTTACCATTAAGGTGGAGGACGTATCCCTCCTCTGGTTTATTAAAAATTTTTTTTTCAACATTTATTTATTTTTGGGACAGAGAGAGACAGAGCATGAACGGGGAAGGGACAGAGAGAGAGGGAGACACAGAATCGGAAACAGGCTCCAGGCTCTGAGCCATCAGCCCAGAGCCCGACGCGGGGCTCGAACTCACGGACCACGAGATTGTGACCTGGCTGAAGTCGGACGCTTAACCGACTGCGCCACCCAGGCGCCCCCCTCCTCTGGTTTAAAGACTCTCTCCCCACGTGTGCTTGGGTTTAAGACTATCCCTCACTACGTGCCGTTGTAACTCTTCCACTTGCTTTATTTCTCAGAGATGAGATTCTGTGGAGTCCGACCTCGGCCTCTATTGTAAATGGCTCCTTCCATCAGCACAAACTGTGTTCAAGTTTCTTTTGTCGTTGAAAACACTTATTTTTAATATTTTTAAAAGCTGAGTTTTCTTTATCTTTTTAAAAAACATTCATTTATTTATTTTTGAGAGGGAGAAAGAGAGAGTGAGAGCGAGAGAGGCAGAAGGAGGGGCGGAGAGAGAGGGAGACAGAGAATTCCAAGCAAGCTCCACGCTGTCAGCACAGACAGCGTGGGGCCCGAACTCACAAACCATGAGATCATGACCCAAGCCGAAATCAAGAGTCAGAGGCCCAATCGACTGAGCCACCCAGGCCCCCCTGAAAACACTTATTAAATAGTTCCCACCACATGTCCACTTCCCATTTCTTTTTTTTTTTTTTTAAACATTTATTTTTGAGATAGAGACACAGAGTGTGAGGAGGGGAGGGGGAAGAAATAGAGTGGGGGAAACACAGAATCCGAAGCAGGCTCCAGGTTCTGAGTTGTCAGCACAGAGCCCCACACGGGGCTCAAACCCACAAACTGCGAGATCATGACCTGAGCCGAAGTTGGACGCCTAACCGACGAGCCACCCAGGTGCCCCATCAACTTCCCATTTCTACTAGCCTATGCCAACTGCTAATTCACAGGCAAACTTACTGAAAGGGTTTACTTCCCTTTCTACCCCAAGGTCTTGCTTTCTATTCCATCTCCAAGCCACTCTTCTCAGGCTTCTGCTTCTATCACTCTACTTACACATTTTGTCCGTGGTCGCCTACAGCCTCCTTAATTGCTCAGACTGGATGGTACTTCTCAGTCCTTAACTTACTTGAGCTTTCAGCAGTCCTGGAACCATGGACCCTTCTTGAAGCATTTTCTTCTCTTAGTTTCTATGATAATTACACTCTCCTGGCTTCCCTCTTCCCTCTGGTTGCTTCTTCTCGTTCTCCTTTGCAAGCTCATCTTTCTCTACCCCTCCTTTCAATATGGTTGTTTCCAGGGTTCTGTCCTGGCCCTCTCCTGACTTAACTGCACTTTCCCTGAGCAACCTTATATACGTCCATGCTTTAGCTGCCACGTAAATGACTCACAACAATAGCTCCAGCCCAGATCTAAGTGTTGGATCCTAATACCCAACTGCATATCTATTAAGCTGCTCAAACTCAACATATCCTAAATGTAACCCCTCATCCTGCTTCTGTCTCCATTCCCACCCCCAAACTATCTTTACTTCCTGTGTCCTCTATCTCAGTGAGTGGTAGCACCATGCACTCAGTTAATTAAGCCAGAAAACCAAGAGTCATTTCCAATTTCACCCCCCTCTTCCAGTCCTTGAGTTCTGCAGATTCTTTTCAAAGCATTACTGGAATCCATGCACTTCTCTCCATTCCCGTTGCCGATACCCTAGTCATGTCACTGTCATCTTTCATGAGGACTACCGAAACAACCCCCCACACTGGTTTCTGTATCTCCGTTCTTGCCCCTCCAATCTTGTCTTCATTCTGCAGCCAGACTCATTTTAATGCACATTGATAATATCAGTGCTCTGTTGAAGCCTTTAAGTGGCTTCCCAATGCCTTTTGTCAATGTCTTGACAAGGTGGACGAGGCTGTGCATGACCTGGTCCCATCGACTGCTCAGCATTGCCGTGCACCCCCTAAATCCAGTGGACCCTTAGTAAAACAGACTTTGTCTCACTATTCCCATGGGCCACAGGCTCTCTTATCTTGGAGCCTGTCCTCTGTCTGTTTAGCCTCTCCTGCCCTCCTCCCTGTCATGGGGCTCCCTCCTAAGCAGCCTTCAGATATCAATTCCTGGTTTGCTCTAGACTCTCTAGAAGCCTCTCTTTGAAACTCTCTGCGTGGGGGCCCCAGCTCTGTGGTCCACAGTACTGTGCCCTGTGCTTCCCCGGAAATGAGTTCATCACCCTGCCTTGTATCAGTCTGCCTTTGTCTCAGAGCCAGTCACTAGCTGGAAAGTTCTGTGAGAGCTGGGACCTTGTTGGTTTTGTTTGCTGTTGCACTCCCAGCACTCAGCATGGTACCCGGCACAGAATGGGGCCAAAAAATACTTGTTCAATGAGGTTATGAAGAAATGAGGGGAGCATTGGGACTTATTCTTTCAGTTGAGCAGATTTAGTTACAACTAACTCCAAGATATTCCCCTGGTGATTAGACTGGTTGTGGCAGGAAGAGAGCAACTGCCTTTGGAGACACTTTCCCCAAATGGCTCCCTAAATACCATGAGGAGAGTCTCAAATGCCATAACAAGTGAGACTGAGTTGATCCTAAGAAGAACAGGGAATTAGCTTTTGAAAACCAGTCTTTTTTTAAAAAATTTTTCTAATGTTTATTTTTGAGAGAGAGACACACACACACACACACAGAGAGACAGAATATGAGTGGGGGAGGGGCAGAGAGCAAGGGAGACACAGCATCTGAAGCAGGCTCTGAGCTGTCAGCACAGAGCCTGATGCGGGGCTTGAACTCACAAACCACGAGATCATGACCTGAGCTTAAGTTGGACGCTCAACCGATTGAGCCACCCGGGCGCCCCTGAAAGCCAGTTTTAAATAAATGAATGTGTCTACCACCCAGCACGCCGTCTCCCCATGCCTTCTCATTCCCTTCATCCCCCAGGCTAGCTTCTCCCTACTGTCCGTGCTGCCTTGTGGGAAATTACCCAGAGCTCCTTAGCCTCTGCCTGTCAGGACAATTTAAGCTCCTCTCCGTACAAGTTATGTTACTGTCCATTTTCCAACACTAAAGTTAGGGCAGTTTCCGCCTGATGTTTTCTTGTAGTGTTGCCTTTTGTTTAGCGTGTTGCTGGAACACCATTTCCAATAAAGCCTTGCTGTGAAGGGGAACACATATTCTGTCTTCCTCTCTCACTGTTACTCACAAAAACCCTAGCTTTACTCTTCCGCCTCCTCACAGGCAGAGGGTGAGCACAATGTTGTTTGACAGTCTTCTGCTCGAAGTCAACTTTCTGAAACATGTGTGAAGTGTGGTCTTCCACCTGCCACATGGTGTCGTCTTCATCACCTGAGGGGCTCAGATCGGGCATTCCCTTCCTAGGGACGGGTCAAGACACCTGACTCTGATTCCTGCTTCGTCGCATCCGCCTTTGGCCATAATGCCAGGAGCAGGGACTAAGCCTTGGGAAGGCGCTCTCTGCCGGCTCGAAGAGGGTGCAAACAGGGAGCAGATGAGCCTCAGCAGGACACCTGCTAAGGCCAGGCTCCCAGTCGGCGGGCTCTTGCTCGAGGGGAGCACTGACCCTGCCGACCGCAGATGTAGTAGCCTTACCACAGCGGTGAGACCCGCAATGAGTGAAATCAACTCTTTGCCCTTCAAAACAAAAGAGCAGGCAGAGCGTAAGGAGGATGGCACCATCTCAGAGACCATAAGCATCCTGCTGTGGGAGCCTAGGAGCTTAATCAAAGCACCTACAGGTCTTGGGATCTGACTGGCTTTTCCAGATTTCATCCCTTGGTTGGAGACGCAAAAAGGGCTGCAGGGCCTGAGATGTTTAAAGCATGAATGGAAAATTTCTAGCCTTCTCTTCCGCTACCACCCCCCATGCATTGCCCCAGCCCAGTCTGAACACCACGAGGTATTTTAAAATAATTTCTACTTTGATGAATTGCTGGGGAGTCCACAATTGCTCATAATCAAAGGGAGAAAAATGCAGATGAGATCCGGCCGAGAACTATCACCACCAAACGTTCATTTCACTGCACAGTGCCAAAAAGAATTAAAACAACATTAAACTCACAGCAATCATGTTTAAGCCCTCGTTTCCAAGTGCCAAATTGCACCACTCTGGATCATACAGATGTTCGTTAATTATGCTAATTTTTATTAAACTATTAAAATGGAGAGAGTACTGGCTCAGCCAGGCAGACCCCGGCTCTGAATGAACTCTGCTCTTGTCTAGAGGTGCTAATTTACTGCATTTTTATGAAGTTGCTGATCCTTGGATTTTAGTTTTGAGATGGGAGAGAGAACTGAATTCTTGGGATCAACGTTTTCAATGAAGTTTGACTTCTTGTGCCCAGATGTTTTGAAAAACCAGAAAAAGTGCTGAGATGCTCCCAGGAGACCTAAAATCCTCAACGCGGAAGTGTTTCTACCTCCAAGGTGGGGATATGTGGCCATGATGTTAAGGAATCAGAACTGTACAGGCTCCTCAGTCCTTAACTCTATATACATCATGTATGGTAGAGCTAAGAGGTTAATTACACAAAATTGTTAACTGAAGATGCTTTAGATAAGAATATAAAAAGCTGTTTTTTTTTAAAAAGAGGAAACAAGCCCTTAACATAGGCACTTGCTTGTCGTCACAAAGTCTTTTTAGAAGCTTTTCACTCAAAAATAGTATGACGTGGGGTTTGTTCTCATCGTTATTATCTCGAGGCTTGATTAAATACCCGTTTGCCTCAACACCAACCCTGTCCCACCTCCTTGAACTCCCCAAATGAAGGGATCTTAAAAGTAAAGGTTGGTTATTTGGACTCCCTTATCTGGCTGGACAAGCTATTGGCCTAGATGAGCAGAACATTGAGTGAACTTGAAATAGACACGGCGCTCACCATCAGCAACAATCAGAAGTGTTTATGGGGGATTGCACACTGCCATAGAAGGATTTATGCTGCTAATCTCCATCAACAAGGAAAAAAAACCCAACCCTACCAAACCTGCCATAAAAAGAACAGCAAATTCTATAAACAAAAAGCAGTATGGCCACCAACCACGGGCACGTTGCACAGCTTGACTCTGCCTCCAGTGGTTTCCTATTGCTGTTTATGGTTTCAAGACTATCATGGACCTCCTCAGCGCTCCTCCTGTCACAGGGCCCTGAGTCCCTGTGTGGTGCTGCAAATACCCTGTCAGTAGGTGTCAGGGGATATCAGGGGGAAAACCAGCAGGCGCCTATCATAAGCCTTAAAAGAGATTAAATACCCCTACTCCATGATTGCTACATTTTAATTTCTCTCCTCCCTGCTGGTTCCTATTTGTATAAGCTCTTCCATGGCTCCCCTGGAGTAGCACAGACATGACCTGGAATGACCATCCTGTCTTGGGATAAGAATTCAATTTCTAGGCTCAGTGAATCCTAGGCTGTTCCAACAAAAGGAAAGCACCACCCTCTAGGGCACAGATTCTTAAAATGGAGTCTGCGAACCCCTGGCCTGTCCACGGATGGACACGAAGGGATCTTTGAGTTCCTTGAAATTGGTGTAAAATTGTGTGTGCATGTGTACATGTGTCTTGTCCCTGGGGTGAGGTCCAGAACTTCTGTCAGATGCTCAAAGGGTTTGTGAACCCTCTACAGTTTATGAACCAGTGCTCTTGGGGGAAAATACAATGATCTCTCTGGCCTGGATCCGCACTTTGGCCCAGTGTGGCCATCTCCATCCACCCTCTCCCCAGCCTCCTCGTTTAAAAACACAGCGAAAGGAAATCAGGAATCCTTGTTCCTGCCATGCTGGCTTTCCTAGGCTTCAGCTTTCCAGCTGCAGAAGAGTCTGCTCCTTCTTCTAAGGCTGACCAGGCTTGCTCATTCCTTCTAAGGCACCGTCTTTCTCTCTCTTTTTTCTTTTATTATTGACATATACTTGATGTACAATGTTATATTACTTTCAGGTGTACCACTAAGGCCCCATCCCTTTAACTGTGACTTAAAAGTTGTGCTGTCTTCTCACGGCTCTTGTTCAAAGCCACATGATGGCTTTGGGAACAAGCCGCTTGACACTGTCTACCCTGAGAATGCTCCTAACGGAGATGTTCTCTGTTCACCCTGAGTTGGGCTTCGATAAGCCTCCGTGGAACAAGATTCCCGGAAAATGTCTCACATTTTGTTCTTTTAACCATCAAAGTTCACTGTATCAGCGCTTGTAAATAAGACGATTCCTCTTCAAGAGAACAATCAGTCAGCTCCTGACATGAGAGATCGATAGGTGCCTGATATATGTATGGGAAGGGCCAATGAATCACAGAATTATTGGTTTATGATTGCTTATTTCTTTTATCAGTGGTTCTGCACCTGACATCATCATAAGTAAAGATGGGAAATTCGAATTCCTAAGCAGAGTAGATTGTAATATCCCATGGTCAGCCAAAAACATCGTATTTTTACTCTTGGGTTGGCCCTCAGTTTCTCTACTCCTTAAATCCAGCTTTGGAAATTTAATGCTTTCTGAGGATGTCGTAAATTATTAAATAAATTGAGGGCTCTAACTCAGCGCCCTTCCAACTGCTGAGGAGAGCAAGGCGGGGGACAGGGATCGTTCACCAAAGACAAGCAGGTGCCTGCTTTGCAGCATAAGAGGTTTTGTGGAGACATTTTGCAGAAGGAAAAAGGAAGTGGTCAGCTGGGTGGACGGTATTTCGTGATGTTGGAAGCTGTCAGAGGACTGACTGGAGCGCTCAGCGCTCCGCTGAAACCTTGGGTAGCTTGGCTGCCTCCCTGGGCTGTTTCAAACCATGGTTTAAGTTCTTGGCAGTCACTTTCTCTTTTTGCCATTATTCAGGGTTTTGGTCTATAAATCGGAATAAGAATGAGTTGTTAAATTTGTCTCACTTGAACCAGTTTTATTTATTATTACATTTCAGGGAACTTGCTCACCTGGAGGTTGATGGGCCTGGACTGGGGAGGAGGGAAAGGTATGTGACAGTGTGAGAAAGGGGGCCCGGAAAGGCTGGGTGGTCAGCAACAGCAGGTGGGGGGGGGCGCATGGTGACAACTGTACAGCTAAGAGTTGGTGTTCTGGGGAGGACTGTGTCAGCTAGATGGAGGGTCCGAGAGCCCTGGAAGGCAAAGGGGGAAATTCAGCCTCAAGTCTGGAGCTCATGTCCTAAAACTGGGTGTGAGTGGATAATGATCACGTCGAGGCCAGGCTGGTATGCAGGACCTGCGCACAGACCGGACATTGTTGGTGATGACGGTGTGTGCAAAACACAGACTGTGCACGGCAGAAAAAACGTAAGCCGTGAAGGAAAGAGGGAAGGCGGGAAGAGAAATGAGAGGAAGACACACACGACTTGAACTTTGCCTGAAAGAGAGAGGAAGGATAAAGGAAGGTAAACACTCCGCAGATGGGAGCAAACAAGGCGCCAAGTGCAGAATTCAGGAACAATAGAGACGGCAGCATTTCGGCGCTGATAGAATTGTGATACCATGTGAGACCGGCGTATTAATATGTATTCCATAAACTGTGCGGCTCGCAGCTCTGCACCGCTCTGTTTTGCTCTGACCGCAGTACCAGCCTCAGGCACCACAACACAATTTGGAAACAATGTGACGGAAATGTTTAATCTGCTCGGCCCATCTGTGCTGCGTATTTCTCCAGATCTCCCTGAGAGAGGCGCCTTGAATCTCCACATTGCCTTTAATATTCTCCTAAATCACCTCCCCACTGCACTTCAAGGGCCATTGCTACAATATCACAGGTTCATCTAAAGTGCAATGGGGAGGGGGGGGCGGGGGGAGAGGCTCAGGCCAGGATATTTTTTATTTTAAAATAATTTCCAGAGATCGTCTTTTCTGCTTCCTTAAAAAAAAAAAAAAAAAAAAAGAAGAAGAAAAAGAAGAAGAAACGTTATTCTACGATTGCCGTAAGGTTATTGAGGTTGTTTGGTACAAAACAGGGTAGGATAGAGTGGAATCATTCTCCAAAGAATTATTTTTATTAATCTCGATTCCCTCAATTGGACTTGGAAGGGGGGCGAGCAGATGCTTGTTTTCTCTTATCTCTTTTTCTCGCACCTTGCGAGGGTGATGTGCTCATTTGGGGCTGGTGCCTTCTCTGCTTTATGCTTAACTCTGCCCTGCTCCACACAAAGCCATCTTGTTCAGGATAGGATGCTCTCGGTCCCTGGTCAACTAAATGCCCTCACCAGAAAGGGACGCTGTCTGTATTATTAATTTCAGCTTAAAACCTTAGATTTTCTCTCTTAAAGTACAGATGTTGAGCATCAGATTTCTGCCTTTCCCCCACTTGATTCTGCCAGATTCAGTGACTTGGGTGAGGATGTAGGAAGCTGGGGTAGGTTTCGGAGAAAGAGGGGATGATAAGTCACCATGTTCCAGACCTTAGACAAATGAAAGAGAGTTGCACATCACCAAGAAAATTAGGATTCCTTTTGCTTTGTGAATTAAAGAAATGAATAATTTAATCCTCAAGATTGTTCCGGCGAGGGAAAGGCAACGTCCCAGTTGCGGAGCCCTACAGCCTGTCGGTGTGTTACATCATCTGCACACATAGGCGTTTCCATGACAACCGCTTATAGCTTCATTTCCTGGATCCCTCTAGGGGGTGTCACAGCCAGATCCACCTGCTTTTCACCCTACCCTCGGTGGGGTCATGGTAAGGTCGCCAGAATAAATGAACGCGGGTACTAATGATCTGTTTACTGCTGTTTATGCTCTGTGTGTGTCAGGGGCACGCACATTTAGAGAGCTCATTATGGTTGCAATTAGAATGCACCATCGCTAGATATTTAACTCCTTTTTCTTTTAAATTAGCATTTTAATAACATTCTTTGAGCAGAGAAACAAAATGACCATTTTTCACGGACAAACTTCTAGCTGTAGGTGCAACTTTAATGGCAAAGTTGTGAAGGGGAAAGAAGGGAGGGGAAAAAAAAGGCCATTTTTACTACTTTCACCCTCCTCCTTACCAAAAGGGTATTTTTATTTGCTTTCTAACACACTCAATTTCCTAAATTTGTTTTGAATCCAATTATTTTGGGTGGTTGAAAGTACCGCACTCTTGTTGGACGGAAATTAGCAGCGATTGAAATTAACTTTCTATGTGACCTGTGAAAGGGGCTAAAATAATTACAAGTGTGTATAAGAAACACTCTCTCCAAAAGACCTTTGCTGTAGGATCAGGCTGTGATCCGAGGATACCATTATTGGAATATCTTTACACAGCAATTGCAAGGGCTATTTTCTTTAAAAAGGTGATTGCAACGATTATTTCTGTTTTAAAATTCTTAGTATTGTCTTATAGAGGATAAATGATGACAAAAACTTGTCATTAGACGGAGGATAAATAAGCAGCAGAGGATAAGTGAAAATAACAGCACGGCATCATTTGCCCTTTAAAAATGGTGAGGTCTTGAAGCACCAAAAAGCAAGAGAGAGAGAGAACAGGAAAGATACAACGCAGAGACCTTGCCCGGCTCAGAATGTTCCATAAGGCACTGCGTTTTAGGAATCGGCCAGCACCTTTGCTAGGTGTTTACGGATGCTCTGTTTGTGGAAAGTACAGTGAAAAATAACAATTTGAATGTTTCGATTATCTTTCCCAGTCCGTTCCATTTTCGTTATTTATTTCCTATAAATCGGGACCTTGCTGAACATAATTCTACAGACAAGGAGGTGGATGGGACAGCCAATGTGAACGAGGAGATAGATGGTGGGTGCGTGTAAGATAGATGCTATGCGTTTATGAAAAGGAGCAGTATGTCTGCATGTGAACATTCACAAAGTAGAGCAAGCAAGCGTGTAAACTATAATGGGTATTTATAGGTGGGAAAAAAGGTGCAAGGAAGATTGTATGGGAACAAGCATACCGAGTCTGAAAAGGGGGTTGCTTTTTTCCTACCCTCTTGGAATCCACGTCCAAGTTCTGCTAAGATGTCCCATGCTTGCTGCGGCTCCAGTGAAAACTCAAGCCTTTCCATGACAACAGACGGGGGCTCTCACAGCCAGAAGACTCAGGAGGTCAATAGTTGAAACGCAAGAGTTAGAAAGCGAGATCTTTATCGACATCAAAACAATCCCACTAAAAAACCCCAGAACGATAGGAGGAAAATATTTAAAGACACAGCAGGAAAAAAAAAAAAGAGCCTTTATAAAAATGCAGGTTTAAAAATGTTTATGCTGTTGTATCAGCCTAGTTGCACCTTAGAATCTGCCATTTCATAAATAAAATACGGATGGCATAGACTATAATTTGGTGATAGCTACCCCAGGACATATCTAGATGCACTTCTGTTATTTTAATTAAATACTGCATTATGGTTTGTGACAACTACATAGCTACAGCGTAAATGAATTCGGAATTAAAGTGTTACTTAGGCATCCAGTAATTTTTGTTTCATTCCTCAGTTTTACAAAGCAAATAGCTATAAAATCAAGATGTTTGTTCATTTACAGATGGAGCAGGATGGTTGTTGCTGGGTTTTTTTCCCCCCCCCCTCCTTAATCCTCATGCACAGAAAGAAGACAGAGCTCAGAGTCTGGCTCCCAACACTCATAGCTTATGAGCCACATCACAAAGAAAAACACATCCTCTTGACTATAATGTGAAATGCTGAATATTAATTGCTGGTATTATGCTTATCTTTCTAGCCGGGTTCTGTCTTTTAACAATTATTCTGATGGGCTGCAGTCTTGCACTGCCAGGAGATTTTTCTCCTTTGTTTAACAGTTAAAAACCTATTTGATTTGATTTTATTAAAAAAGAATCTTAAAGTTCACAATGTTCCTTGGAAGTTTTAGTATCTGGAACTCTTCCCAAATACAGAATATTAGTGGGAATAGTGGCAACAGAGAAACTGCCAAAGATTTTTGCTAAAAAAAAAAAATGTATATTTCTGCATCTAAATGAAAAAAAATATTTTTCATTCTGGCAATATTAATGTTTCCTTAATGAAACCGGAGAGGGCATTACAATTTGATATAATCAATTGGTTAGTTTAAATGTCACTTCACTAGCAAAATCATGAGAAAGGTTCAGAGTATTCTCATCTAACAGGCACAGAATCTTCACTCAAAATTAATATGGTACAGTAAAAGGATTTTTGCTCAAATCTGAGGATTTAATTGTATCTTTAATGTGTCATATGTCAAGAAGAAAGTTTTTAAATAGCAAGTTTTCTGAAACCATTGTCTATTATTTCTCGTTTGAGGATCAATATAATCTTTTTATTAGCCCTTAAATACCATACGTCTGGCAGTGTCTGCTAATTCCAGCTTTTCTCTGTTCTCACCAATTGCCCCAAGCCCCCTCCCCCGCTAACTAATCCTATAAACTGCCTGGAAGTTACTGCCCTGTATGTTTGCAATGAGGTTATAATTGGCTTTTAATATTTTGCTAGTTGGGTGGGAGAGCTGGATCCATACACTACCAAGAAATGCTGGCAGGCAGAGGTTTGGGGAGGCTGAGCTCCTTTTGAGAAAATAATTACACAGAAACAAAGCTTTTGTGACTCCTTTTAAATAGAGCATCTCACCGAAATGTCATCCAGCCTCTTTGGCAGATTAGTGAGGAGTTTATTACTAAATCTCTGTCTAATAAACGTGCAGTTGACTCTGGAGGAGCCGCTTGTTATAATACTGGCAGTGGGAAATGGAGAGAATGTCACAGTTAAAGACACAAATTTTCCCCATAATATATTCGAATGGAAACCTCTGAATCCAATACTACATGGGCATATCTAATAAATTCACAATATTTCAGTCTCAACAGCCTTCACCGGTTAGTTTTAAAGATTTATGTGGTAAAAAATTACTCAGTGATGAATATGGTTTATTCTGTGCAGTATTGGAGGTATAAGGAATTAAACTACCGTCTTTAACAGTGAATTTATTATTACCTCTGTCAAAAGACGAAGCCTTTAACAGCATTTGTTATAAATTCACTGCAAAATAAATGGCTGGAATTTTTTTGCACTGGAGCTGGTAAAGCATCGGGCGATTCTGAGCATTAACCTAACCCTGCCATGGCTTATATGGTTCTAGGTAAACATTTCTGTCTGGGCCTCATAGTTAATTATCTGATTTGGGACTTTCCACCTGACTGAAAGGTGTGTGTGTGTGTGTGTGTGTGTGTGTGTGTGT
>NW_024412420.1:12426824-12446216 GCF_014898765.1 Herpailurus yagouaroundi | reverse complement strand
ACACACACACACACACACACACACACACACACACACACACAGAGGCATCCTCTCCCTTTTGTCCTCTCTTGGAATGGGTGTCCCCTCATTTATAAAAATTACCTGGAAGGAATGAGGCTGCCAGGGTTTGTTCTAGACGATTGGTTCCTGTCTGGGGGAAAGGAATGGCCTCTACTGAATCTGACCGGTGTATGACCGTTGCCTTCCAGCTGACCCCAAATCCCATTCCCATCCTCCTGACTCTATAGACTCCCATTGGGGTTATTAATGAGAGAAAACACCACCATCATCATCATCTTCGTCATCACAGCACAGTGTGGACCTGCTTGTTAACATGAAATGGGGTGGTGGGGACAGGTTCTGCTTCTCTTTCGTATCATCATAAATAAGAAAAGATATTTTCCGATGGTATCCCCCTCACTCGCCCTCTTTGGTTGGGTCAGAGGTGAATAATTGCTCTTTGACAGGCATTGATCAGTTTCATCACACTGTTTGGGCAGCCTGTGCCCCAGGCCTATATTCTCCCCACTTACTACCCCTGCATTACCTCCCAAATAACCCGCCCATCCCCCCACACAGCCAGGCTGAGGGTAATGGTGCCTGAGGAAGTCCTAAATGGACACTAGATGTCACCAAACACCTCCTTTCCCTCAGAGCCCTGAAATTTAAAAACCAAAAAAAAAAAAAAAAAAAAAAAAAAAAAAAAAAAAAAAAAAAAAAAACAAAAAAAAAAAAAAAAAAAAAAAAAAAAAAAAAAAAAAAAAAAAAAAAGAAACCCAACCCTTCATTTAAAGCAATTGAAGGAATTAACTTCTCTGTTTTTATGAGGCTTGTTGTCACATTCAACTAAGCACACTTAGAAGAGCAAGTACGGCTGCATTCAGATAATTTTTACAACATACAAATCTCTTCTGGAGGAGAGGGGGTCAAGGGAGGGGAAAAGGTCTACTCTCTTTAAGTAGTCCTCTGAGGGAGTGGGTGGAGAACACGGGGCTTTAAAAACCCTATTATAACAGACATAACACAGTCCAGGTGTGCCAGGAACAGACCCGCTGCATCCAGATTACAAGGAGCTGGGTTTGGAGCTGGGATCCAGCCTAATTTTAAGTAGCTTCAATCCCTCACTAGATGCTAAATGTCACTCAGGGCGACAAAGTTGGTCTATCCTCATCCTCATAAGGCCCAAAGGCTTTTGACAGCATCACGAGTGTGATGTTAAACTTAACTTTGCCTGTAAGGCTCTCTGTTTCCATGTTAATAGCACTGGCAGAGAACACAACAAAAGCGTGGTGTGGTCAATGAGAACATCTTCCCACCCCAGCTAAGCCACCATATAAATATAAACCTTCCGTGGTACCCAGCTGGTTGCTCCAAGGCCGATCGCCATGGGGTTAAGTAGTTGGGCAAATCTTTGAGGGGTCTAAGGCCAAGAACTGAGGCACAGCACATAAGCCCCAGAGATGTAGCCTACTGACTCACTTTACCTTAAATAGAGGATCTCATTTAGGGACCTTGTCTCCTTTCTAGTCAATTGAGAAAGAGATTCTTTTTCTCTCTTTAATTTGCCCTGATCTGCTGGAGCATAGGAGGCTTAATTTTTTTTTTTTTTTTTTTTTAGATTTTATTTTTAAGTAATCTCCACACCCAACGTGGGGCTCAAACTCACAACCCTGAGATCAAGAGTCCTTCACTCCACTGGCTGGGCCAGCCAGGAGTCCCCAGGTGGGTTAATCTTTAAATGGGCGTTTACTGAAGTTCTCCCGCACAGCAGAACAAGCACCTTTAGTCCTTAAGAAAAAGGTTTCCCTAGTGAGAGACCTAGGAGCCAGTAAGAGTCACTTCTCTGAAAGTTGGGACTTGTGACTCATCTTATCCAAGTAGGGGCTTTGTACCTCCCTTTCTTCCACTTAAAATAAATGCCCATAGCAGTGCTGGTCCACAGAAGGGTCTTAGGGTCTGCAGATAAAAGGAACTAAGCCAGGGCACAGCGTTACTGCACGGAGGGTGATTCAGCACCTGCCCTGTCATGCCTGGTGCCCAGGCTGAATGGATTTTTGGAGTACACCTGTTGTTGAACCCCTGCCAAGTACTGATGGCCACTAACCCCCAAATCACTTTTCCCCGCTGTTGATGTTTGGAATGTCAGACAGGACTGAGCAGCAGCCGGCGTGTATTTCAAACACAGCAGATGGATTTTTATATTAGCTCCTATTTCATGTTCAGGCAGAGCGACCGCCACACTAAAACCGCAGCCTCAATGCTGCCGAGTTTGCTTCTGTGAGATTAATTCTGTGAAATTAATTGGGACAAGATTGAAAAGGAAATTAAAATGCAGCTGAGTGAACAGGCCTTTCAAACACCTTTTTCCTGCTCTATTCAAACTTGAATTCTGCGGTGGTCGCAGGCATCGTGGGAAGTAATTTACGAGAGGCAGGCTCTCCGGAGCCATCGGTTACGTATGAGGAGACCTGCACAAGCGCCACAATCTGGAGCCACTGAAGAGCGCTAAACACCCCGCTGTGGCCTGAGCTGCGTCCCTGCAGCGGGTGGAAACGGAGCTCAGTTCTTGGACCAAAAAAAGCTGTTCGGAATATATCCGGGCCCAGAGAACATCCGCTGGACGCACAGATAGGCTTCGTTATTAAAATCTCCCTTCAATATATTTTAAGACCCAAATTGGAACTCGGTGGATTAAGTGGGCACGAAACTGCATGGGGCCTAGGAATGGATGGCTGTGTTAGGGGAGGTCAGCAGGGCTGCTGCCTGCGCCCCGTTGGTTACTGTTTCAGAGCTTGGATATGTGGCTCTGGCCTCTCATCCAACGAGAAGTCTGAACAATCCATCAATTTTGTCAGTGACACAATCTCTCAGACCAGGAAAGGCTATGTGGATTTCCGTGTAGGCCTCTGCACTAGATGGCTTTCTACTTCCAAGTAAGAAGCCTTTGTGCTTTTGAGTGTCTCTGTGAAGAGTTCTCGGTGGGACAGGCTACCTGGTTTTCCTCCCTCACTCCACCAATAATTTACTGAACGCCTAGTATGTACCCCGTATTGACCCCAGCAGTTTACTTTATTGTTAGCAGAAAAGAGATGAATGTAATAATAGCTGCCTTTTCCTAGATGCCAGGTACTTCTTTACACACACTCTCTAGGGCAAGCATCAGAACCCCTATGAACGGAAGTTATTCCCATTTTTACAGATGAGAAAGCTGAAGATAAGCAGGATTGAGTGACTTTGCTCAGGGTCATGTAAGTAACTCATCTGTTACTGACCAGCTTCCTTAAGAATAGGACAGGTGATGGGTATTTGGTATCTTTCTTGCCCAGCCAGTCATCGTCTCTGGAAATTTTATTTTAAAAAGGACAAATAGCTCTCTTTCTGGGATCATTCTTGCCTAAAGACCCTAACAGTCTCTCCCGGCCCTAGTGTTCTAGGATTCAAGGTTGGGTCATGTTTGGGCAACTACTAACAATAGCAGATGCCCAGGAATAAAGCCCCCACCCCACCCCACTTCCTCATCCAGGGTCCACTGCCTGTTCTTAGCCTGCTCCCACCGTATTTCTTTTCTTTTTTTAATATATCTTTTTTTAAGTTTATTTATTTATTTTGAGAGAGAGAGAGAGAGAGAGCAAGCAGGGGAGGTACAGAGAGGGAGGGAGAGAGAGGATCCCAAGTCGGCTCCGCGCTGCCGGCTCAGAGCCCCATGCGGGGCTCAAACTCAGGAACTGTGAGAGCATGACCTGAGTCGAGACCAAGAGTTGGATGCTTAACTGACTGAGCCACCCAGGTGCCCCAACATATTTGTTTTATCATGGAAAGAGAGTGGGGAAAGCCAGAGGCATTTATGAGGGCCCAAAACAAAAGAGCTTATAATTGAAATTTCTAAATTCGTTTAATCTGAATACATAATTAAAGCTAAATGCATTTTTGTGTGGGATTTCTTTAGCAGTTTTGCGGGATCTGTCTCATCATGTTTACAACAGGAATGCTTGAGGTGGAAGGAAACTTAGAGGTCACCCAACACAACTGCCTCATTTTACAGGTGAGGAAACTGGTCGAGGCAAGCTGAGCTGCCCCAGTTGTGTCTTGTCTTATGTTTCTTGGGGGGAAATAGACTTCTCCAGGTTCCTAAACCAGCAGGCCTTTCTTCCCTTAACAAAGGTTTTTCGGTCAGAGAGAAAAGTAACACGTAGATTTCTGGATACCATTTTTCTGGACTAACCTCGACTTGAGTCAGTTCTTTTCCTCCAGGTGTGAGAGGCAGGTTGCAGAGGATAACTGATTCCAACAAATCAAGCCGGTTGGGGTTAAAGTGGAATGAATTTAGGATTCATATGAGAAAAGAAAATTGTGGAGGTTAAGAGTTATTGAAGGTCTGAATAGACAAACAGCTAATGGTGGAGGGATCTCCTTTCCTATCTGTCTGAATTGTTTCATTTGTGCTTCTTAGAGGCAAGGGAATGGATTGGGTGGCCTTTTAAGGTTCCTTCCTGTCCAAGGACTGTTATTGAGTTAGGTGATATAATAAAGGTAAATCCAATCCGAAATGTTCCCCAAGCCAACGTTAAGTGGAATGAAGCTTTATGAGGGAAACTCCAGTTGAGTTTCTAGCTTCTCATTTCCTCCTCTGACATGCAGGGATTAACAACATGGAGAAGGGAGGCAGCTGGTGTGGCTTTTGGGGGGAGAAATGCGCTACAACAATGGTAAGGGATGAAAATAGACTTACAACCGTCCAAAAGATGGAGAAAGAAACCAGACAGAACCAGAACAGTGACGTATTCTCCCTGAATCAAACTTTGATATATTAGCTTTCCGTGAGGGAGGAGGGGGAGGGGGATTGGTTAAAAAAACAGGTAGGGGAGGCTCTCCATGTTCTTTGGTATCTCTTAAAAATACAACAGCCGTGGTAACTGCAGACAGCTCTGTACTGCAGGGAAAGTCACCCCACAGCCCCTTCTAAATGGAGGAGAGGGACCCCCAGTGAGAAGCCATTAACAAAGGCAAAAAAGACATGCAAAACAAACAAAATAATCATGACCGAGAGAGAAGGCCAGCAGACAGTCTGGCTCTGTTCTCCCCCCTCCTCCTGCTGCAGGCACCTCAGACAATGTAAACAGTTAATTTGTTCACCTGCAGGCTCTGGGCAAACAGAGGCCTGGTCACACCTGAGTGGATAACTCGATTACCCCTGTAATGCCAGCGTGGTAATGTACACAAATTCTATTACAAGGCAAACCTTGCTTTCGGGCATTTGAAATACCAATCAGGCCAATGTCCACTCCCTTCTTTGCTTCCAATTTATTCTTGGTGTATTGGAGCTGCACCAGAATGGCACCAGGATAGCACTGAATTAGGGCTCTGGAAGAAATCACTAGAAGATTGTGATCTCAGTCAGCAGGGCTTGCAGGCTCCCTACTCTTCTGCAAAAGGTTGGGGTCTGAATTTGGTCCTCGTTCTAAGGGGAACGGTTGGAAACACTCAAAGGTACGTTAAGTCAGCCCAGTCTGTTTCCTAAGGCCCTTATGGTATATTTCAAATTGAGACAAACCCTTGGCCATTGATAGAATAAAGATAAGTGGCAAACGATGAGTTAAAAATACAATGGGTTTTCAATTTGCCTTTACAGAATCCACACACTAATTAAAGAGCAAGGTGTGTCTATTCCAAAAATGTGTTTGATTGACCTCATAAAGAACTTTTTAGGAAGTTATTTCAGGGACAGAACCTATTTCCTTAGCTCACGTATATAGAATATGTATAATCTTTCTTTATAAAGATGATGCTACTGATCCCTCAAACAGTAGCCCGTGAGTTCTGAATCTTCTTCACATTAGTGATGGATCTGCGATAATCTATCCTTTTACTTTTTCCTAATTCTTTTATGATCAACAACACTATCTGTGAGAGGGTTAGTTGGGGCTAGGGGTTAGTTAACTTTATGACTGAGGAAGAGAATAAAGTTAGCTGGCCCTTGTGGGGTTGGATTCACTATCTTGGCCTTATCAACACTTGCTCACACTAGTTGAGCCAACTAGCTCTGAACTCATCATTAGTATACCGCAGTCTTCTTTATCTGTAAATGACATAAAAATGTGGTTTACGGAGCCAGAATGTTTTCAAGAGTATTAATACAGTAATAAATTATGTACATAATGATGACCTTTTAAGCACCATAAGACCCTAAAAAGAATACATTTGATTGGCATAGTTTTAGTGTCATGTCTACTTTATTGCATTTTTAAATTTGAAAATTAGTTCCTGAACCTGAATTTTCAATTAAGCTTTTCCCTAACAATTATAAATCAGTGGGAGTTTATGAGTGAGGGAGACGTATAATACACACGAGAGAAATGTATGACATGGAATGATTCTGTAGTTATGGTGACTACATCATCAAGAATGAAAAAATCGACTTTTGATCCAAGCCCCACACTCTATGTCCTTACCTTGCTCAGAATGTAGATGAGGTCACCCCGTTGGAAGGATAGTTCATCTGGCTGGTCACCATGGCAATCCCATAGGCCCTGGTAATAATTGGTATAGTCCACTGATCAAAGAGAGGAGAAATCAAAGTTAAAAGGACTCTGTCTTTTTCCATAGAGTCCACATTTTTGCTGCAAATGGAAACCAGAGTTCTGATATTGCCCCTAGGAAACCTAAGATTCAGAGGGGTTGGGATGAGATACAGCCAAACACTCAGCATGAGCAAAGGACTGTGGGAAAAGGAGATCATTAAGTAACATTAAATATTTACAGATCACCCTTAGTCAGATGCTATTCAACAATATGACAAATACATTCATTTATTAATAAAAGAAAATCAGGCAGGTAAGTTTTTGCTTGGTTTGTAAATAAGCAATGCAGAGATTTCCTGCCAGATATTTTTTGATCCAGGGCCTCTAAACTAGCCAGTGCTTCTCTTCAACGTGCATTTCAAAGAATGGGATAAATCTCCGACTTTTGCCCGTTTACTGAGAGGCTGAGTCAGCCCACATGCATCTGTATCACAGTCTCCCATGTGGGTCTCTTCTGTTACACGGGAAACTTCATCCTGGGCACTTCCCACCCAGGTACTATATGAGGTAATCCCCAATAAATACGGTTACGAAGAACCCAGGCTTTAAGTGGAACCAAGGGGTGTCTCATCCATTGCAACTAAATTCTGGGTGGGCTGGCCCTTTTCCAGCATCTCATTTGTAGACCCTGAACATGTCTGCCAAGATTTATCTGCAAACCCCCAGGGGGACAGAAACCAAAGTGATCTGCATTAAAAATGAAAGCAACTGAAGACGACACACCAAGCGTTTGAAGCAGCTGGGGAGATTTACTGGGCTTCTCAGCAAGACTAGATGGCAGTGATGCCACAGGACAGCCATTGATTCTTAGCAATGAAGAATCTGTATTGATCTTCTTCTACCCGGAAAGGTTAAACACTAGAGCACAAAGTGGGAGAGGATCTGGGGATTTGAATGGCAGGAGAGCTAATGCCCACCAGACCAGGGATGATGTGGCCGCGCTACCGTTCCTTAGGATGCTATGCGTGAGCGCTGTCAGCAAGACACCCACCAAAAATGAGATTCTTATTGATGGCAGTCAGGAGTCCTGGCTTCTGATGAAAACCCAAGTGACTTTTGGGCACCCTATTAACACCAGTTTCTACCTTTCCCTTCATTTGTTTTGACTCTCCCGGGAGGAAGGATAGTGCTGGTCCCTGAGGATGAGGACAGGTGGAGGAAAGCAGGTGGGCGGTGCGGGTGGGCAGAGGCCCTGGCTATGTTTGCTTCTTAAAACGCTCATTCCTCACTTACCAGCAGTTCAAACAACAAAGGCACAGGAGAACCAAATCCCTGTATGTCTAAGAACTTTAGTAGGAACCTTAAAGTGCGCAAAACTCGAGGAGGGACAGAGCTATGTAATTAAGGCTCGGATATTGCAAACAGAAGTAAAAATGTTAACCATATAGAAATCAGGCATGTTTCCCTTTACAAAGATGATTGTTTATATATGCAGTAGACGACAGAGGGCACAGCTACACTGGAAAGAACGTGTTTGGAAGAAAAATACACTGCGAGAAAAATGCTGGAAAGACAAGGCATGTGTTTTGGGGGATACCAGGGCATGGAATAATAGAGAAATATCAGTTCCTGAAGAATGAAAATAGTTTTCTCAGAGGATATATTAATGTATTTTTTAGTCATAATGGAGTTGATTAATCACCTGAAGATTTGGACAGAATTATAAATGAAAAGTATTTTGACATCAATATTCTTCATGCATTTATATATTACAGAGAAAATGATTTTATAAGAATACATTTTTATTTTTATTAAAAAATTTTTTTAATCTTTATTTTTGAGAGAGAGAGAGACAGACAGAGTGCAAGCAGGGGAGGAACAGAGAGGGAGACACAGAATCTGAAGCAGGTTCCAGGCTCTGAGCTGTCAGCACAGAGTCCAATGCGGGGCTTGAACTCACAGACTGCGAGATCATGACCTGAGCTGAAGTCAGATGATTAAACCGACTGAGCCACCCAGGCACTGTCCCCGACCCCAATTTTTTTTAAACTTTATTCATTTTTGAGAGACAGAGAGAGCCAGAGTGCGAGTGAGGGAGGGGCAGAGAGAAGGAGACACAGAATCGGAAGCAGGCTCCAGGCTCTGAGCTGTCAGCACAGAGCCCTTCTTGGGGCTAGAACCCACAAACCATGAGTTCATGACCTGAGCCAAAGTTGGATGCTTAACCGACTGAGCCACCCAGCTGCCCCTATAAAAATAGATTTTTAAAACACAACTTGACATTTCTGAATGGTAAGAAGGCTAACAAAGTTGTCTTGGTTTTTTCTGGCCTAGCAGATGGTCACTGTGGGGTACTGTTCCTGTGCCTGGATATGGGATAACTCTTAACATTATGAGTACTTTTTGGGTATATATGTAAACATCGATATTGGACACATAAGACACCAGGGAAGAATACCTGGAAAAAGATCTATTCTAAAAGCACATGGAAAGCAAGAAGCTAGGAGGAAAACAAAAGCCTTCCAAGAACAAATATAGAAAATGCCCCTGGTTCTTCAGAAGCTAAAGGCTAAAAGAAGATAGGGCTCAGGGATCCAGCAGATAATTTACCCAGCCCAAGAATCAGAATCGGCAGAACTAGCACCATAAAAGCACAGCTTTGAAAAATAAGCAGAATGAAGAGCTAGATATGGGGAGTTGCTCCCCAAACAGAGGTATTCTGGTACTGGGAAATCAGTGAGAAGGAACGCCTTAGCTGGACGAGACTGGGCCGTGTGTGTGCAGACATCCTGTTTGACATATGTGTGACTCACCTTTATGTGAATGTGTGCACACGACCTCACTACATTCCTTCCTTGGCATTCGACAGACACATACAGTGCACTTACAAAGTGTCAGGGACGGTGCTCGATGCTGGCAATTCCGCACTGGCCACACACAGAGTCCCTGCTCTTAGGCTGCCGTCCAGGTGGGGAGGCACGGGGACACAAAGAGTCGCACAGATATTTACTTATTTATGATTGTGGTAGGCCTTCCAAGGCGAAGCTGAGGGTGCTGTGTATAATAGGGAAGCTAACCTCATGGAAGGCTTCCCAGAAGCTTTGGTTGTGTTATAAAAACCTGACCAAGAGTGGGTAGAGGTAAGGCGGAGGAGGGCTTCATTCCTGCTGCTTTGCCTCAGGAAGGCCTGGGAGGCCTGGAAGTTTGCAGGGCCAGTCCAGCTTCTCCCTAAACTTGACCAGGTCATTCTATAAACGAGGGAATGCATGAGGAGGCTTTGATGTCTTGAGATCAGTGAAGAATTGGGAGCCTGAGAGGGAGGATTTCCTCTGTGGGCTGGACCGAGGCTCCTTGAGGGTTACATTACTCTAGCAGCAGTCTGAGATCAGAAATGGTGCAGCATTCTGACCATTTAATTAATTCAAAGCATCCTCATGCTCATTTTGGGGACATTATTCCATCTAATTATTTTTTTTCCAGTCTGTCCATTTGGAATGAAAAACAAAAGAATAAAGCTTAATGCCAGCATTTCTCAACGTCTCTCCAAAAAAACGTAACTCTGCACTAAATAAAGCCTGGTAATTCAAAAGCAAAGCACTAATATATTCAGCATAAAACAGACAGAGGACCTAAAGCAATAATGACACCACTAATAACTAAAACAGTTATAACAATTAACAACAATTACAATGATAGAGAAGCTAATGGGTATGATCACTGCATTTAAATTGCTAGCAGAGCTGAGAAGGACTTTTTCTAGAGAAAAAAAGGGGGGGGCAGCATCTTATTTTCTTTACCCCACCTAAGAGAAGCTAAGCTCCCAGCAAACAAAATGTCATAGGAAGAAAAGTGACGGTCTAAGTTTACAAACATATTGTGTTTTTCTCTCTTCTCTAGGTGTTTGTTGCAAAGCATTTGCCATTCCACACCAAGTTCTTTATAACCAGTAATAGTCATTTCTCCTGTAACTGAAGCCAGGTTGGTACTACTGTTGACAGACTCAGAATTTGAAAATAAACCTCTATGATGTGGAGAGTTCTAAGGTAAAAGGACCAGGATACCTTTCTGCCTCTCTTCCTCCTTAGGAAGGGCAGAACTTGACTATGTTCCTTCCAGAGTTCAAATGTCACCTTGGGCTTTTGTTTGGGAGACACTGGGTAGCTACAGAATTCAAGCTGTGAACAAGGAAAAGAGGCTAAAGGCAGGTCAGCATGTTGTTTACATTTGCTTGATGAGCCAAAGGACTGTGCTACTGAGGCCTGGCAGTGGGTGCAAATACTCAGCAAATTATGGAAACAAGAGACAGAATGAGAAGATGGATAGAGCCCGTCCTTGCTAGACCGTGGGTAGGTGAGAAATGGGCGTAGAAGGCTAAGGCAGTGACCCACTGGAAGAGACTTGACTATTCTCTAAGCCAGGCCGGATAAGCCCACCATGTTCATTCAGCCCACCAAAGCAGACTCAGTCTGACACCGTATTAACCATTTCAGAAGGAAAGGTATAAAAAAATCTGCCAAGTTCCACTGACGATGATCCCAGAACAGGAAGAGCAACTGAACATTGCCATTTGCTTGTTTTCATGGCCATTTAACCTTGAGTTTTGAAGTCACTCTGGTCCTTAATGTTGTAAGTAGGATCTTGAAGTGGAGAACATCCACAGATCCTGAGTTTCATCTCCTACGCTCCTTTTATTGGGCCAAAACTGTTGCTGGCTGATGATCAACTCACATTTGGCCTTGGGAAACAAGCTTCAAAAAGTAAGAGCTGCAAATACCTCTGTGGCTTCCCTCAGTTTCTTTCATGCGATCACTCCATTAGTAGATGCTAAAATGGAAAAAGTGCCTCGGAAATGGAAGCTCATGAGTGACCGCTTTTCTGCCCTGCGGAAATTACTACATAGGGGCTCCTTTTTTTGGCTGACTTTGCCCATGATTTTAGAGTGAAAACAACTGTTTCGAGATCTTTCTTGGTCAGATATTTGATGTACTTAAGAATGAGCTGTGCCTCCAGCTTGGCTTTTTATTTGGCATGGCATACCCAAGCCAATGGCCGGTAGTTTTCATATAAACAGCACAGGATGAGTTTTATTTTTGGTTACCTGCACACTGCCTTCTCATGATAGGGAAGGGAGATAAACTCTCATCACGGAAGACACTTAGTGTTAGACTGTTAGGCTGATGGGTTGCAATTTAGTGAGAATCTGAGGTGCTGAAGAGTCACTCATTAAAATAACCCTGTTACTAACAGTCATGCTGTAAACTGAGCTCTTTATAGATTGAACAATCAATACGACAAGGCTGTGATAGATTTTCTAGGTAACAGAATAAAATAAAAGAAATTACATCCTACAGGGTCATTAACACCCAATGAGGATAAACTGAATTCCTTTTTTCCTCCTCTTCTGATAAGATCTAGTTGGGCTTTAAAAATGTTAGCAATTCCATTATGGGAAAGCACAGCGTTTCTGGGAATAGGATCTCTGGAAGAGTTCTGGAGAAAAGTATGTGGATCTTAAAGGTCATCCTGCTAGTCATGGTATCTTTTAGGAGAAAAGTCATCCCACTCCCCCCCACCCCCCAAAGACATGTGACACCTGAGAAAAACTAAGTGAAGCAAACCTGTGTAGCTTGTCTATTACGTAAGAGTGCACACTGTCCTAGAATTCCCTTCATATTCCCTAGAATATGCCTTCAGGGGGCTGCCCACCCTTCCCTTGGACCTCTACGTTTTATTGTTATAAAGCTAAGAGATGCCATTTGGATGCTCCGTATTTGTCGCCATTTCTATAGCTCCTTTGGAGAAAAGGCACTGTATAAATTCAATAAATAAATAAGTAAACACAAATAATAAAAATTCCTGCCTCAGATTCTGCAGAGAGAGCAAAAAGTCCTCCTCTGTTTTTTAATCACTAAGTCACCAATCATTATAACTGGTGGGAAGTATAAACATAAACCATGGAAGCATATTTAGAGCTTGCTACACTTCAACAACACCTATTTTGGAGGCAGGAAGCATGAGGAACAAAAGGTTTTTTTTTTTTTTTCTTTTTTATTTATTTATTTATTTAAAAAAAAATTTTTTTTTTCAACGTTTTTATTTTATTTTTGGGACAGAGAGAGACAGAGCATGAACGGGGGAGGGGCAGAGAGAGAGGGAGACACAGAATCGGAAACAGGCTCCAGGCTCCGAGCCACCAGCCCAGAGCCCGACGCGGGGCTCGAACTCACGGACCGTGAGATCGTGACCTGGCTGAAGTCGGACGCTTAACCAACTGCGCCACCCAGGCGCCCCTTTTTTTTCTTTTTTAAACCTACTTGAATTAGAGCCATTGGAACAGCTAAGAAATAAACCTTCTCTCACCATCCCCCCACCCAAGACAGAGCCTCAGAAAGAAAGGTGGAAAGAGGAAATGGGATGAGGGAGGAGTCTGAAATTGAATTTCAAATGTTTATTTATTTTTGAAAGAGAGAGAGAGAGAGAGAGAGAGAGAGAGAGAGAGAGAGAGAGAGTGTGTGAGCAGGGGAGGGCAAAGAGAGAGGGAGAGAGAGAGAATCCCAAGTAGGCTCCATGCTATCAGCACAGAGCCTGATGCAGGGCTCAATCTCAGGAACCGTGAGATCATGACCTGAGCTGAAATCAAGAGTTGGACACGCAACCTACTGAGCCATCCAGGTGCCCCCTGAAACTGAATTTTAGACTTTTGCTAGAGACTGCTGCTTCCTGAATGGAGTTTAATATAAAGTTGGGCACAGGAAGCTTACAGTTTTCTACCCTGGCCTGTCCACATTAGCTGTTTTTCCTGCACTGATGATGGGAGTTGATTGAGAAAAGGCATGGAACGTAGATTGGTCAGAAAACAGATTTTCTGTTGGAATTCTGCACAGCAAGTAGGAAACAGTAGAAAATAGGTTTCAGAAGGGACTTCATTATACGTGTTAATTATTATGAAGCGCTTACTGAGAGCCACACTAATCCCGTACCACCCTTGCCCCAGTTCTTTCTTTCTCTCCTGCTTTGGCACATGACTTCTGATGCCATCTCTTCACTGTCTTTTCTCTCCCTGGGAGAAGTTGGGCACTTAAATGAAGTTAGGTCCTTCACTAAGCCTGTTACGTATTCACTTCCCATAGAACATGAACCTTAGGAGAAAGGGGCCTTGCTGAGTGGGTAATGAAGAGAACAAAAGGCACAAGAAAGGAAGAGAGAGGAGAATGGGAAAAGGAAGGGCCAGGGAAATGGAGAGGGACCAGGGAGGGAAAGATGGAAAGAACTCCTAGGCTTAAGACTTTCATAGAATCTCTAAGAAGAAAAAAATCAGCTAGTATCCAAATCAGCCACGATTTAGGCTCTGCTGATGGGATGAATGTCCTTGAGGTGGCCTTTGTGATTCACATTTCTTTACTGACAAGGACGGAATAGGTCCTTGGTCCACTTAAGGAGGCTTTAGAGGGGCATCTGACCTTAAGAAAAGATGGGCTCACTAACAGCCTAAAGCATGGTTAACAGTCTGGGATGAATAAGATGTGATTTTGTATTCAACAAACCTGTTACATATTCATTTCCAAATGTGCCTGGAATCAAAGCAGGCCATCAGAAGTCAGCATCACCAAGCAATTCTATCCTTCACCCCATGTTCACTTTCCAGATCTGACACATTTCCATTCCCCTCTGAACTCGCAATCTCCGGGCCTCTCAGAGAGGAGACATTTCCATTCTTTCCATTCTCAATCCTCTGATCTCTTAGAGATGAGGCAATTCTATTTTCACTGTACTGATTTAGGAAATACTGATAGGAAAAAAATAAATATCTGCTTTGGTTTCCTACCCTCTGTCAGATAAATCTTAGCTGTTCTGGGAACATTAATTAAGGTGAATGGGTGGCTGCTTTTAAGGTTGAGATATTTCCCTATCCAGTCATCTTATTTGGGGCTTCTGAGGCAGACACACCAGCACCCTCTTAATTAGTGAAGCCCGAGCATCCTACCCAGTGCCTATATATCTGCGAAGCTCTCATACCTCCTTTATGTGGAGTCCCAGTCTCATCCTCTTCCAGATCGTGCTCTTCATCTGAGGGGATAAACACCAGCAGCATTAGCAATTAGTGGTCAAGTCTTATACTATTTATGCCAATGGGGGTCTTCTTTTTCAGAGCTCAACGTGCTCTTTTCAAGGCACTAATTGGTCTTTTTTTTAATTGTTTTTTTTTTTCACATTTTTATTTATTTTTGAGAGACAGAGAGAGACAGAACACAAATCGGGGAAGGGCAGAGAGAGAGGGAGACACAGAATCCGAAGCAGGCTCCAGGCTCTGAGCTGTCAGCACGGAGCCCGATGCGGGGCTCGAACTCACAGACTGTGAGATCATGACCTGAGCCGAAGTCGGACGTTTAACTGACTGAGCCACCCAGGTGCCCCTCTTTTTTTTTAATAGTTATCTCTCATCTTAAAATTGGCCCTTCTCCTTCCCTCCTCATTTATTTATTCATAAACATTTTTAAGTGTCACTATATGCAAAGTGCTACGGTAGGAACTGGAGATTGCTGCAGTGGGTAAGACTGGCGGGGTCTTACCCCGGCGTCCTGTGGCGCTTCCAATCCACTGGATTATTCAGGCACTAAATATCTCTGTCACTGAAATCTTAATCCTTTCCCTCAAGCTCTTTCTCCTCTCCTAGAATTCTCTTCTAAATGTCTTGTCTCTTTGTAAGTGTAAGCATCCAGACTTACAGTGTGTGTGTGTGTGTGTGTGTGTGTGTGTGTGTGTGTAGCTAAGCATGTGTTTAAACCCTCCATGATTAATTAGTCCTTAATGTATCAAGTTTTGTTCAGCTGTAGCAGAACCTGGTCATGTAAGTAATTTTATGTTTCTAGTACTTGGGGCTTGTAGTTATCTTTTTACTGTTGTTATTTAGCCTGCCTTGTTTTTTTTTTTTTTTAATTTTTATTTATTTATTTATTTTTTCAACGTTTATTTATTTTTGGGACAGAGAGAGACAGAGCATGACAGGGGAGGGGCAGAGAGAGAGGAAGACACAGAATCGGAAACAGGCTCCAGGTTCTGAGCCATCAGCCCAGAGCCTGACGCGGGGCTCGAACTCACGGACCGCGAGATCGTGACCTGGCTGAAGTCGGACGCTTAACCGACTGCGCCACCCAGGCGCCCCTAGCCTGCCTTGTTCATTAGAGTGTAAGCTCCTAAGGGCAGTTGGAATGGTCTTTTAATTAATTGTTGCAGGTACACAATGGGTTCTAAGTCAGTGCTATTGTCTAACTCTGATCAAGTGTTTATATGGTCAACGTCACCACATGATTGGCTTGTTTCTTGCCCTCATTAACCTGTTTCATCTCATACTACCTGCTAACATGGGAATTGGGCCTTTAGAAAGAAGGCATGAGCATCAGAATCATATTAAGCCATTTTATACGTGGAGTAAAATGAGCAAAATTACAGTTGCTCTTCTCCTTTTCATCACCTCAACTCCCTCACACACACACACACACACACACACACACACACACACACACTCTCTCTCTCTCTCTCTCTCTCTCTCTCCCCCACCCCCCCCACACCCCCACACACATACACACATGGACACACACACACACACACACACACACACACAATGAATGGGGCATAATAAGCAACAGTTTGAGGGCTGAAGACTTTGGTTTTTTTGTCCACATATACTTTCTCTCCCTGGGAGTTGGGGCACTTATCTGACTGGTTTCCCCACAGTTATGCCACTAAATGAAACTTTTGAGGAGATGGCTTGGGGACAGTTCCTTTTGTTTTAAATATAAGTTTTACAGAGCAATTTGAATTCTGGTATGTCAGAGTGGGGGAAGTAAATTCTAAGCTCATGAGTAAGAAGAAACAGCACAAAAGTATATGAGAGCACTATAGAACATTAAAGAAGTAACTGATTTCACATACAAGATGGATGATACGGTTTCCATGCAAAAATAAAAAATTAAGGGATTGGTATTCTGGAGAAACGAGTCATATGTCGCCAAGATTAAAAAAAATACCAGGGTCGCCTGCGTGGCTCAGTCGGTTAAGCGTCCGACTTCGGCTCAGGTCATGATCTCACAGTCTGTGAGTTCGAGCCCCGCGTCGGGCTCTGTGCTGACAGCTCAGAGCCTGGAGCCTGCTTAGGATTCTGTGTCTCCCTCTCTCTCTGCTCCTCCCCTGCTCATGCTCTGTCTCTCTCTGTCTCAAAAATAAATAAAAACATTAAAAAAATTTAAAAAATACCTTACACATAACCTATATTTGCCTTAAAAGATTCCATGGGGAAAGATCCGTGGGGAAAGAACTCAGCTCTTCTTACCTTCACATATGGCTTCACAGCAGAGAATTTCCTACTTCCCACCTGTAGTGCTCCCCATCCCTCCCCCATCTCCCCAGGAGGGATAAAGATGTGAGATAATGGAGGAGTGAAATCAAATATCGGAAATAGACCGTGCTGAAATAAATCACGTTAAACATCATTCTTTGCACATTGTCTTCCTATCACTTGCCCACTTCCTTCCTTCCTCTGCTGTGATGCTTTTCCTTTTTGACATGGGACCAATTTCACAGGATTGAAAACGCTAGAAGAAGAGTTGGTGCGGCGTCCGTTCTTGAGATACCCAATGATTTGGACAGGGAGCATCTCTTCTGCTGATAACCAAACAACTCAATCACAAAGACCAATAATTTGCTGTGCTTAGGCACTTTTGCAGGGAGGGTTTATTCTACCTCTGCTGTCTGTGCACAGATGTCTCTTCCTCCCAATTCTAATCAATGTAAATTGGGTCAGATCTCCGCTGTGAATTACAAATTGGATCCGAAGTTGGAGGGTCACCGTGCCTGTGACTCCACCTCCTTCCCACCACCATTAGATGGGAAGCTACACCAAAGATCTTTTCTAAATAAATCAGACTTTATTGTAAAACTCGGCCACTGACGAGACATAACCTCATTAGCATTGATTTTAAAATAAATTATTGAAAGTGGCTTGCCTGCTCTTTGCATTTGTAAAATAGGAGAATGTAAATGTATTTGCAATGATAAAAATGAAAACTAAACCTGATTCCTTTATCCTTTCAGGCAACAGCACTTAATCTAGTCATGATACAAAAATGGGAAAAATAAAAATCTGTTCTACGCAGTTCAATTCCAGACCAGATACTCTGATTTCCATTGCGCCTGTGGAGTCACCTAGAAAGAAAGCAGAATGCTGGCCATAGATCTTGTGTATCATTCGCCACCATTACTAAGCTCTTCAGTGATGGATGGGAATGGGGAAGCTCTAATCCCCACATCTGTTCTATCTAACGTTGACCTTCCCGGGTGGCTGAGAGTGGGCTCAAGTCAAGAAGGCTAGCTACTGATGTGAGAGGCTGGGTGCTGTGCCTTTGAAAGTGTGAGTATGGAGGTATCATCAACATAGTGGAGGCAAATGCTCTCTCTATAGCTGGTTGTGAAAGGCAGTACCTCTCAGCACCTTCCCAGCTGCAGGGGGGCGGGGGCGGGGGACAGCACAATACAAACAGAGAGGCATACACTTTACCTCTGGTCCTTCAACCAAATCAAACTGGCATCCTTCAAATGCCAACGCTGAGAAAACTGATTTCATGGCAACAGAAAGAAATGTCTCTTTGCTCACAAAAGAGGGTGGGTTAAACAGCTAGATTTCTCATTTTTTTTTTCCATCTGTAAGATGAACCTTTCATTTTAAAGAGATTATTTTGAAAAGAAATTTTCTTTAGGCTAAAGAGCTTGTTGAACTTCTTTATGAGAATATTAGTAGGCATTTTAGTATTACATCTACTGGAATACATCTTCATTTAAGAGAGAATTAAAATTTATGTGCTAGCTCAACTTTAAACAGTAATAGATTATAATGGTCCTTGCTCCTAACAGGGCATATGGGACCCCAACCTTACATAGGTTTTAAACAATTAACCTCTGAAGATTACTGTCCACTTATTACGTTAAATGCTCTACTTGATTCCCAAATATCTCATTTCAACTGGGAAAACAGTTGAGGAAGATTCTGTTAGTTGTGTGAACATGTAAGAGAACCATGGGGCATCACAAATGAGCATCAGTATCCAGAGAGTTGATTTCAATCAACCGTCTTGGCACAATGTCAGGGACACTAATGAGAGGCTGAAAAGAACAGGACACTGACTCCACCGTGGAGGTGCAGAGAG
The DNA here is from genome assembly GCF_014898765.1 of Herpailurus yagouaroundi. Taxonomy (NCBI): domain Eukaryota; kingdom Metazoa; phylum Chordata; class Mammalia; order Carnivora; family Felidae; genus Herpailurus; species Herpailurus yagouaroundi. The sequence continues at coordinate 12,427,498 of NW_024412420.1, read as the reverse complement.
GGGCTGGCTTCCCATGACACCTGGCTCCTTTCTGAAGCGCTGCTGTGACACCGGCTTAACTGAGAATAACATTAAAAAAATGACTAGATCAGAAAGAGGGAAACCACTTCCCCCAAACAAAGCAAGGTGACAGAAGCTTAAAAAATGCCAAGTGTATCAATGTGCAACCAGATGTCAAGGTGCTCTGGTGACAGACGCAAGAGAAATGCAGATAGACTCAGGGTATAAAGAGAACGTGCAGGAAAGTGGAAATAGAAACCACTCCACGGCATGCACAGATATGCTATAAATCTGTGGGTGTTATAGCACCTCTTCAGACAATGCGGAAAAAATGAGCAAGATGCTAATAACACACTTAATCCTCTGTTGTATAGTTGGTAATCTAAACTGTTACTTGAAAATATTTGCATCCTATCTCTGTGGTATGGGTCTTGATGTAAAAGATATTAAATCCAATTTGCGCTAACAGCAGCACGTGGAATGCGCTGAATTTAATTCCACCAATAATAATTGAGCACCTACTAATTGGAGGAGAAAGACCTGAATATAAATCACCGTGGCAAAGGCTAAGACGGAGCTCAATTCCTGTTGAGTATCTGGGGGGGGGGGGGAGCACAATTCGAATAGAGATTATTATAATTAGCCGATGGTTTTTTAACCAAATCAAACAAGCA
>NW_024412420.1:12198274-12426724 GCF_014898765.1 Herpailurus yagouaroundi | reverse complement strand
ACCTGGCTGAAGTCGGACGCTTAACCGACTGCGCCACCCAGGCGCCCCAAGACATGTTTTAAGCAGAATGCGTAGGGGGGCTTCATAGGGTGAACTCAGGGAGGATATTCCAGGTGAAAAACAAAACCAAACCAAAAAGTCAGCATGATTCTGGTGCTGGTCATGGTCATGATCATGGTCATGTTCTGGTTTTGGTGCTGGTCAAAGAGCCCTTGTGGCTAGGGCCCAGTGTGGATAGGAGTGAGAGAGAACCTGGCCAGGAAGCTTAGGGCTGATGATGGCATTGATGCTTTGATGGAGTGTTGCTTTTCTTTGAAATTGAAAAATCCCTTCTTCATAAGCTTTGTGGTTTATTTATTTATTAAAACAATTGCTTTAATTTTTATTTATTTATTTTTCTGATGGGAGTGGGGGAGGGACAGAGAGAGAGGGAGTCACAGAATCTGAAGCAGGCTCCAGGCTCTGAGCTGTCAGCACAGGGCCCAATGTGGGGCTTGAACTCATGAACCGTGAGATCATGACCTGAGCTGAAGTTGGATGCTTAACATACTGAGCCACCCAGGTACCCTGGTTTTCTTTTTTTAAATGTTTATTAACTTATTTTGAGAAAGAGAGTGTGTAAGCAGGGGAGAGGCAGAGACAGAGAGGGAGGAGGAGAGAGAGGGAGACAGAGAGAGAGAGAGAGAGAGAGAGAGAGAGAGAGAGAAATAGAGAGCGAGAGAGAATTCCAGGCAGGCTCTGCACTTTCAGTGCAGAGCCCGATGCAGGGCTCAGTCCCACAAACTATGAGATCATGACCTGAGCCAAAATCAAGAGCCAGATGCTCAACCAACTGAGCCACCCAGACACCCCTAAACTTTGTGTTTTTGGTGTCTGTTTCTTTCCTTTCCTTTCCTTTCCTTTTTTCTTCTTTTCTTTTCTTTTCTTTTCTTTTCTTTTCTTTTCTTTTCTTTTCTTTTCTTTTCTTTTCTTTTCTTTTCTTTTCTTTTTTCTTTCCTTAGACCCACTATCACCATTCCCTCTTCCTGTGGGTCTGGACAACAGTACAGGGGGAAAAAGAATTTCACAGAATGCTTGTTTTCATTTGACTTAAATTAAAAAAAAAACAAAACACCAGTTATATGCTTTATTATAAAGCAATCTGGTTTCTGGTTCTGTAATAACCCTCCCGGGCAGTGTGGGCAGCATTGGAATGCACACAGAAATTCCTAGGGAGAACTCTGTGTCTCTCTTCCCGTTTGCTCTCCTGAAAGCTCTCTGGAGAACAGAGTCAGATTCTGTTGTCACTGCAGCTGCTGTAAGGCCCCAGTTAAAGCTGTACAGTGGTCTCTGGCGTCTTGCGGGATCCCAGCTTTGAGGCCCCAGACAAAATGAAACCTGATAAAAGTTGTCCTTTTATGGAATATTGAATCACAAAACTGGGCCTGTGCTAGCCTGTAAAATAATTGCAGGGAGGGGTGAGAGACGGCTCAGAAAAGCCTCCTGTCTCCCACACATCGCTTTAAAAGCATTTCTTTGTGGCGGGTCCCTACAGTTTAATCTACTGCAAATGAGATCTTAAAAATCAAGGGCCCCCATATGCTCAACACGGATGTTCAGAAATCCCACTGGATACCAACCTTGAAACCATATTACCCAGGACTAACATTTTTGTGGTCTTGGCCGAAAACCTCGAATGCTCTGGTTTTCCCTCATGGGAAGGACGGTGCCAGCCACGTAGCAAATGCTAATTATCCCATGATCAATGTGATGTCGCACATTTAATTTGATGACCCATACATTATTCTGATTAGGAAAAAAATTTTTGTATTGACTTGGTATGTGTGATAAGCACTTTTCTCTCTACTAGGAAGCTCACTGAAATTATATTCTGGGAGGGAGACCTCACTTCCATGGTCTCCCCATAGAGACAAGGAGGCTTCTGTAGGCCCCAGCCCAAAGGCGAAGGAGGGGCAGAACCACCAATGCCAAGTATCTTCCTCAAAGCACATATACCTGTTATAATGAGACGAATGTTAGGAGCCCAAGTCATTTGACTTCGGATGGGTATGCAGTGTTAGCACAGCCCCACGTTCCCGCTGGCCGTCCCTCCACCCAGCACCTGTCCTTGCAGTAAAAACGGGCCTGAGCAGAAGGTGCAGTCCACACGCCATCTGCTCAGGATTTTCAATTTCACCTGCTTCGTACGTATAGCTGAAAATGTCCAACTGGACTGTCTCAGGTTTGGTTGGCAGGGGTGGGGAACTAGCCATTCCTCAATTTTTCAAGGAGGTAACACTTCTTATTTACATGCCACCAAATTACTAGTAGCCAGCCTTTACTGAGTACTCACAGTATGCCAGGGCTCGGTTCTAAGTGCTTTATACACTACAGTTCCAGGCTTCTCACAGCCTTTCTCTATGATAGGTACTATTGTTATCCCCATTGTACAGGTGGGAAAATCACACACAGAGAGGGCTAATAACTTGCGCAAGGTCTCATAGCTAGCAGGTGGCTGAGCAGGTGCATTCTGACTTAGAGCCAGCACTTTTTCCTGCAGTATCTTGCTGTCTCTCACCTGCCGCTGCTTGGTAGATCTTGTGAGATGGAGCAGTGGGTAGGTAACGTCAGGCCCCCTCATTTTCCCTTTCACTGCCTCCAGGACTGGTAGTGTGGCACTTGCATAACGAACAGAAACTTCAGAGGCGACAAGCTGAGTGGGTGGATGGGAGGCTGGGTGATGGAGACTTGGGACTCAAATATTCATATCATCATTCAATGCCAATACAGCCCACCTCCAGTGCTGTCTCTAAAGACTGTGATGGATAGAGGCTTTCAGGAGAGAACCTGTTGGCTGGGTACAGCACCGTCCTTTGGAAACTTACAAAAGCAAGTAAGTTGCTCTGGCTCTCTGCAGTGTGGCTTCCTCATGTTCAAGGGACGGTTGTTGTGAGCAGAGGCTATGGCTTTCCCGGAGAAAGCAGACCAGTTGCCATGCTCTTGGAGCCCACCCCAACATCTGACCTGCCGTGAATTTTGGAGGAATGCCCTGGGACCCTCGGCAGTGCCGTGATGGCCACAGGTCGGAGTTAAGGAGGCAAGGGAAGAATGGTCTTTAAGAAGCCAATCACATACTCATCGATCCATCGTCTGGAGTAAGGTGATGGTCTCAAACTCATCTCGTTTCCTGAGGCTCCTTCTCTTTCCTCTCCTTTGCTCTGAGCATCAGCCCCCTCCTCTCTGGCCTCTTTGAGAACTAAACGTAGTACATGAAAAGGCCCTTGTTTGCTTCCCACAAGGCTGAGTGGTTCAGTGAGGTTTTCCCAGAGCACTCTTCCACAGCTGTGACCCAAAGCGGAGTGTCACCCAGCTATTTCCCCCAGCCTGGACGGGAGTGGGTAGGCTATGAGCTCCTTAAGAAGATTCTGGCCAACTTGGGGAGTACATCTCCTTTTAGGGAGTGTTGTGAATTAGATCCATTTCTGCACCCTGCTGTTGCAATGGAGCAGCCTGTGAAAGGGAAGATTCTCAGAGGAGCTGTGTTTTAATGTAGCAATTTGATTCAATTTTCCACTCTATAAAATTACCCATCACTGCTCGTTGCTTTCTAACAGACACCTTCACTCTTAATTTAACAATCCTATCGAATTCTGCCAGGGAAATTGGAAAAATTTATCACCTGTGAAATTTTATTTTCCTTTGGTTGTATCTGTTTTTGTAAAACTTCATTAACGACAATGACTTGCTGAGGAAATTATCATTTTTTTTTTTTTTAACTTCAGACACAAGAAATGGCTCGACCTCAACCAAGATATCATTTGCATAATAAAACACAACAAAAAGGCAGGGGAAGTCGGGGCTGGCAGAGGCTGAAAGTGTGAGGAGGAGAAGCAGGCCTTCCCTGGAGGGTGGGGAGGTGGGTGAGGTCCCCAGCAGGAAGGAGCCTCGCAGCCACAGCCTTGCTCCTTGACTCAGGAAGCAATGACGTGGCTCCCCACCCCCAACCCCCGCCCCCCAGGGAAAAGGCGAATGCAGTGCTGACAGGATTGGACCCTCTTCTCAGGAAGACTTGAAATGCCAGTTGCTTACTGACCGTGCTTTTTAGCAACCAGCCCTGTCTTCAGGGGCCCGAGTGTTAGATTCACCTTAGTTCCTAAGTTCATCTGGGATCGAGGTTTAACTTGCTATAAATTTAGGCTTAACTTGAATTTCTCAGCAGAGCACTGAACTCCTGGCAAATTTCCACAGGAGCGATCTTTCTGAATGGACTTGAAGATTCAGCGTTCCTGTGGTCTAACTACCTCACAATTAAAAGGCTCAGGCTTCGGTTTTCCACAGTCTGACCCCCACTGTGCTCTGCGCTGTTCAACAGCTGCTGCCGTTCCCACAAGAAGTGGCTAGGCGGAAGCAGTGATGACTATACGTTTTTTGAGATGCCAGCTATCATGCCTTTGGAAGAAAAGAAATCTGTACCTGGGCTTGCTGTAATGGTGGGCAGAGGAAACAGGTTTATGTGTAAGAGATGCGGTCTGACTTGTGGTATGTCTGAACTAGGTCCTCCTGTGTTGTGCTCCGTCAGGGTCTTCTCAGGTTACGCAGAAGGTTTGTCAGCACTGATCTATGTTCCTTCAGGCTTCTGATAACCCCTTCATCATTTTGAGACGACTTTACCTTACTCTCACATTTACACAGACAAGAAGTTGAGACTAGAGAGTTTTGATGACCCAGCTCAAGATCCAGAGCAAGCCAACGGAGGCCAACGTGAGCATTCTTGACTCTTTAACCTCGCTGCCGTGTGTGAGAGGCTACTTCACATGGCAATGGTGAAAGACACTCCCGGATCACTTCATCCTGCTCCCAGAGCTAGGGAGAGCCTCTGGACTGGGGATCATGGAGGCGCCACTGAAGCTTCCTTGTACTCTTTTCTTCAGAGATTTGGCTTCCTCGGGAGGGTTCAAACTTATATTCTTCCACCAGGTCAAGAATTTCTAAAACTAATGGCAGATAACCAGAAGATAAAATTTCTCACCTGGCAAGACTTCATAAATATCTTCTTCCTCCTCCTTTGTGGGCTCTTTTAGCCCCACACTCCCAGGCAAGATGACGGGTCTGCACTGGGAACTGGAATTCGGGGAGTCAAGGCCATCAATATCGTCATACATCTCTTCTTCTTCCTCCTTTTCCTCCTCCTCTTCATATGGAATGGTTAAGGAGCTCAGATCTGCCAGGGCAGAGATGATAATGAATCAAGACGGGGAGAAAAAGAAAAGAATAAGGCAGGGAAGGAAAGAGGGAGGGAGGGAGGGAGGAGGAGGAGGAGGAGGAGGAGGAGGAGGAGGGATGAGAATAAAATATGTCAAAGGAAAATGAAACACCAGGTTAAGTGCTGTGATTTCTAATGTGGGCCTCGGTGGCAGGAAATCTACAGAAAAGGCCAGACTAGCACCGTGTCAGGTTTAAACCGTCAACATAAATCCTTCCTTGCAATAAAACTTGATCAGGATGAAGCAGCTCTGGAAAGTAGGAGTGTGCGACTGAGCGCATGAGGCGAAGGCGAAGGGAAGAAAATAGGCCAGAAGAGGAAATGCCAGCGTGCTGCACACTGTTTGCCAAGTAGAAAACTGGAAGGGTGAGTGATGGCCTGTGCTTCTCCAGGGGGCACGGAGCTGTGGGGACTATGGCAGCTTCCACAGGGTAGCTGGGCTGCCAGAAGCTCATCTCCTCCATGATCTCACAAGATCGGAGTGTCAGACAAGTTTGTTTATGAAGAGGAAAAACAGGAAAACGTGGAAGAAGAGGAGAAAGTGAGATACAGAAAAATGTAACAGTAATGCAAGACCAAATAGAATGGCTGAGCTGTGTTGGTTACCATGCCCTTTTGCAACCGCACAGTCTGGCTGACCTCAAAGTGGGTCATCGCACAGAGGATGTTGAGCCGTTGCGGCACTGGGGAGCACAGGGCAGGAGAAGGAGATTGGTTTTTTATTTTAATGGGGAACTGGGAAGGTTCATGCTCTGATGTCTAGGACAGAATGCTCTCTGAAACCCTGCTGAGGGGCCTCTGCAGGATGGGCGAGTGCCGTCAGGGTACCCTGGGGAAGGAAAGGATGGAGAGACATCTAACGTTCATTTCAAAACACTATAAAGCTGTTTGGCTTGATTAGGCATTTAATAAAGATTTTGCAACAATTTTCATCTGAATTCTGGGGCCACCTCATTTGAGGAAGGGATCAAAGACACATTTGTGGCTTAAACCATATGTTATTATTTTGTTTGTTTTAAAATAAAATGGAATGAATAATTTCTTCAATGTGGGATTCTGAAAGTACCACAGGGTACAGCTCAATAAAGCTGCTTTGAGTTTTATTGAGGCTTACACACTTAGGGGTATATTACACGCATAAATCCAAGGCACCTAGATGAGAGTGTACCCTGTAGTCTCGCCATCAATGTTCATGTTTGCCTAGTTCCAGTCTATTATACGTGACGCTCTTGGTAGATGCAATAGTTTGTTTTTGTGATAGCAAAGGCATAAACCGAGTAAAATAGGCAATTCTTGTAATTAAGGCTCTGGTGCTTCCTTCTTTTTCTCCACAATAAAATCTCACAGCAGAATAAAAAACAGAGACGAAAAGGCTCGGTGTTTTTGGGTTGATGTGCTCCTCCTTAGGTCTTGGCGCATGTATAAAGTTGGTGTTTCTGCCTTTCTGCAGCGGCAGGGTCTTGCCATGATGGCGTATCGTGGGTTATCTGATGCCAAGCGACAGACTCAAGTCGGCTACCTCTACCTGTCAGGCCACTCCGGACTAGACTTCCAGGGCCACTGGCACCGCTGTGCCTACAGGTCGGCCCCAGCAGAGGGCACTCTAAGAGTGGTCATTTAACATCTTCAGGCAGGAGGACTTCCCATCCCAAAGCAAGGAACGTTTTATTGTGGTTTGGGAAAGAACAATTTGCTTCTAATGTCCAATGGCCATGAAGGCCACTTCGATGAGAGTAGATTTCTACTTCTTACTAAGTTGTAAGAAACGAGAAGATTTGGGACCTAAATTGCGTCTAGGCAACTTTATGTTTGATATCACAACTTTCCTTTCCAGAATATAAGGGGTTAGAAGACACCTAATTGAGCTAAGCTGGTTTTCAAAATCTCCTTGTCTAGTGGGTACGGATATTACAGAGGTCATCTCCACGTTGATTCATACTTGAATCAACTTGAATCAACTCCACGTTGATTCATTACTTTCTGATTCATAACGTGGTACTATTTGTTGTTATAACATAAGGCTGGTAGAAGGCCGAACAAACAGGTAAGAAGTACAGATTGAAGGCTGTGGATTATATTTATGCAATATAACTTCAACTGCAAATCCACTTAAGTATTGTTTCTGTAGTAATGATACTTACCCTTTAACAAGAAACTTATTTGATCCACCCAGTCTCTGGCCTCAGCTGGATTAGCAGCTGTAAACTAAAGAAAAATTAGTGAATTAATTTATTACCTTCATGAATTCATAAAATTTCCATGAATCCCATAGGGAGGTTCAAAGAGGAGAGCTTTGTGAGTTAAGTTGCGGAGTCAAGTTGAAGGCTCAAGATTCTCTGCTTAACTATGTAGAAAAAAGACCAACATCTTACTCAGAGTGGTATTTCCCTTCAGCAATTCTGTACACCCAATGTGGACTACTATTTGAGTCCGGACATTCATGTTCATGTGCATTCATTCGATTATCCATGCATTCGTCAGACATTACTTTGAGAAACGTTTACAGGAAAAAAAAAGAAAAAGCAACCCAAAATTCCTGACTGCAAAGAACAATGCATCAGTTAGGGAGACAATATACACACTTGAGATGGGAACACTACAAAGAATGTTCATCTGGTAACAGATAGATGCTGAGAGAGCAAAGGAGCACTTACTGTCACCTGGAGTAAGCCAGAGAAGCTTGTTGAAGTAATACTGTTTTGGTTGGATTTTACTTATTTATTTATTTTAATGTTTGTTTTTTTTTTTAATGTTTATTTATTTTCGAGAGAGACAGAGAATGGATGGGGGAGGGGCAGAGAGAGAGGGAGACACAGAATCCGAAGCAGGCTCCAGGCTCCGAGCTGTCAGCACAGAGCCTGATGTGGGGCTCAAGCTCGTGAGTTGGGAGATCATGACCTGAGCACAAGTCAGACGCTCAACCGACTTGAGCCACTCAGGTGCCCCTGTTTTGGTTGGATTTTAAAAGAGTTGGCAGAAACTGCCTGCTGGAGGGAACCATGTGCAGAGGATTAGGAATGAGTCCACTGTGTGTGGGGGAAGGAAGGCAGATCAGTTTGACTGGAGGACAGTGACAGGTGATGCCGGAGTGCTGCGGGGTCAGGGAGGAGTTGATGAGAGGGCTCTGAGTACTAGGAGTTCAACCTAAAATGCAGGCAATAGGAAACCACCGTAAATTCTAGCAAAAGGAGCAGGAGATCTCTCTTTCAATAGTTGTGGGTAGGAGGGGTTTGAACAGGGAGGAATGGGAGACAGAAGACCAGCTAGAAGGCTATTTAACTAGTCCTCTGGGGGAGGTGATGAGGGTGGCCATTGTGATGGCTGTGGGAATAAGTAAGAAGGCAAAGATCCAAAAGATATCGTAGAGGAAGAATCCACAGACCATGGTAATGACTTGGGTTCAATGGGCCAAAGAAAAGAAGTAAACAAACTCTACATTCTGATTCACAAAACCAGCCAGTCAAGCAGCAAGCCTTAGTAATTTTTTATTTTAAATGAATCAACTTGAAGTGACTGTTCCTGAAAAACATTTTTATCATCTGGCCATTAGGGTAAGACAAAGATATGTGCTGTGTAAGAAACCTAGATTCCTGCTTAATACTTATTAATAGACATTGTCATTCTTGATTTCTTAAAAACTCATTTCCATAAAAAATATCTAAGGAAATTGATTTAGACTTGTCATATAAATTTTTATCTGGAGGAGGCACCATCAATACTGAAAAATAAAAATAACTTAGAAACATACCAAGTACATTCATCTATTACGTACATATCTATAAAGGATTCTCTAGCAAAGTTTAGTGTTAAGATAAAAAATTTGCGGGGGCGGGGGGCGCCTGCGTGGCTCAGTCAGTTAAGCGTCAGACTTCGGCTCAGGTCATGATCTCGCGGTCCGTGAGTTGGAGCCCCGCGTCGGGCTCTGTGCTGACAGCTCAGAGCCTGGAGCCTGCTTGGGATTCTGTGTCTCCCTCTCTCTCTCCCCCACTCGTGCTCTGTCTCTCTCTGTCTCTCAAAAATAAATAAACATTAAATAAATAAATAAAATTTTGAAATTGCATATTGAAGACCTAGGTTGTTTTTATCAAAACGAGAGTTAAGATACTGTAGAAACATAAAACGATGGGTACTGAGAGCCATCTGAAGAGTCAAAGGCTTACTCAAGTGAGTGATATTACCCTTAATATTAACCTTAGCATAGCTTTTCTCATTTTCCATAAGTTAGCTAAAGAATGGTTTTAGTGGGGTGCCTGGGTGGCTCAGTTGGTTAAGCGGCCGACTTCAGCTCAGGTCATGATCTCGCGGTCCGTGAGTTTGAGCCCCTCATCGGGCTCTGTGCTGACCGCTCGGAGCCTGGAGCCTGCTTCGGATTCTGTGTCTCCCTCTCTCTGACCCTCCCCTGTTCATGCTCTGTCTCTCTCTGTCTCAAAAATAAAGGTAAAAAAAAATTGTTTCAGTAAAATCGTGATAAGATAAAAATTACTAACAACCAGGAAACGATATTTGTACACATACACACACATGTAAAAATATATTTTTGGTGAAACTCATGACATTCCCTTATTCAGAGCTTTTTATTCCTTTAGTTAAATCCACTACTTATTATATTACCTACTATATCATATCAAATATATAAGAATGAACGCAATGAAGAATCAGCCTTTCCCACCCCAGAGCAGGTCCTCTAGTCCCTCCAGTTATCACTGTTACTACTCACTAATCATTGTCACCTACATCGTAGAAATCCTTCCAGAGATACGCAGTGTGTCTACACACAGGAAGATTATTTTGGATAGCGAGATGAATACGGGAAAATAAGTTATTTTTCACTCTACAGTCAGATTTTTCTCTTTCTGGATGTCATGGAAGGAAGTGAAGATAATCAGGGAACGAGTGAAGAGAATGGGAATTAAAGCGGTGAAGTTAGAGATGACGAATGAGGAACTGGGTTGTGTGCTGCAACAGACAAGACTCTCACCTATGGAGTGAGACCAGGAAGGGGAGGGGTGAGGAGGTGGAAGCCAACCAAAGGCGGTAATCTAGGATGAGAGTGACAACACAGAGCAGGAGGGAGGGCACCACATGGCACAGGTGAAGACATGTCAAGAAAGAAGGTCCTGGTAAGAAGTGAGCAGGTAATGAAGAAAGGATGGAACCCAGCATAGCACCCCCAGCTCGCACACAAAAGTGGAGCGAAACTACAAAGCAGTGAGGACCGACCGTCTCCTCGGCTCATCCTACCTCATAGCTGCGCCTGTCCTGGGAGGTCAGTTCAAAGCAGGAGTCTTTCTTGGAATCTTTTCGCAGGTGCGGGGCCATCCGGACACTGTAGTCCTTAATGAGAAAGGTCCCTTTGGGCTGCTTGCCTGCAAGACAGGAAAACCCCCTGTGTCCCTAGAGAAGATGCGACCAAGGGAAGGCGTCCTCTCTGGTATGTAAGCTAAAAGCACAGCAACAGCTGTTCTGTCCCCGAGGAGCCACGATAGTCAAGGAAAGGTCATTAAGGAGGCTCAGGAAGGGGCTACTATGACAGTGAGGCAGAGATCACTGCCAAGCTGGGGAAATGCAACATGAAAGGTTATTTTGCCAAAAGAGGACAACGGAGATGGAGAATTTATTAGAATGTTAAGAGATCTATAACAACAGAAAGGAGGAATTATTACAGCAGGGAGAGTGTGGCTGTAAACGTGAGGCTCTTGAAGGCTATTACAGAACCGTGCAGCGTTATTGCTGTCAGGGCCAGCAGAGCTCACATTTGAGGGGAAGGGACAGCAGCTCAGGGGGCATCACGAGTTCCCGGGGTCCCCTCCTATGCCCCGTGTGGTATTTGGGCCAGACCGCTCTCTACCTCCTGCTGGTCCGGAGGGAATTCATGCGAGAGGGAGAATGATTAAAACTCAGTATTTTGTCCCCCTTCCCAGAGGTCAAATTGGGAAGTGGCATTGGGTGATGAGGAAGGAGGGAAAGGACCCTAAGGGAGGGAAAGGAGACACCACCCTGGCTGTCACTCTCTTTCTAAAACATAAAATGCTAGGAACGGGAAAAGACGGGGTGGTTCCCAATGATTTTGTGCCCTCCTGGTGTAGTTCAGGCAGAACATACAGAGGAGTGGAACCACAGTGCCTGGGTGATGATTTGTGTCCCGTCATCATGTGGAATGAATTGCTGAATACATGCTTTTTGAGGCTGATGGTGATAAGGTGGCAGTGGGATGACAATATTAGGAAAAGAAAAGGAAAGAAAAGAAAAGAAAAGAAAAGAAAAGAAAAGAAAAGAAAAGAAAAGAAAAAGACTCCATCCTTACCTGGTTGAGCTAAAGGGAAATACACACAAACACTCACTACATCCTAAGAAAATGTCTTGGGCACAATAAGAAGTAACTGGCGAGAAGGGAGCCATGCAACAGTGCTTTCTGACACCGGAATCTTTTTTGTTAAAGTATCTCTCCTTGTTCTAACTGGCCACTAAAATGTTTTGTTGTTTCTTTGGTCACCAGGTTTTATTTCAGCCTGACGGCAAAATGGTCCATAAAAGTCTCCAAGTCTCTCCCTCTCCCTCTCTCTCACCTTGAGTGTAGAGGATTCGGAATGAATGAACGTGACACCTGGGTTTATATCCAGATATGCCAACCACTTATTTAAATGCAGCTGGCATAAAGAAGAGTTTTACAATGATATACATGGTATATTAGTTTTAAGGTTTAAAATAAGAAAATTGCCCCTGGCGGGCTTGTATATGCCTAGAATTCAGGGAACAGATTGTGGTTGCTGGCTCGGATGGTGGTCTGGGCATCAGAAGGACGCTGGGGGTGTGTTACTCAGGTTTTGAGCTATGCTGCTAAGATCGCCATGTAGGGCTTCACACTTCACCCCTACGTGGGAAAGTCTCTGAGGAATATAAAAGGGCGAACCCAAGACGAAGCCAGCGATAACCTGAGGCAGGCAGAGAGGCAGCGTGAGCCGCTGGCCTTGAAGCCCAAGCACAAATCTTAAAGATGCCAGGTCACCTGGCAAAGGTGCTGTTCTTGATGCCAAAGGCACGGCAAGTCCAAAGGCAATTGGGTAGACATCTGATTATTCCCAAGACTGGATATCTAGGCATTGGGAGATGCCTCCCCCTGGGAAAGAAGGAAGAGAAGAGAAGTGGGGAGTGACTGGAAGGAAAAGGAAGGGTGTACTCTGAATCACTGGCCTCTGTGCCGAGGTGGCAGAGCCCAAGGAAAGTCCCCACAAGACCTGATGCTTTGCAGGAGGGTATCCCCTCTTTGCAGGTTTGTGTTCACTGACAGTGATCATTTTTAGGCTTTGTTTAGTTGTCGCTGTCTCCGGTTTATGCTTATATCCTCTGTTTCTTCTCGTGAACTTAGTGACTGTGCTAAGCACGGATGGGAGGCCTTCTCGGGAGAGCGTATGAGTGGTGTGCTTGATTGACTCAATGGTGGCTCATTAAGAAGCTGCCTCTGGCCTGAGTCAACACTTCACTGCTGCTGCCATCTGGCTGGAGGGTGTCTCCTGGGCACAGCAGCCATTTGGGTCTCAACACTCCACGGCTCTAGGGATGTCCACGGGACTACTTCCCAGCATTCCATAGGATGAAGTTGAAAGCATAATCTTCGAGAGTCTGGACCCAAGGGTTCTGTTTCTGGGCCATTGGCAAGCTGTTTAAATCTTTCTCACAAGTTTTTCCCCCAGTATTTTAACTATATTATTAATATCCATAAAGAGTTTGAGGTTCTTTAAAAAAAATACCAAAGTGTTCAACATTGATAATATTGTGTTATTAGTCATAATAAAAGACAACCTTTTGACATGCTGACCACACCATCCTAGTGTTTGAAGTGAAAATAATTTCTAAATTGCATCTGAGTTTTTGGTGACGGACAAGGTATTACTTAACAGCCTCTTTCAGTCTCCCAAGCATGTCCCTTTATGGGTGTTAGTTAAGGACTGCTATCTTGAGATCTAAGTGCTTGAGAATTTACGAAGTGCTTGCATCCAGGAGTGAGCTGCTGCTGTGCAGATGAAGAACACTTACTTTTCTCGTTAGCATAGTAGTAGAAGAGGCCTCTGCTGATGACACACCATCGTTTCTGCCATTCCGATCCAAAGAAACTATGATCTAAACGGAACAGCAGTAAGGGGACATAAATTCAGGTAACTACAACCACTGAAGAGTCTGTAAAGTCCAACAACACACAGTCCAGTGTGTTATTGTTTTATTTCCTAGGTTAATGGACTGTAAAACCCTCCCTTTCACTCCCGCAGGTTATCCCATATTGACTCAGAGTCCAGAGGGCTCGCTCCGTTAAAGGTCCAGATTCTACACGGGGTTTGCCTGTTCTGACCTCTCACAGCTGTCTCGCTATTTATCTTCCTTGATATCTTTCAGGTTCTAATCTCATCCAGTGCTTTTCAAATTCTCTATGATCCCTTTATGCGGTGCCTTTTAGCAAACCAAACTGATGCTCAGGCCATGGGCACAGGAAAGGCTTTCTTTGTACTAAAGCCAATTTGCTTTTTGAGTGCTAAACTTGGGACCCTGGGCCTAGGATGGCGGTATCTATTCTCATCCAGTGAGCGATGGGTCAAGAGGTGGGTTCCTCTGAAACTTGAAACTGGGCTGCTTCACACAGGATATAAAATGATACTCTTGACAACAGTTTTGCTCTATGGGAGCACACTGAGAGATGAGAACAAGAATATCATCGGCAATTCATTCAACAAGGACTTATTAAGCACCTGTTGTGTACCAGGTGAGCAAAGCAGAACCAGTTCCTATTCTGACGAGACTCACAATCTGCTGAAGATTTGGGGGGCGCTGGACTACACCAGACTTCTCTCTTGCCTTCCTTTTGGTCTCCCAGCTCCTGAGCGCAGAATTGGGCATAGAGACAGCACTTTCTACATTAGTCCTTTTTCCTCATTTCCCTTCCCTTCCTGGACTGTTCTGAGACCTGTGGGTCTGATCAGTACCTTTGCTTTTCTTCTCCAAGTATCCCTGCTTGATGATGTTATCCAGCTCTTGAGCCCCTCTTGTGATGTCTTCCACTCCTGAAAGGAACAACGGCAAACATGCTTTGTTGAAACCTGGCAGAGTTTTCATTTATTTAGGCAACTTTAGATAATCTACATTAATGAAGGGGGTGCAGAAGGGCAATTGCTTAAGCACAGCACAAAATAAGATAATTTTTATATGATTGGGGAAAAAGAGTAAATTTTCTTTCTCCCTCATTATATCTAATGCTAAAACCACTTACAATGATCTAAACATACATTAGCTTGTTCAAGGGGAGGTAGCCTAAATATGTACTGATTGGCAAGAAAAGGACTCCAGAGAATTAAGAATTTGCAGTGGAGATAAGCTCCAAATTGGATAACCACACTGAGATCATCAAAAGTCAAATGAATAGCTACCAGCAGAGAGACGCTTTAGTGAGTGATAGAGTTCACCATAGACGCAGCCACCTCCGTGAGAGCAATAAACACACACTCACTCTTAAAACACACACACACACACACACACACACACACACACACACACACACACACCAAAACACAAAGCCATTAGTGAACATAAATTTTATTAAGTTCACACAAAGAAGGGCTATGCAAGCTGAACTGACAATAGCCACCAAATCCTGGTTTTGTCCAAGTATGGGAAAGAGCCTAACAATGGTAGAAGCCTTTACCAAGAGAAGACTCTGGAATTGACATCAGCCTCTAATCGTATGCTGCTAACATCCTTGACTTTCAATTAGCCTTGTTAGGTACAAATTTATTGAGAAGTCAAGATCCTCATCCATCTTTCACCACTGAGGTTTATACTTATTTTATAGAAGAGAGGAGTAAAGGACAAAAAAAGAAGGGATTTACTCCTTAAAAAATCAAATGAAACAAGAACACAAAAAATTCTTAAAAAAATACGAGTCCATATTTCTTTTTTTTAAGTTGATTTATTTTTTTGGTAATCTCTACACCCAATGTGGGGCTCGAACTCATGGCCCCAAGATCAAGAGTTGTGTGCTCTTCCGACTGAGCCAGCCAGGTGCCCCCAGGTCCATATTTCTTAATTAGGAGAAATAAGGAGAGTGGGCTGGCAGGATCCTAATGTTTATTGTTTTTAGTCTCCAAAACCAAAGCTCCTTTGGTTTCCCTTAAAAGATTTAGAAAGCAAAACAAAATACAAACCAATTGAAGGGACAACCACATAGGAATCAACTGGGTCACCTATACAATATCTTGAGACTTTTGGGTGAAGTAATTTTTTTTTCAATTACACGATTGTTTTTTGAAATTTTCAATAACTAACATTTATTCAGTGGTGGCTATGAGCTGGCAGTTTACTTCTTGCTTAAAATATTTCTTGTTTAAAAATAACTTAAGAATTTTTTTATTTTAGAGAGAGAGAGAGAGCGAGCACGAGCATGTGTGTGAGCAGAGGAGGGGCAGAGGGAGGGAAAGAGAGAGAGAGAGAGAGAGAGAGAGAGAGAGAGAATCTCCAGCAGGCTCCACACTCAATGTGGAGCCTGACGTGGGACTTGATCTCATAACCCTGGGGTTATGACCTGAGCCGACATCAAGAGTTGGACACTCAACCGACGGAGCCATCCAGGCGCCCCTAAAAATAACATTTTAAGACAATTTAAAATGCAACTAAGATTACCTTTTGCTTCTAAGTTGTTTTGAACTTAGTTTTAAACAGAGATCTGGAGGGCTTTTCTTTTTTAGTGTGTCTAAGTGCCTGATTCTTTCTATTTGTCCTTATTGTCAACTTCCTTGTTCATGGACTATTTTCATTTGTGTGCTCTACGGTTAGCGAACTCTGTGGCTGCTATAAATCCTCCCAGATGGGTCTCAGGGTGCACACGTGAGATGAAGAGCAGCAAAGGGAAGTTCATTTGTCTAGGACCCTTTCATTTCTCCCACTCTTCTGAAAATTCTAATACCTCTCTGGAAATGCTCTCCAAGAAAATAGAAACTGATATTATGGAGGGTGGAGTGGCCGGGTTGAGGGCCTGATATGGTTGAGAAGGTCCTTTGCAGGAGAGCCTATCCTCTCTGCAGCACTATCAAAAATTGCTCCTAGAGGCCTAAAAATTAAATGAAAGACACGGGAGATGAGAAAAACAGGATCCCCTAAGCTTGGAGTTTCTATTTCTTCTTGCAGTTTTTTTTTTTCTTTTCTTTTTCTTGTTTTAAGGTCTTGTTAAACTTAGAGACACAGATTCTAGTTAGAGATGCCGAGAGTCTGAATCATAAAAGACATGTTAAACGTTCTATTAGAATTCAAACCTCCTTTTTTAATGCAAATCTAAATGCCATTTTATGGAACATCTATAATTATGAAAATGGGAAGACATTGCCTCGTGTGCGGGGAGATTCTGTGAGTATGAATATTACATTAATGTGCCCACACCAGCTCACTGATCCTGCTGGCAGGAGCATAAAAAATGCTTGAGTGAAACTTTTATTTAGATGTTAAGACTCCAGGCCCCAGCGGGGTGACAGAGACAGTCCCTGCGAGTTGCCATCAGAAAGAGAGCTTGAATTGAATTACCCAGGGGGGAAGGAAGTAGTGATGAGCACTGCTTCGCTTATTTAATTTCATTTACTTTCAGTACATTATCAGCATGAGGCTTTTCTCTCCCCACCAACCGAAACCCAAGAATGCCACCACCAAGAAAACAAAGACATAATGCCGCAGAGACGTTTGAACCTCGAGTCACTAATTCTAGGAAACTAGGGTCAGTACCATCACCGCCTTCTCTCCGAAAAGAGTCACACTCAGTTTGCTGAAACTGGGAAAAAAGGGAGCTGCTGACTTTTCTCTCTTGGTCATTCACCAACAGATTCTGAAGAGCTAGAGATATGGTATTTTATGTGCTGGGTTTTTGCGAGACGTGTTCTGTTGCTTTCTTATTAGAGGGAATCTGTACTGAGGAACTCTCTTCCCTGGTTTCCCTTATGGGCAGTGGAAAAAATGGGATGAAGCGAAGGTGAAGTTTGAAATGGCTATGGAAAACAATTAGGAAATCAAATCAAAGCAATCTCTATTCTAGAGATTGTCTTCTGTGTGCAAGGGACTGTGTGGGGAGTCTAATAACAGAATTGTTCTCAGTGTAAGTTGACACTGAGCTCAATTTCATTAGCTCCATGATCTATCAGATAAATCCAGACAACCAAGATGGGAAGCCATTGTGGCAATCAAGCTGTCTCCTATTTCGGTGTCAGCTCGGTGTCCTACTGATCAAGAACCAGTGATCTTGAGGATGCACCACGTTGGCCATGGTCCCGGGGTGATTGAAGTAGGAGGAGCCTTGTATGCCTGAATCCACACCTACTGGCAAATGAACAGGTCTGCAGAGCTACTTAATGCCTAATAGGAAGCATGTAAATGCTTTGTAGGATGATAATAAAAACAGGAAGAAGCCACAAATAATTGCATGGGTTGCTATTTTAAGGCCAAAACATTTATATGTAAGTATACAATTTTTAAAAATAATCGAGCCTTTTTGTCCATTACCTGAAAAAAAGATATCACCATCTTAATGAAAAAATAGAAATGATTTAGATTTATTGGGAAGAAATGGCCTTCTTGGACAAACCTAAGGGTGCATCACAGTGTATCAGCACAAAACAGAATTACATTCGTGTCATCATCTCTCTCTACCACTGCACTTAACTAAATCTCCCAGAATAGCCCATATAAAGAAAAGATTCACTTAGCTGAAGGATGTGGGGCCATAAAGATAAGATCAGCAGAGAAGGTGTTACCTAGAAGTGACGGCCACCCAACTTTCGTGGCAGATGAAGATAAAAGAAATTCTCGGACATCTTTCTCTCCTCATCCAGATTCCTTTAAACCCTTGTATCCCACCCATACCCAGCTCTGCAATAAAACACGACGGACTAGGATTCCGTCTCTCAGCACTAAACATGACTCTTCAGTCAGCTATGGACAGCAACAACAATGGGGACCCTTTGAGTGTGATACATTTCCATAAAGCAGTCAATAAAAAAGACATGGGAGCTTATGTGAGTCATGGCTTATTTAATCAGCTGCGTTCTAGCCCACTGAGAAAAGAGAATTGGAGAAATCACTTGGCAACACCACAGCACAAGGCTAACAGTACAAGAGGCCATGCAATCTCGTTGCAAAAAGGTCACAACCCCTGCAGAACCAGGCAGGTGCCTGTGAACTTCCCTTAGACGCAGCTGGCTGGTTTCTTGCTAAGCCAACCTGAAATGAAAATCGATGATTAAGAAAAAAAAAGTTTTTTATGTTTATTTATTTTTGAGAGAGAGAGACAGAGTGTGAGCGAGGGAGAGGCAGAGAGAGAGGGAGACGCGGGATCTAAAGCAGGCTCCAGGCTCTGAGCGGTCAGCACAGAGCCCGACGTGGGGCTTGAACTCACGAACCACAGGATCATGACCTAAGCTGAAGTTGGATGCTCAACCGACTGAGCCACCCAGGTGCCCCAAATCAATGATTTAAAAAAAAACATCTTTTGTTCAACTGCCCCCCCCCCCCCCCTTTAAACTGTGGACTTCTCCCATTGTCCCTTTTCCTTTTAACCCAAGTTCTTTCCAATTGTTTGGAAAAAGGGACCAAACTCCAGCCTAGAGACTGAGAGCTACCAGGGGTGAATTTCAGGCAGGGTGAAGTTTATCAGGTTCCTCCATTAAAGTACCTGTGATAAGGACCCCAGGGGATTGGGTGGATGAGGTTGGAGAAAATCTAATATTTGGAGGTGGGGGATGAACTATGTTCCATCTGGTCATAGATGGTCTAGATGGTCTAGATGGTTCCATCTGGTCTAGATGGCTGGTGTACGTGCATTGGCAGACGGGTGACAAACACACAGTTCACAATGCCTCAGATGTACAAAGGGGAAGAGAGTATTGCAGGGAGGGTGAGGGTAGTATTCTCCTGGTTGGTGGTCGTTGGTCCTAAATCTCCTTTGTAGTTGGTTTCTGTGGCCTTTGTAAAATAAGTTCATTACAGTTTTCCCTCAGCTTCTTGAACGTCTAGGCTGCTTTTTTGCCTTTTTTTCTCAGTTTTCGGGAGCCAGTCAGTAAGTCACAGTCAGTAAGTGACAGTAAGCCAGTCAGTAAGTGACAGTCAGTCTGAGGTGTCGGGCATGTTCAACTTCGAAGCATGACACTAACAGGGAAGTTGGTTTTGAAGACTCTTCCTCCCTTAGTCTCTTGGGACAGCCTCACAGAATTCTAACTTCCGTGGTTCTATTCGCTACCCACCTGAGTTGACACCTTCACACTTTCCTGTCATTTTGCTTCACTTATTAAGGAATTTACACCAACACATGTAACACATGTGAGGTGAAAAATTCTAAATCATGAATAATAATCGACTTCGGATCGGGAAGTTTCAGAGATGCAGAAAGACCGCTCAGACGGCTTTAATTTCGTGGAGGAATAACTGGGATGCAGAGGAGAGGAAGAGGAGGGGACTCAAAGTACTTGGTCAAACTCTTCAACAAGCTGTGGCAGAAGAAGCTAGAAAACAAAACAAGGGGAATTAGAGTGAGACTGAAGGTCTAGCCGTAAGCAAACCAGCACAGGAGACAACATTTGGGACATCTTGATGGACTCTTGTTGGCCCTCAAACTTTTTAAGGTCTTAAAAAAGATCTGTTAATTCAGGTTACTGGATCTGGCAATCCAGACCAGACTATAAAAATCTGTGGAAGAAACCTTGTTATCCTGAGGATAAAGAAAATTCATGAGAGGTTCTAGGCCAATAAGTAGTACTAAGAACAAAGGCAGATAATTGATGAGCGGAAAAATTAAAACTAGGGGCGCCGGGATGGCACAGTCCGTTAAGCATCTGATTCTTGATCTCGGCTCCGGTCATGATCTCAGTTTGTGAGTTCGAGCCCTCACATTGGGCTCTGTGCTGATGGTGCAGAGCCTGCTTGGGATTCTGTCTCTCCTTCTCTCTGACCCTCCCCCGCTTGTGCTCGCTCTCTCTCAAAAATAGGGGCACCTGGGTGGCTCAGTCGGTTAAGCGTCCGACTTCGTCTCAGGTCATGGTCTCGCGGTTTGTGAGTTCGAGCTCCGCGTCGGGCTCTGTGCTGACAGCTCAGAGCTTACAGCTTGCTTCAGATTCTGTGTTTCCCTCTCTCTCTCTCTGCCCCGACCCCACTCACACTCTGTCTCTCTCTCAAAGCTAAATAAATGTTTAAAGAAAAATTAAAAAAAAAAAAAACGAAAACAATAATTAAAACTAATATGTTTTAATGAAAAAACCAAATAAACTTTTAATCTGCATTTTATAAAGCATGTTTATATCTCATTTGAGCTTCACAACAGTCTGTGAGGTCTGTATTATTATTAGTTCTTTAATAGCACTCTTTATGAGTGCTCTTTATTAGCACTTTACAGACCAGGAAATCTTTTTAAAATTTCTAAAATCCTTAAAAAAATTTAAAAAAAAATTTTTTTTTCAACGTTTATTTATTTTTGGGACAGAGAGAGACAGAGCATGAACGGGCGAGGGGCAGAGAGAGAGGGAGACACAGAATCGGAAACACGCTCCAGGCTCTGAGCCATCAGCCCAGAGCCCGACACGGGGCTCGAACTCACGGACCGCGAGATCGTGACCTGGCTGAAGTCGGACGCTTAACCGACTGCGCCACCCAGGCGCCCCCCAAAAAAATTTTTTTTAAACATTTATTTGTTATTGAGAGATGGAGAGAGACAGAGCATGAACATGGGAGGGGCAGAGAGAGGGGGAGACACAGAATTCGAAGCAGGCTCCAGGCTCTGAGCTGTCAGCACAGAGCCCGATGTGGGGCTCGAACTCACAAACCGAGAGATCATGACCTGAGCCGAAGTTGGATGCTTAACTGACTGAGCCACCCAGGTGTCCCAGGAAACTGAGTCTTAGTGAAATTACTGACCTTGCTGAAGCCTGCTCAGTTGGAACAGCCCATGCACTTTCCATCACCCTGAGCCTGAGTTGAGGAGACGCACTCAGGGTGGCTGAGGAAAGACAGGGTCTGCCAGCCTCACTCTCCCACAAAAGACCCCATTTAAGTACAGCAAAAGAAGCAGACAAGTGTGTGGTTATTCTAATACTTGATGTAAAAAAATTATTACTATTTTTACAAATATTTTTAAAAAAATACAATTTATTGTCAAGTTAGCTAACATACAGTGTATACAGTGTGCTCTTGGCTTTGGGAGTAGATTCCCATGATTCATCGCTTACATACAACACCCAGTGCTCCTCCGAACAAGTGCCCTCCTCAATGCTCATCACCCATTTCCCCCTCTCCCCCATGCCCCCCATCCACCTTCAGTTTGTTCTATTTAAGAGTCTCTTATGGTTTTCCTCCCTCTCTGCTTGAAATTATTTTTTTCCCCTTCCTTTCCCCCACGGTCTTCTGTTAGGTTTCTCAAATTCTACACATGAGTGAAAACGTGATATCTGTCTTTCTCTGACTGACTTATTTCAACTAGCATAAATATCCTCCAGTTCCCTCCATGTTGTTGCAAATGACAAGACTTCATTCTTTCTCACTGCCAAGTAGTATTCCATTGTATATATAAACCGCATCTTCTTTATACATGTAGGGACCTCATCAAGATAAAAACCTTCTGCACAGCAAAGGAAACAATCAACAAAACTAAAAGGCAACCGATACAATGGGAGAAGATATTTGCAAATGACATATCAGATAAAGGATTAGTATCCAGACTCTATAAAGAACTTACCAAACTCAACACCCCCCCAAATTGTTTTAAGATACTATATTTATTTAATTTTTTTAATGTACCGGCTGACTAATCTATGGAATTGCTTTCCAGGGCAGGTCTGTGTAAAATCCAAGAAGTCAATAGATACACAGTACGGAGCACAATAAGAGAACATATGAGAATACAATAAAAGGATACACGGGTAAAGAAAATACAAGAGGAAGCCACCTGGAGCTCTCACAAATGGTGCTTGGTCACCAAGGTTTGGAAGATGTCTTTTGATGCAAGAGTGGTATCTAGAGGAATGGTATCCAGTGTAGGGCTCATGCAAGAATCTTGAACATGATGTATTTACTCTTTAAGGAAGAGCACTTGGTTTAAAGAGAAAGAAGATTTAGAAAAATGTTTGTTTTTGAGAGACTGCAAGTGGGGGAAGGGCAGAGAGAGGGGGACAGAGCCTGATGTGGGGCTCGAACTCACGAACCACGAGATCATGACCTGGGCTGAAGTCGGATGCTCAACCGACTGAGCCACCCAGGTGCCCCAGGAGTAAGATTTTTAAGCCAAATACCCCAAGTTGGTTCCTTTTCACAAAACATTCCATCAACAATGCCACGCTACAAGGTAACATATGGAAACTATGACGACTCATGGAGGATGAAGAACCTTCTTATTTCTACAAAGAGGCACCACACTAATCGTCGGAGGGGCCTGTGGTCTTAGGGGATGCTCCTCTTCCATGTCTTCATGTTCAGTGGGATTTTACTTGTAAGAAGTGAAAGAATTAGAAAAAAGCCCTTCCAACTCCAGGTATGCTAACTTCAACACACTATTTCTAGCATCTAAATAAATGGTAATAGTAATCAGCAGCATCTTCTAAGTGTACATATTTCACTTTAAAAAATATATTTTTTTAACGTTTGTTCATTCTTGAGAGACAGAGCATGGGGGGTGGGTGGGGCAGAGAGAGAGAGAGAGAGAGAGAGAGAGAGAGAGAGAGAGAGGAAGACCCAGAATCTGAAGCAGGCTCCAGGCTCCGAGCTGTCAGCATAGAGCCCAACGCGGGGCTCGAACCACAAATTGTGAGATCATGACCTGAGCCGAAGTTGCTGCTTAACCGACTGAGTCACCCAGGCACCCCTACATATTTCACTTTAAAGAATGACTCACTCCATATAATAATCCACTAAGTCTCAATCATCGAATCATGACACATTGGTGTTTTTGATCAATTGCAGCTGTTAATCTACAGGGCAGAGATTTCAAATAATTCCCTTTTAGAATAAGAATGGATTCAAAGTTTTTCTTACTAATATCATTCATCTGCATTCTGATATGCTTTCTTAAGGGAAAAAGCCAATCGAAAAATAATTTATAGCTTATCTTACTTATGCTACAATCTATGGTACTAAATACATCAGATGCACTATTACAATGGTGGGAATCAAGAGCTCCCCCAGTGCTTTATCTCCTTGAGAAAATCGTGTTTCTTCAAAATCACGGGTGTTCCATGGAAGTGGGCTGAGCATATAAATGTGGGTGGACATGTGTCATGGTGGGAAAAAGGCTGAGAAGTCATGCGATCTCCACACAAATTGTTTAAACTCAGAAAGTCTCTTGTGTCTTCTGATTTTGTTCATTATGCGTACCTGTAACCCAGCACCCTAAGCTTTATTTTTATCCTAGGAATCCTAGAACCACAAAGATCCAAGCTACCTGAAGTCTCTTTAGTAGCCAAACCACAGTAACTGGCAATCATACAAAGTGAGAACCCTCATACAAATCCAGGCAGCAAGGCTTCAAATGGCCTTGCGACTCTAATAAGTAGGTAGAGAGGATGGAAAATGCCAAATCATCTTTTTACAAAACTTTGAAGGATCACTGTATTCCCTCCTTGTCCTGAGTCAGGTCACCATTAGGTAGATATGTGTCATTTAAAAGCATATCTATAAAGTGAATGACAAAATATCATTTCTAAATCTATTTATTTACTACTCCGCTGGGCTGTGATAAGAACACGGGGGAAAGAAAAGAAAAAAGAAAAGAGCCTTGCCTAGGTTTGGAAGAATTTTTTTTTAAATTTTAAATTGGTTTACCTTCTATTTGTCTACCATACTGTGGCCAGAAATCATTTTTCTGAAACACAGAAGTGGTCATGTCACCTTCCTGCTTAAAGCTAATGGTTCCCCATTACTTATAGGGAACCATTATAGGGTGGTATCGAATATCACCGATCCCTTATAGGATGAACATCAAACTCTCCAGCATACAAAAACTTTAAAATATTTGGTCTCACCTATTGTCCAGTTTAGTTTTCTTCTATGCCCCATACCTCCCAATGCTCCAGCAACGGTAAGTAACAGACTGCCGTCTGGAACATGCCATGTACTGTACACTACAGAACTTTGCTCATCTGTTTTTCCTCTTTGGGAATTCCTCTCTCTCTTTCAAAGTAGGGCATGCTCCCCCTACCCCTTTTTAAGTTTGTTTGTTTGTTTATTTAGAGAGAGAGAGAGAGAGAGAGAGAGAGAGAGACCTGTGCTCAAGTAGGGGAGGGGCAGAGAGAGGGAGAGAGAGAGAGAGAGAGAGAGAGAGAGAGAGAATCCCAGGCAGGTTCTGCACTGATGCGGGGCTCTAACTCATGACCTGAACTGAAATCAAGAGTCAGCTGCTTAACCTACTGGGCCACCCAGGCGTCCCAAGGGCGTCTCTTTTAAGACTCAATTCAAATATCACATCTTCCCTGGATCTTTCTATTTTTGCCATGTAGAATTATACACTCCCTCTTCTGTGTTCTAATGCCATTTTCTATAGGGCATTATTATAGCACAGTCTTGGCTCCCAGGGGCCCTTTTCCCCAGTACTCTCCAGTCTTGACTTAGTTATTATGTAAAGCTACTACGAACAAGGGAATTGAAAAGGGGCTACTGCTGCAAAAAGGAATACAGCTGTGGGTCTAGGTAGAAGGCAGTAGGAAGGATAGCCTAGAAAGGGGAATGAGGGTAAAAGTAGGTCTTGCATTCGTAGGTGGAGACATGACACTACGGAGGAAATTAGGTGAACAAACATCATAGCACCTGGATTGAGAGGAGGGAACAAAGAAGAATCCAGTACACCTGTGCACCTAGGGGGACGGGCCAGTGTTTGCACCACAGCTGTCTAGTTAAGGAGGGTAAGAATTAGACTGAGGGGCAACCGGAACATGGGAACAACTGAGACCCATCGCAGGCTAGGGCTGTGCCTTAAGTAACTGCTGGACTGATATGGGATTAAAAAGGATCCTTCCCTAACATACACCACAGGAAACGCTGAGGAGTTCGGTGCTAATTATTTAATTTCTTGACACTTAAAGAAAAGCTGCTGGTGGGGAATCTGGTCCCTTTCATAGAGGGCAGTACAATTCACTATTCATTATTTCTCCCTGTATCCCCAGGGGCCTCGTACACACAGTAGGTGCCCGAAATATGTGTGTTAGGAGAAGCTGCAACCACTTCTAGCCTAATGGGACTTGTGGTCTAAGCAGGCAATATGGGAGTTGAATATTTGTTAGATAAATCATTTTCATCTAAGCCACAAATGGTAATTTTTGTTCTGCTGTACCTCACAATTTTAATCTGAAGGTTGGTAACGTGAAATAAGAAGTTAAAAAGGCAGAAAGAAGCGTTAGCCAAGACAGCAAGGAGGAAACGGGCAGTGCAGAAGCCAGGATGAGTAACAGGACTGAGAATGACAGGAAGGGGGGCAAAGAGAATTTTGGGGGGAAATTGGGGAAAAATGCCATGAACCTCAACTGGAGAGAATGAAGTTTCTGAGACTATTTCACAGCCTCACCGAGACCCGGCTCTCTTCACCTCAGACCTCATCATCAGCTTCCGGAGAGCGTCAAAGGATGGGATCTGGAGGAAGCCAGACACGGGCAAAGGGCCGAGCCACATGCCAACAACCTGACAAATGGATCACCAAATACTTCTCAGAAATAGCTGTCGAAGGCGATTTTTGAGCTACAGGCCTTGAGTGGCTGAGAACTTGACCTCTTCTTGTAGCATTTCCCCAGTCTTATTATTTCTCTGAGGAAAAAAATGGTATTTTTCTCTTTGGTCTCCATTTGTTTTGCATCCCATACGCGAAGATCCCATGGGTGTCTGAACACTTCATACTGCTGCTGGTGAACCCCATGTGGGGATTAGCGTACCAGGATCCTGGAGTCTCTATTGTAGTTACTCTCCAAAAACAGAAGATTTCAAGAAGAAGCCAAATGATAACAATTTTGCCTTCTCTGTGTCTCTCTGGTCAAAGACATTCAGATATCATCAGAGCGCTGCATTGAGGAAACTTTAAAAAAAATTTTTTTTTCCACGTTTATTTATTTTTGGGACAGAGAGAGACAGAGCATGAACGGGGGAGGGGCAGAGAGAGAGGGAGACACAGAATCGGAAACAGGCTCCAGGGTCCGAGCCATCAGCCCAGAGCCCGACGCGGGGCTCGAACTCACGGACCGCGAGATCGTGACCTGGCTGAAGCCGGACGCTTAACCGACTGCGCCATCCAGGTGCCCCGAGGCAACTTTTAAAGCAAACAAAGCAGAAAATCAAAAAGGAGACTCAGGAACTAATTATTGTGATTCTCCGGGGGTTTTTCAGGGTGGGTGATCTAATGAGAACTCACACACCCCATCAGGAAGGACTTGATGGGAATGCAATGATCTTAGCAATGTGGCTTTGACCTGGTATGTATCATCTACTGGACAAAGTGTCACTCCCCAGCCAGACCTCACTCCCAGCCAGCTCCCTGGGTGGGTGTCTTTGTACAGCGGCACACGATCAGGGACAAAAACAATGGCTATGATAAGGAACCTCTAGGGCAAAAATCGCCTCCTTCCCTTATCAGTTACACATTTGAGATTTAAAATCTTTCTGGAATCTCCTGTTTCACCTGATAAAACTCATGTAAGTTTGAAGTAAGTCAAACTTTGTAAGGAAAAAAATTAAAGAGGGGAAAACGAGGGTGATGTTCCTAGACCCAAAAGTTTCCAACCAAATCACCAAGTCTGTAATTGCAAAATAAAAACACTAAATCTCAATATCTATTTGCACAGCTCATTAACTAAGGGCTCACACTCAGCAAACAGAGAGAGAGAGAGAGAAAAAAAAAAAAAAAGAACCTTCAGCACCAAATACATTTGGAAAGTTACTATGGAGACCTGTCTTTCCCTGGATCTAAACTAGACTCTGTCACATTCTGCTAGGCTGCTGTCAGATGCATCTGTCTGTCTGTCTTTATTGCTTATTTAGAAAGTTGCAAATCTGGATGACGCAAAGTGTCTTTTGTCAGACCATGCTGGGGAGAGAAAGAGAACATTCCTTTCCCCACTGAGCATTATGAACATTATGGCAGGCACTCGACCTGCTCTGCTACTGGGACAACATGATTTACAATGTGAAAAGGGAAAACCTAAATCACCAAGTAATGAAAACATTAAAGTTAATGCATCACAAGTGAGGAATTTATTACCATTAACTCCAATAAACAGTTATAAAACACTCGTCCTTTCCTGTCCATGCACAGGGACACAGACACTGGACTTCATTAAGCTCAACTTTCTTTTCTTCCTCACTAGACCAGTCATGTGTGTTTGAACCAACCACCATTTATTGTTAAGTGGACTGGTTCATTTTCCAGGACTGCAGAAAGCTGAAGGCACATCCATTTTGCTTCACGGTGCTTGGTACAGACGGATGAAATAGCAAAGTTTAGAAGACATGAGCTCAGTGTTGCTATATAAGTTTATTTAAAAGTCCCTAAAATGTATGTCTGTTAAAAGCAGAGTAGCTCTTCTGAGCGGCCCTTCTCAGAAGCAGGTATATAAGTAATAATGCCTAGCGAGGAGGGTGGCATATTGGATGCCAATGCACGTCAGGTGCATTTAGCTGAATAATTTTTCCCTTGTTATTGTTTGGTTTAGCACCTTAGAAGCCTCAGATGGAAACCCATTTCCTTCCGACATTTTTCTCTGTCACAGGGGCATACCAGTTTATTACCTTAAGGTTGTTCATGAACAAAAGAGGCTGCACATATTGGATGGCTAGGGTACATTGGTTACGGATTCATTTGTTTTAGAGGAAAAAAAGAACCAAAGTGTCTTTTTGGAAAGCCAGCTCTAATTGTGGAATTGCCTGTGTGTGACAGACAGGAGAGGCAGCATGAAATTCAGCCTTTCTGGACCAAATAGTTACAATGGTAACAGTGATAATAGTAATACTTTACATTTGGATAGTACTTTATTTACTGTTTGTCAAATGGTTTCCTTTATGGCACCTCGTTGATTCTGATACAGATAGAACGGCCTTACCAGTCAAGCCTTTGGAGGCTGAAAATAAGGCTCAGAGAGGTAAGTGACTTTCTCACAAAAGCTTGAAAGGAGAGTCAAGACACAGACTGGTTATTTCTTTTTCTTCTTTTAAGCTCCAAATCCGATACTTCTTTTTTTTTGCTACACATTTTACATAATGAATCGTGTTATAGTCATAACTATAACGTAAAGTCAAGATGAAGAATGTGTTTTTAATTAAAAAAAGTTTGTTTGATGCTTATTTTATTGTTGAGAGAGAGAGAGAGAGAGAGAGAGAGAGAGAGAGAGAGAGGGAGGGGCAGAGAGGGAGGGAGACACAGAATCCGAAGCAGGCTCCAGGCTCTGAGCTGTCAGCAGAGTCCAACGCGGGGCTTGAAGCCATGAACCGTGAGACCATGACCTGAGCTGAAGTCAGACGCTTAAAGACTGACTGAGCCACCTAGGCCCCCAGAGATGAAGAATGTTTTAATTATAGGTTTCTCGGCCCAAATGTCATGGTTTTTAGGAACCCTTTCTGCTAAGCATGCCTACAGCACCAATACCACCAGATGGAGCCTGGGAGTTGCTCAGGACGTCAGCCCCAAATGGGGACTTGATCTTTGGCCTTGCTAGGGAAGAGGTGGGCGCCTGGATGATCTCCCTGTCTGAGGCTCACAGGGATGTTTAGCTCTGCCCACCGAGCGGACTTGCTGGGCCTCCCATGAGCCAGACTGCGCAGAACACATGAAAGAAGGGGCTAGAGAGGCTCTGGTGCAGAGTCTGAGCAGCATGTCCTGTGTTGCCAAAGCTCAGGTTTCTGCAAGAAAGACCAACTGCTAAAAAAGTAGCATAGTTTAAGAAGGTATTGGTACTTAAGGGAACTCTTTTACACTTTA
Organism: Herpailurus yagouaroundi; assembly: GCF_014898765.1. Lineage (NCBI taxonomy): Eukaryota > Metazoa > Chordata > Mammalia > Carnivora > Felidae > Herpailurus > Herpailurus yagouaroundi. The sequence goes on along the minus strand of NW_024412420.1, from coordinate 12,397,538 downwards.
TTTCATCACATATTTTAGCATCTGTGTAAGGTTCCCTAATGAAGAACTCTTGCCTGGGGAGGTCACAGGGCTCTCCAGTGGTGACAGAGCAAATGACCTTGCCACTCATTTTACAGATGGGGAAACCAAAGCCCTGGCAGCCAGATTATGTGACTCACCCAATGATGTCATTATGCGGCATTACCCAAGGCAATGTGACTAATTTGTTGTAGAGTTGAGAAGAGAAATAGAGTTTTCTGACTCCAGCATCGTATCACTCTTTTGCTCCCATCATTCGGTAAGCTTGGCACAGGGGGTATAATTTCTGTGGGGAAATGAGACCAGGGAAGGCCCAAAGCTGGGACACACAGTTCGGTGGAGAGTGAGACGCCATCCTGAGAACAGATGAATTAAGTAATAGTCCATGTCCTGAACACCGAGGTCCCTAGCTTCCTTTTACTGCTCATTTCCAAGAACCCTGGTGGTGGTGTATAATGGCACCGCTGGGAGATTCATGGATCTTCCTCTGGAAAAATGAATGGCTTCAGAAAAAAGGCCTACATCTACTGATGGTTGGGAGCAACCATCTTAGGCAAAAACGGTTGGGTTCTCCCTTATCACTCTCAATCTTAGGCTTTCTAAAGTAAAGCCCATCGGTTGGTACATTCCACCTTGGCACACAGAAGTTTCGGTTTGCATTTTGGTGCCTCACTTTTAAATATAAGCAGGGTCTAAGGATCACCAGACTTTGCAGAAAAGCTTCCAACATGCAAGACAAAGACCAAGACATGGAACAGATTAAAAGGTTAGGGGAAACAGAGCTAGGTTGCAGAAAGTAAAATGAAAAAAACAGAGCAAACAAACAAGTCATCATTAATATTCCCAGAGGGATGAGAAGACACTGCATCCATGAGATAGGATGCTTAAAAAGGAACAATGAGAGAGCAAGAAAGGAGGGTCAGAAATTCAATATATGACAGCAGTAATTAAAAACAGAATCAACAGATGAGTTGGAAGATATAATTGAGGAAATCTTAAAGAAATTGGGCAAAATGATCAAGGAAAGGAAAACAGAAGTGATAAAAATATTAGAACATAGAGGGGTGCCTGGGTGTCCCAGTTGGTTAAGCATCCAACTCTTGATTTCAGCTTAGGTCATGATCTCGTGGTTCGTGGGTTCAAGTTCTAGGATCAGGCTCCGAGCTCACAGTATAGAGCCTGCTTGGGATTCTCTCTTTCTCCCTCTCTCTCTCTGCCCCTCCCCTGCTCATGTTCGTACTCTGTCTCTCACACATAAAAATAAATAACTAAACTTAAAAAATATTAGAATACAGAAAGTAAAAAGAAAGGAGTGACCAAAGAAATGATGAAATTTCTCAAAATGAAGAATATGAGTCTTCTGATTGAAAGGGTCCTCCATATTCCCAGAATCTGAATGAAGAGAGACTCATACCTTGGTAATCACTGTGAAATTTCAGGACATGACAAATAATGAGAAGCTCGTAAAAGCTTCTGAATCAGGGGGAAAATAGGTCCTACACAAAGAACGAAGAAACTGAATGGCATTGAACTTTTCCACAGCAGCACTAGCAGCTGGAAGTCAATGAAGCAAAACTTTCCAAAATCTAAGGCGACCCAATTTCCATTAGCATTCTTACACCCAAACTGTCAATCAAGCGTAAAGGTAGAATAAGGAGGTTTTCAGACACGCACAGTCTCAAGAAATCTCCCTCCTAGAGAAAGGCTGCCACCAGAGGAGGTGCTCCACCAAAATGAGGGAGAAAGAAGGTGATGTTAAATCCAGGAAACAGACAAAGGCAAGTCCCAGGGTGACAGTTGTGCCCTGGACCTCCAGAGCAGCCATCCAAGAGTGGGGAGGAGGACAGAGGTCTCCGGGAGAGCTGCTCCAAGAACAAAATGGAACTGATGGGCCATCTGATGCATTTGACCATATGGAAAGTAGTAGTCAGAGGAATACTACAATTCTGCCACGAAGCCTTGGGAAGAATTTGGGATGGCGACTGAGAAAACTAATCAAATGAAAAAGCCGAGGCATTTGCCAACTCTAGAAAAAAAAAAAAAAACAACCAAGAAATAAAATGTAATTACAGAAGTTTATAAGGGTTGGCAGTAAATAAAATCTACATAGTTAAAATCATCTAAGCCCTAAAACTGAACTAACTAAAAATGATGGTATAATCACGTTGGGAAGATGAAGGGAGGAGAAGGGAGGGTCGGGGTGAGATAAGCGTGTTAAATCCTCCTCTGCCACGATATGAAATCAATACATAATGTCTGAAATTGATAAATCAAAAAAATAGCTGTATAATAATATTATTTAGAAATGTGGAAGTACACACCAGAACTGATGAATGAATTGAAAGGGCTTGCCTCTGGAGAGCAGTACCCCAGGATTGGGAAAGGTTGACTGCCTGCAGTTCTATAGTATTTGATTTTTCAAAAAACATTCCAAGTGGCTGAATATACAAAATTCTTAAGCTTGATATGAAGGGTCTCTGTCAGAGGAATCCAGAAAAGAAAGAAGAAATCTGTATAGAATAAAGAGAAACAGTTTTATTAAAAACACTTAACACAAAGCCATGTTTGAATTAGGTTATCATTTGAAGAATATTTTAATAACCTGTAGTCTCTATGCAATGCCAAGACTCATTTGCAACTCTAATCTTGTACTTTGTACCACAGGTCTAAATTCTGCTCAAGTGTTTCCTGCACTGCAAGGGAACCCACAGAAACAGGTGCCTCCTTCCACCGGAGATCTGTTTTATTTCACAGGTAACAAAGGGCATGCAATTCCATGATGAAATTTGGGGTCGGAAGCCCAGGAAATAAACTTGCACTGAAATTTACAGAATTGTATTGTATCACTGGGCATGACCAGAGTTGGATGAAGTACCTGCAGATACAATCAAATCAGGAAAAATTTATTTGGAAACTACCACGTGGAAGGCATTGTGCCAGAGAGAGAATTCCCAGGATGTCCTAGAAAGACAACTTCGGATCAGTGCAAAGACACAGAGAGTGCAGACGTGATTTTAATTTATAGGGTTGGAAAGGCACAAAGCCATAAAACAAGACACTTGTTGTCCTGCCTTTATGTTAAAGGTTTCGCCTTTTTAAAAAATAATCAGAAACACATAATCATCATTCTTGACATAAATTACACTTTAGATTGGGGGTGGAAATCCTGTTTTAAGAATAGGAAGGGAAGGAAAAGTAAAACCAACTGCATGTAATTTTTCAAGTGGAAACAACGGCAATATGAAGATATATGGGCGTCAGACCCATTGATAAAGGAAGGAGGCTGTGCTCTCTTACCTCTTGTAGTGTCACTCCTGTGACCTCTAGCCATTTGCAATGCTTTGATTCCACCTTGCCCAAGGGACCTGTGAGTACGGGGGAAAGGGATGAAGGATGCCTATGCCTGACCTCACCTTTACATTGTCTAAGGACTGAAGGTATAAATCAGCTTTCCCCTTGAAGACGTGAGTGTCAGAAGCTCATGTGAAATGCTGGAAATATTAAATGATGTCCCTTAGGGTTTTATTGTTACTCAGTTTTCTCCTGTAACTGGGAGAGCTGTTCACATGAAGAATACTCTCCCCCAGGACCTCAATTTGTATAGAAAATGAAGTATGAAACTCCAACAACTTCTTGCCACTTTGGAAAGAAAATAAACAATTAGTGGAGGTTGCACTTAGTCTACTGGTCCTGTGATCTCTCTGCCTGTTCTTGGAGAACAGTTCACACCAACAAAGGTGTGAGAATGCCTTCATTACAAATCCTCATTTCCAGGATAATAAATTTGTGATGGTTAAAAAAAAAATCACCATAGAGAATTCAATGTGTTTTTGTAATGAGGAAAAGCAAAAGCTCTTCCTTGAATCTTATTTAGCACAGGAAGTATGCTAATAATTAGAATTGAGGACTAAATGCTGGAATGCCAGGGCCCCATTTCTAGCTCAACACCTTCCTCTCTTCATCAAAGATTTGAAGGACAGCTACACAAAGAATATATTCCCTATTACTGAAACATGAATATTCATTTGTATAGAGCTTTACAATTTTTGGAGCACTTTTCAAACCTCTTATTTAGTTCGATTTAAAAAAAATTTAATGTTTATTTTTGAGAGACAGAGAGAGAGAAGAGAGACAGAGCATGAGCCAGGGGAGGTGCAGAGAGAGGGAGACACAGAATCTGAAGCTGGCTCCAGGCTCTGAGGCGTCAGCACAGAGCCTGATGCGGGACTTGAATCCACAAACTGTGAGATCATGACCTGAGTTGAAGTCGAATGCTTAACTGACTGAGCCACCCAGGCGCCCCTAGTTCGATATTTTAAAAAGTTTATTCCTTTATTTTGAGAGACAGAGTGACAGAGAAGGTAGGGGAGGGGCAGAGAGACAGAGAGGGAGAGAGAGAATCCCAAGCAGGCTCCGTGCTGTCAGCGAGGACCCCGATGTGGGTCTCAAACTCATGAACTGTGAGATCATGACCTGAGCCAAAATCAAGAGTCAGACAATTAGCCAAGGAGTCACCCTGGCACCCCTGGTTCGATTTTTGTAATAGCTCTATGAGGTAGATATTTACAGAATCTGGGATGAGAGGATAAAAGTAAGAAGAAACCACTTCAACAGTTGAGAAGAGAGACCAGTGAATTACTAAGGATTACCTAAAACACTGCAGAATCTTAATAACTCCAGGATTGTAAAACTTGGCCAGATGTATGAAAATATTGATCAGCCTGCCCGGCTCTGTGCTGTAATAGAGAACCGATCTCTAAATGACCCTCTGCTCCATGTTTCAAGATCATATGAAAGGATATTCAGAATAGTGTAATGTGCTCTTTTAACACGAGTTCTCTTGCCATCTAACTTGTGGCTGAATTAAGGATGAATGGCACTACTTCTCAAGGGGGCAAGAGAAAGCGTGAGGGCTGAGGGGGATTCCAGACAGTATTCAAGGAAAAATGAAGAAATAAGGTTCTTCTTTCCTCCATAAGCCTCATCTTCTGAAACAGGCCCAGTGATTAAAAAAAAAAAAAAATTTTTTTTTTTTTTTTTTTTTAAGTAACACCAAGTCAAATTGGTGCTGCTTAAATAGTATGCGTTTCAGGGAATTGGAAAAAGGTCCCTCTTCCAAAATACCTTCTCAACTGACTTCCCTAATTCCTGATGTTCCACCATTCAGCACCCATTCCCTTAGATGAAAGCATTATTCCCTGTTGGAATACAAATGCCTCTGGGAGAGGTTGTACATTAAACGAGGCATTCTCACCCACTGCGTGGAAACAAACTGGTGCATCACAGATCACTGGCAGGGGAGGTGCAAAGTTCCAGCTCTCTCCGAGACAAGGCACAGCCATTTGTAACTATGCAGTAGGCCACTGAGCAGAGCTAACTGATAGAAGCGTGTCCAGCAGTGACTTATCCATGAAGCGTGTACGGCTGGCGATGCTGCATGGAGCCATGATCAATCATTAGCACCTTAGAGTGGTGGTTCTTAACTGCAGCTGCACATCAGAATCACCGGTCAACCTTTCCAAGGATGTAGATACCTGAGCTGCACCCTAGATATGCTGAATCAAGATCATCTGGAAGTCAGGCTAAAGGCATGTTTGCTTTTGCAAGGCTCTGTGGATGTTCTGAATCTCAGCCAGGGCTGAAACCACAGCCTCAGAGTGAATTTGTGGGTTGGGTCCTTGTCAAACTAATGGCTTGCTGGTGTGCCTTGGTGAGGTTGGCCCCCAGGTGCGGGGCCTGGACGCTGGGTTCCAAAACAGGCGGTAAGAGGCAAGAGAGGTGCCCTAAGAACAAAGTAACCAAAGACGACCTGGGTAAGAACCAAGGCAACTTGTCCACATCACAATTTTGACAACTTACTTTGGAGTATTAGTACCAAAATTTCAAGAAACAACCTTAATATATAAAAGTTAGGACTTCTAAAAAAGGTTGGAAATATCAGGATCTATGCTCATATAACTCCAGTTTATTTCATCCTTTCAAATGGCTGAAGAAGGCACTTATAGTCTTTTCATTACTGTTAGTATCTTTTCTCAACCCATTCTTTTTTTAAAAATTTATATCCAAGTTAGTTAGCATATGGTGCAACAATGATTTCAGGAGTAGAATCCAGTGATCCACCCCCTACGCATAACACCCAGTGCTCATCCCAACAAGTGTCCTCCTTAACGTCCCTTGCCCATTTAGCCCATCCCCCCACCCCCAACCTCTCCAGCAATCCTCAACTTGTTCTCTATATTTAAGAGTCTCTTATGTTTTGTCCTCCTCCCTGTTTTTATATTATTTTTGCTCCCCTTCCCTGCTGTTCCTATGTTTTGTATCTTAAATTCCACATATGAGTGAAGTCATATGATATTTGTCTTTCTCTAATTTCGCTTAGTATAACACCCTCTAGTTCGATCCACATAGTTGAAAATGGCAAGATTTCGTTCTTTTTGATTGCCGAGTAATATTCCATTGTATACATATACACCATGTCTTCTTTATCTATTCATCCGTTAATGGACATTTGGGCTCTTTCCATATGTTGGCTATTGTCGATAGAGCTGCTATAAATATTGGGGTGCATGTGTCCCTGGGAAACAGCACACCTGCATCCCTTGGGTAAATACCTAGTAGTGCAATTCTGGATTGTAGGGTCTCATCCCATTCTTTTTTTTTTTTTAATTTTATTTTTTCAACGTTTATTTATTTTTGGGACAGAGAGAGACAGAGCATGAACAGGGGAGGGGCAGAGAGAGAGGGAGACACAGAATCGGAAACAGGCTCCAGGCTCTGAGCCATCAGCCCAGAGCCCGACGCGGGGCTCGAACTCCCGGACGGCGGGATCGTGACCTGGCTGAAGTCGGACGCTTAACCGACTGTGCCACCCAGGCGCCCCCATCATCCCATTCTTTAAAGTCACATCCCTAAGTCTTGCCCTACTCAGTCTGTCCTTGGTTATCCTCCAAAGGGAGTTCTTACCAGGTGAGTTAGTTTGGATTATTTTGGCCAGGGTGACAGAAAACCCCCAATAATAAAGGCCTTAACAAAATAGAAGACAATTTCTTACTCAGGTATAATAAGAATGGAGGGAGGCAGTCTGGAGATGGTGGTGTCTCCACTACCTTTAGCATGTGATTTCTTCCTCATGGTCCACGCTGGCTCCAGGTCCAGCCCAACAGGAAGGAGGGAAAGGGGCAAGGAAGAGACAATCACCCTCCCCTCGCTGGTAAGGACACTGTTGTGTGACGTGTCTCCACTGGTCAGAACTTAAGTCACATGGTCAGATCTAGATGCCAGGGAAGTATGGAGGCAGGGAGTTGCTCTGGGCGGCCACGAACCCATCTAGAAATGCAAAGAAAGGGGAGAAGGGAGACTGGGGGCCAGCTGGCAGTCTCAGCCACGCTGGGGATTGTGCACACAGCTAGAGAAGTTCTTGGTGGTCACCTTCTGAACCTAGAATATCCCACCGGAAAGAAAGCAAATGAGTGTGGTAAGAGAAGGCTGCTTATTAATTCCAGGTGTTGGGTAATTTGTGGTGATTAGACGAAAGTGTTTTCCACTAATGAAGAGTGAGAATTTGTTGAAAGTAGTTATCTGTGGCCCAGGATTCATAACAGAGGCCTCAAATAAATGAAGTGCCTGGTTTGTCTTTTGAAAGCTTATGTTTCCTCTTGGAATTATGTGATTCAAAAAAGTCCACCTCTCGCCTAACGAAGGACTGGAATGTGGTCCTTCTTGTCTAAGTCCCTGGAGTCACCTTCTGTAATCTGTCAGGAGCACAATAGCATACTAGGCAGTGGACTTCCTCACCAGCTTCTAGGACACACAGCGCTAACTGGGAGAAATGCTAATGCTAATTTTACATACAAATTCTGCTTGGATGTGCTTAAAAAGATTCTGATCAGTGAAAAGGTGTATTTTCCCTTGACTCTAGGACTCCACGCGCATACGGATATGTCAGTACCCTCCAGTTGTGATTGATCTGAGAGTGCAACCAAAACAACGCTGGTCTATCCAAACAGCATGTTATCCGAATGGCATGTTATCCGAAATATAAGAAATCTGTTTAGCTCTATGGCTGTGTTTGGATTGCTTCATTGACTAGGATGGTTTTAAAAGTAAAGCCCTGCTTTGTTTCCCATCTGATCTCCCTAAATCATCCAATAGAAGTGTTTCCTTTCTTTGTGTTTCTCATTTGTCCAGCTGATTGAATTGTATGGCCAGTTAGCTCAGTTAGAGAGGGCATGGTACTAACGAGACCAAGGTCACACGTTTCATCCCTAGATAGGCTGACTGGTGTGCAGAGTGAAATTCTGTTCCATGATGAGCTGATTGCTTCTCTGTCCCTGGCTAGCTGTTCTGAAAGAATGCAAGCTTTTCAAAAGGAGGATTTAGTAGGAGAGAGTGGGTGTCTCAGCGGAATTAAGCTGTACTGTTGGAAAAACTCTGCGAAGGCCCTTACACAGAGTTGATGGACCAGAAGTATATCTTTACAAAGAGGAGCACAAAGTAGTGAAATGAAATGGTCCCTCCAACAATGAGTCATCCTACTTCCAGGAGATGACGACCCAGAAGCACGGAGATTGAACTGCCACATCAGGAACGGGGAAAGAAAGCTGGAGAAGCAAGAACAATTGTCGTATTCACAGGCTAGGGTTCAGAGCCCTTCATTTCCTGCTTCCTGCTTGAGCCAGGACACCACATTCTGTCTCCAGTGTCCCACTCCACCTCCATGTTCCCCACCTGGTGGTGAGTTGTCATGATGATGCGGAGGAAAATCATGTTCAAAACAGGAATAAGATTTGCCACCGCTTTCACCTGTTCTGGATAGAAATGTCATTTCTCACCACAGGAAGACTTCTCCCCGCTCTTATCAAAGACCTGTCAGTCTGTCCACACAAGCGGGAGAACAAATGTGTTTTTTATCCCTGTGTGAACAAACGAGACTCAGCACCTGCGCGGCACTCAAGGGTGGCTGGCCCCTCGTCCTGACTCTGAGCCGGCTGCTGCTCTTGGGGAGAGAAAGTAAAAATGATTGATTCAACATCTTAATTAAGATAAACAAACAAAGAGGAACATCAAATAATAGACCTGACAGTTTGAAACAGACTGAAAGTACAGCTTAGCATTTCATAGAAGAAACAGCGTTTGATGTGAGGATGGCAGTTTAATAATTTGTAAATATCACTGGCTTGGTATTATAGCTAATCCAAATATTTTCATTTCTCGTCATATGTTACCCTCTGCTGATGGCTTCTCCTCTTCAACTTACAGCTTTTCACCCTGGAGCCTTCGACAGGGGTGGAGAGGAGAGGAAGAGAAAGGGTCACAGGTTCTCTGTGGAATGTGAATTATATCATCAACTTCCTTTCTACTTTCTGATTCAGATATTCCCTGGAAAATACCACCGACCAGCCCAAAGGATTTATTGCCCTTTTCATCACTTCCCCCACAAAAGTATCAAAATTTGATCATTGTAGCTTTCCATTAGCTTCGGACTGTTTTACTAATTCTCTCTTCTTCCAAGTTTTCTCCTTATTCCTAAAATGTAAGGAAACAGGGTAATGGGACAGCCATACCACTGTAGGGAAATTATAGTGTCCCTATAATGCTGTTTTTATATGGTAAGAAGTAATCAGCTATAGATCTATGGCCTAAGAAGGTGTTTAAATGCACTAAAGTCCTAGAAAGAAGGGTAGTTGGAGGTAAGAGTATCCTTTTTAAATTTTTATTTATTAAAAAAAGTTTTTAATGTTTTTATTTATTTTTGAGAGACAGAGAGAGATAGAGAGAGACAGAACGTGAGTGGGGGAGGGCAGAATCCAAAGCAGGCTCCAGGCTCTGAGAAGTCAGCGCAGAGCCTGACACAGGGCTTGAACTCGTGAGCTTCGAGATCACCACCTGAGCCAAAGTCGGACACTTAATCGACTGAGCCACCCAGGCGCCCAAGTATCCTTTTATTACAGTTTATTTATTTAGTTTTGAGAGATAGAGAAAGAAAGAGAGACTGGGGGAAGGGTACAGAGAGAAGGAGAGAGAGAGAATCCCAAGCAGGCTCTGTGCTGCCAGCGCAGAACGCGACTTGGGGCTCAATCTCACAAACCGTGGTGAAATCGTGACCTGAGCTGAAACCGAGAATCAGATGCTTAACCAACTGAGCCACCCAGGCACCCTTAAGGGTATCCCTTTCAATGCCTGTGTCTCCCACTGAAACACCTCTGGGTGGGCACTGAAGTACCAAGCAGGAAGTTGTGACAGCAGTCATAAAAAGATGAATATGGGAACCTCCCTGGTGGCCAGAGCATTGTGATTTAGCTCTTGTGAAAAAAATTCAGAGAAAGAGTAGGCAATATTACCAATTTATTTGGAATTTCCAAGGGTGCAAGTCAGAACACAGGTCTGATCAGGCAAAGCTGGAGGAACACCACTGGGCAGACAGAGGCTTCTTGGGTTTTTAAAAAGGTATGTAAACAGGGAAAGGTGGGGATGTGGGCCCATCAGGTCAGCCTGCAGTCTGATGTACTTCTAGATTCAGGACAAGACCATTCTCTTGTGGCTTTTCCATTCTTTTTGCTGAGGTTGTAACAGCAGCATTTAAAAAATTTTTATTATTATTATTGTATTTTTTTTTTTTATGGCAGTCGGAAGATACCAAGGCCAGGCCAGAGGCCACGCCGGGCGGGTGTGCCGGGCAGGGACCCACAGAGGGGAGCTGCAGTTCTGAGAATCCTCCACAGGGAAGCAGTATGAGATCAGGGTTTAGGCAGAGGTGGCCCTGGCCTCACCAGCCTTCCCTCATGCTGACTGAGTGTCCTCCTTCTTTCCTTCCACCCGGCGCGAGGTGAGTCCCAACAGGGCAGGCTCACCTTCCAGGAGAGGTCCGAGCCTCTGCAGCCCTCACCACAGCCCTCCGTCCCCCCTGCACTTAAACAACTGGCTCCCAGAACACTGCTCTGTCTGTGCGCTGAGGGAGGCCATGAGGGCCCAGGACGCCCGCTTCTCTGAAATGGCCTTATTTTAAGCTGCTGGGTTCGCATCACTGCCATGGAGAGGAAATCTGCACGGGGGACCTTAGCAACACGGCAGGCACGTGTTTTCCTTGGCAGTCTCTATTCTGTCAACCTCTCCATGGCTGGATAACTCTTGACATTTCTTAAAAAGGAATCTGTTCGGTCTTTGGCACTCTTCAGAAAATCGTGTCAGCAACAACCTGATTTTGTCTGAGTTACAGGGAGCAATACAATGTTATGGGTAAAACTCCTAAACAGACAGTTTACAACTTCGGTTCTATCTTGACAATGTCCTGCTGATATATATGATATTGTATGATATATACACTGATATTGTATGATAACAGTAAAGCCACTACTTATCTTCCTTGCTTATAAAATATAAATAACATCTGACACTTTTCTGATAAGTCTTAAGAACTACAGGTGTTCCCTGCTGTTCCTTATGAAACCTTTGGTAAGCTGAGATAGAGTAAAGCCAAGACACGATTAGCATTTTGTAAAAGTGAAAATCTCTTCAGGTTTCTCTCCATTACCGCAAACAGGTACTAATGTAGGTCTTTCATCAACGCAAAGTGGTGTAACGTGAATTTTCAGAGATTGGGGGAGACTGGAAACCGGGGCCCGGACTCACGAACTGTGAGATCATGACGTGAGCCAAAATCAAGAGTCAGACACTCAACCGACTGAGCCACCCAGGCACCCCTATCACACGTTTTCTAAAATACGTTTACTTTAGTTGACAACTTGGCAAATATTACATGTATCGGATTTAAAACTTTTCTAAGAAATTTATATCGAAAACTCTTCTAATATAGTAAGCAGAAATTCCATGTCCAGCATTTCATATGGTGAGAGTAGAAGGGAGGGAGTAGGGGCTAAAGTCTGTATTTCCCAAAATTTATCTCAGGTAGCCTACCTCTTATCACACAGTTTATTTCTTTACCTGAAATACTTTAGAACTTAAATGTTTCTGCCAAGTTTGAGAAGGTGTGTGGTATTGACTTCTTCTTGCTGATCTCATTTTTTTTTCTTTATGGTCTATCCAAACCATTTTCAGACCCTCTAAAACAGTTACCTTTCTTTTAGGGACAATCAACAGAAAGCAAGCAGAGGAAAAGAAAAAGAGAGAGAGAGAGAGAGAGAGAGAGAGAGAAAGAGAGAGAGAGAGAGAGAGAGAGACAGATTAACACTTGCTTTCTCAGTGGCCTCCCTCCCAGACAGGTTGATGCAAATATGAACAAAAGAGAAGTTTCTGGAAAGACCTGTAGCGGGACTGCTCTCAAGACTGGATCAACAGCAGTGCTAGATAACTACAATTGGACAATTTTATCCCTCTGGGTCATAAACTAAGCTAGAGAGGTAGAGCCTAAGACACATATAAACAAAATGGAGAAAACAAATAAAATATTGACTCTGCTGGGGTGCCTGGCTAGCTCAGTGGTTAAGCATCCGACTCTTGATCTCAGTCAGCTCAGGTCATGATCTCATGGTTTGTGAGTTCGAGCCCCGTGTCAGGCTCTGTGCTGACAGTGGAGAGCCTGCTTGAGATTCTGTCTCTCCCTCTCTCTGACCCTCCCCCGCTCGTGCTCGCCCTCTCCCTCTCTCAAAATAAGTAAGTAAATAAATAAATAAACTTAAAAAAATTGAATCTCTTCCCTGCATTTCATCCCCTAAAGATAAGTCAACCAACTAGCAGTGGGAAGAATGCTATCATCATAATACCAATTCATTTAAATTTTTCATAAAATGCAATACTGTGCAGTTCTGGGTACAGACCATGTGCTTTCTCTTCTGGACCTAACATGACTAGGAACTATTAGAAATTCGGGTGATGCTACATCTAAATGAGTTTCCATGCCATGGTTAGGTGATATTGTTAGGGTCTGTGTCACTCATGGTTTTGTGTCTGTCTAGAAAAGGTTAGGCAAAGGTAAGAGAAATACAGAGCCCAATGAAGCATCTCTAATCAAAGGGAAACTTGTTAAAGAAAGATCTTAACAGCTCAAACTACCTTGGAGGCCAATAAAAGCACCAAAACTGATTATTAGACCATGATCTGAGGTTAGAAAAAGGACGCTGGCCCTGACTGATTGGAAAGCTATTGGAAATAAATAAAAAGGCTACGTTATGTGAAGCGGAAGGTCACAGCGCGGGAGCATCTTGAAAAGCCATAGGTGCACTGATTACATTTATCACGACATTAGTGAGTGCTTTGTGTGTGGCTTGTTTTTGCAGGTCTTTTGTATGAGATATTTTTAGATAAACTGATTTCACAGAAGGGGAGGAAGGTAATAAGTGTCACATTGTGTTAATACACGGGCCCCGCACCTTTGGGATCACATTTGGTGCAGGGCACAAATGAAATGAGTTTGGTGGCCTCAAGCGAGGCCACCACCAATAGCTATCCTTAAACAAAATCACAAATCATTCGCCGGCAGCCAGGATCAGAGACCTGGAGCCGAGACGGCAAGAGTGTTACAGGTCAGGGGGAAGACTTGGGCAAGGAACTAGCTGTCACCTCTGGGTCTCCAGCCTGGTTCCAGCTCAGGCCACCAACAAACCATGAACACTAACGTACGCGCTGATTTTATGACCTCTCTTTCCTTGCCAAACCCCAAATGAATATTCTCACAAACATTTCATGAGGCCTCCCTTATCTAAGTCTTCATTGCTCAGCCAATCCTGGTAAGAGTAATGTCATGGTCACTATGAAAAGTAGTCTGACTTTTCTTGTGTTACGTGTTCTTAGCAAAATAATGAAACTTGTTTGTTCCAGGGAATTCTAAATCTAAACATTGCTTGCTCTCTCTCCATCAGTGAAAGGCTTCCTGATGAAAACACAGAGAATTAGAAAACAATGACTCTGTGAATGACATTTACAGAGATCTCATACTGGAAAGGGCACATTTTATGGTGACTCTGTGTCAAAAGTGTAGTTTCATCAGAGGACAGGAGGCAAAAGAAACAGGCAATCAATACTTGGGCCTCCGATATCTGAACTGAGAAAGAAAATCATTATCCTGTTACTTTTATTGTGGCATGATGCTTGAAATACTGCACCTTGTTTCCATAATAATCCAATATTTTGGGGGTTGCAGATTACCAGACCCCTCCTACGGGTAGCCATGTGAAATTGGAACATAAAGCAGAAAGGAATGTTCACACACACACACACACACACACACACACACACACACACACATTTTTGGTGGGAACTTGGTGAAAGGCAGATTGAGAAAGAAAAACGTTAACCTTTTGAAAAAATACAATAAACCAATTTCCTATTCATATTTATCTAACAGCATATGTTTAATGTCTGAGTTTTCAGGATTATTAGTAAAGGGTTCCTCGTTTCCAATTTTGGGGCAAAAACACACAGATCTCCAAGAATTAAGAGTCCCCTCAATATTAACAAGGTTACTTGGACAGCATTTTCATCTCTGCATTTATTGAAGATTGCTCCCTTGTTAAGAGAGTAAATGAAACCAAGGTGGGAAGTGTGTGGAATCTGACATTTGGTTTTTTAAAGATAGCTGTACTATTCACTTCTCACTGGCACAAAAAGCAGTCACTGAACTTGAATTTTTTGCTGATAAAAGGAAAGGAATTCTCATTCACAAAACTCTATGAAACTCTTATGTGCCCAACTATACCAGTTCTGTCTACCTGCTTCCAATATGACTGTTTATTGGTCAATATTTTCAAAACACTTCAAGACAATTAAACCCTCCCCTCCTCTAGATTTCAGCACCCAATTTAAAACTCTATTTGAATACATATTATGGAAAATGGGACCATATTGGTCATATGCATGTTGCAAAAACAAGTAAAGCTGTCCTCGACCTAACTTGTATACCTTTGTGGGTTGGTATCTTAACCCAGTTATTTATTTATTTTTTTCCTCTTGGAATTATTATTGATGAGATGATCACTGTAGTCATGAAGTCATGACCTGCTTTTCTAGGCTGTAGACTGCAGCCCCACGGAGAGCTAAGTGGGTCCTTAATGAACAAGAAAAGGTTATCATGGCCACACATGGTGTCTCCCAGTCATCTCTGTCTACAATCTCCAGCAGCCACCGATAACAGGTCAAAGTCATGCAAGTATGGGCTACGGCTACCATTTCGTTCTTCACGGTGCAGATGTTCTTGTGAACCCTTGGCAAGTGCACAGCAGCAGGAGGAGAAAAGCATATTCTCAGAGGCCTGCTCCATCCAGGCAGCTGATTTATTCCAAGTGAACATACTATTCTCCGCAAAAATTGTTAAGATTAAGAAAAAGTGACAATACTAAGTGTCACTAAGGATGGGGAGGAACTAGAATTTTCACACGCTGCTAGTAGGAGTATCAATTGGTATAAACCCTTTGAAAAACTGTTTGGCAGAATCTATTGAAGCTGAACTGTCTGATCCAGCAATTCTCTTATGTATGGACCCAACAGAAACGCCAACATGATGTGCATCAAAAGACAGGTATAAGGACGTTCACAGCAGCATTATTCATATTATCTCCAAAGTAGAAACAACCCAAATGTCTACCCACAATACGCTAAGATAAACGAAATACTGTACAGCAATGAGAACGAGGAGCTACTGCTACATGCAAAAACATGGGTGGTTCTCACAAATACAATGCTGAACGAAAGGATCCAGACACACAGGAGTAGATATTGTGTGACTCTGTTCGTCTGAAATTCAAATATAGGCAAAAGGAATCTAGTGGTAGAAATCAGAGTAGTAGTTACTTTTGGAGAGATAGTAATTGGGAAGGGGCACGGAGAAAAGCTTTTGGGGGTGCTCGTAATGTTCTCCATTTTCATCTGGGTGGGGATTACATGACTGTTTACTTTGTTTAAAAAATGACTGAGCTCGGTATTTGCGATGTGGGCATATTTCAGTACATATGATATACTGCAACTAAAAAGTTAAAAGAAATTATCCGTGCACTTTATTATTAATTAATGCCTTTGTCAGATTCTGAAATACTAGGAAACAAAGGAAGAATCACTAAGGCAGTTTCTCCTTGAGTGAAATTTACCACAGAATTATATTTAAAAAACTCCAGAGAAATTATATAGGCATTGTTAAAAACTTTCGTGTTCTTTGCCTGGAGCTCTTAAGAGTAAGTGGTGATTTGGTTTAGACTTTGATGTATTGTATCGTGCATTATATCAGAGGTGTTATAAGGAGGGTGCTAGCCGGCTATTATGTTTGTGCAGCCATAGGAAACTGGCTTAAATTAAAACAGAAACAACTTCAGCTGGACATTAGGAGGAATTTCTGGGCCAGGAAGTTAAATGATTGTGGACTCAGAATTGCTATGTATCTTGAAGAAAAGAAGGAAAAACCATCTGGCCGGTGGACGGATCATAAGATCTTTCCACTCTTCAGTTCAACAGGAAAGGTGGTGGGGTGCCTGGGTGGCTCAGTCGGTTGGGCGTCCAACTTCAGCTCAGGTCATGATCTCACGGTCCGTGAGTTCGAGCCCCGCGTCGGGCTCTGTGCCAACAACTCAGAGCCTGGAGCCTGCTTCAGATTCTGTGTCTCCCTCTCTCTCTGCCCCTCCCCTGCTCATGCTCTGTCTCTCTCTGTCTCAAAAATAAAAATAAAAAAACAAAAAACAAAAACAATAGGAAAAGTGGCAAAGTTTAAAAACCTACTCTTCACAGAACTTATTACAATGTGTGGTAAGAGTAAGTGTTCAAAAATATTAGTTAGCTTCACTGTGTCACTATTAATAATACTTACAGAGAGCATGGCAAGTTTAGAGCTTTATCCCTAAACTTACTCACCAACAGTGAGATATCCCTAACTAAGTTTTTCTCTGTAAATCTCAGGCGTCTGCCCCTCCTGATGATAAAGGAGGAAGAAAGCCCAACTGGTTAACATGCATAAATTGTACTGAGTCTGTGATGACTTGTGCTATGTAAATATAAAGAATGATTATTACCATAAACCCAGTCAACTGCAACACCGATGGTGACAGAAATGTCAATTTAAATGGTGGTAGCTTAGAACTCTTACCATCGGCTCAGGAATGAAATCGCTTTAGGCACCCTGGGACTTTAAGTAGAGGGAATCACCAAAGGACTGTTAGGGAGCTATGCTAGGGTAAAGGAAGATGGGGGGTTTGGAGGAACCCGTTAGCAAATGTGATAAAAAAGCATCTCTCGAGGGAACACAAAACAATAATAGTTTTAGCTGTCACTTTGAGTTTTCTAGAAGTTTTCTTCCCTTTGATGATCTTCCTCCATACTCCTAAACTCTTGCTGCTGTTAAAACTAAACCAAACCAAAACCAAACAGTAGTCCAGAGATGTAATTGAACTGCCTTGGTTGTTGTTGTTTTGAGCTGAAATACACTTGGCTAACATAGGAAATGCATCTAGAAAATATTTTTAATGATTTCTAAAATGTCCTCTTGAAAGGTGCATGGTTCGAAATCAAGGTCTTCAGTGTTAAAATGCTAGCAGGTTTTTAGCTCAATTCCCGTGTGGTTTTAGAGATATTGGCATTCTAAAAACCGCTGATTCTTGCTTGGTAAATGGGAACTGAGTTACAGCAACCAAGGTCTGAAGAATCAGAAGGAGATTTATGTCCATAAAAACCTACGTAAGAGAAAAGTAATTATGTGGAAATCTCAAGGCCCTTCTAGGTTTTCTAACTTCTCTGGAGTGGCTTTCTGACACAACCAAGGCACAGGTGCTCAGTTATAAGCAACGTTGCAGTCCTCTGAAACATATGACCAATCCCCTTACATTCTGGACACTTTCTTAGTTACTACTGAATTTCCACCTTCTATGCTGCAATTATACCCTGCACAGTAGACCGCGATGTCCTCTCCGCAGGCATCCATGAGCTGCTGAACACTGAAGCGTGGGACTAATGTCCTGTGTGCTTGTATATCTATATAAGCCAGGCCACAGGACAGAAACTTCTGCAAATTTCCACAAATCATGTCTAGAAGAACTATCACATATATTCAAAAATAACCAATTATTAAAAAATAAGCCAATTCAACCGGTTTTTATGAGCTCATAGTGACCCCCTGGTTAGCAGTTTGCTTGGAGTTATTCTCATTATTTCAAAACTTTATTGGCATATTCTATGACCACAAGTACTGTGTTAGGGACCAAGAGGAAGGGCAGATGGTCTCTAGGAGCAGGCCATCATGTGGCAAGCCGAATCTCTGAGCTTGTTAATTAACAACATAAGAAAGGATAGGATTAGGGGCCCACACAAACACTTAAAGTTCAGAAAAGGCAGTGTCCGCAGACTGCACAAGGGTATTTGAGCTGGACCTTGACAGACGGCACAGGGAGAGAAGAAGGATGAGCTTTCTAGACAGGGAAACAGCATGAGCAGGGCTCAGAAACCTTATGCTGAATATGGCATATTCTTGGCCAACAGGAACTTGACTAAAGTCTAGAGTTTTTGTTGGGTGTGCAGGTGTGGGTGTATTCTGGGAAATAACTCAGCATTTCTTCTATGAGCTTAGACTGAGCTATGAAAGACTCCAATGATCAAATTAAGAAGTTCCAATAATCTAGTTTCCCTTTCAGTGATGCAGAGTCATTGGAAGTTTTTAGCCAGGAAATTACATGATAAAACCAGTATTTTTCAGTGGACATAATTCTTAATATAGCTGTTCTACAACTATTCTCCTATTGACTGAGCTATTCCATTTTTCAAACAGAATAATAATTCTTAACAAAAAGTTATTTTTTTGCCTTAGATTCCTTCTGGAACAATGTGGCATATTTTTACCTACTTAATTGATAGGAAATGTTATCAAATTAAGATTTTCTTCCAGGGTGCCTGCTGGATGGCTCAGTTGCTTGAATGTCTGACTCTTGATTTTGGCTCAGGTCACGATCCCAGGGTAATGGGATTGAGCCCTGTGTTGGGTTCTGCACTGAGCATGGAGCCTGTTTAAGATTCTCCCTCTCTGTGTCTCTGTCTCTCTCTGTCTCTGTTTCTCTCTCTCTCTCTCCCTCTCTCTCCTTCTGCTCCTCTCCCCGGCTTGTATACATGCTCTCTCTCTCAAAACAAACAAACAAACAAACAAACAAACAAACAAACACTTTCTTACACATTTTTTCCTTATATCCTGGGTTATTTTACTATTTTCCACAGGTGTCCAAAAAAAAAAAAAAAAAAACAACACTAGTAAACAAATACACTAATGGGAATTTTTGAAGACCATACTGATCCTGCTTAGTTCAGTGGCCTTTTTTGGGGGAAAAGGGAGATGGGTATACTCCTGACTGAAAATTTATACTATATATGTATAGTGTGGCCATATTTTATGTTAGTAAAACTGTTTATATAAAATGAATCAAACACATATTTAATAAGGTTTTACCAAGTGCTGGAACACATTTAAGAACTACTGCTTTTATGTAGCCATATTCCAATCTATTCAATTTCAACAGATTTGAAAGGCCTATAGGGAACATTGTCTTTACCACATAGGAATTTATAATTTCATAGGAAAGGGCAATTTACAATGGCCTCTGGCTGATTCATAGTAAAGTAGAATAGTATATATAGCTCTAATACATGCATGTAAATTCTCCGAAGTAAAACAGTATTAATCCATATGCTCCCCACCCCCACTAATTTTGACTTAGAATTCAATGGGATTGAGTTAGTGGATGCCCCACTGTTTTCTGTTTTCTCAGCTCTTGGCACACATAGTAGGTACTTCATAAACATTTTATAAATCAGTGAATTAAAGGATTTAACATAGCAGGGAGTCAGAGATTTTAGGCCCCATTATTGATTTTGTCACACATTTATTTATCAAATAGATTTGGGTATATAGCCCCTCTGTGCTCATTTTTTTCCCTCTGTGAAATCAAGATGATAAACCTTCTTTTGCAGAAATACGGTGATGCCTGAGATACTGTGTGTGAAATGATTTGCACTTCTTGGAAGAAAGGGATCTTATAAATAGAAGGCATTGTTCACGTTACCCACAGCATTCAAATTTAATTTGTACCACATGGAATATGTGGAAGGTCCATGACCTCAGTAATGAAAGCTGCTGAGCCCTTGATGCCCATGGAAAAAAGCGTTTTCTCCTTGTTTTTCTGGCTGTCAGAGAATGGTTGCTGTTTCCCCTGCCTGCCTATTCTAACTATGATGTACTTACTTTCCTCAGCCCCATCCCAATTTCTCATTACGAATACTGAAATGAGCAGGTCCTTTAAATTGGAGAGGGTAGAAGGTGCATACGTCTGAAAGAGCAGTAATAAGGACCCTTAACTTAGGAATGAAGAGTTGAGGGAGATGGGTAAAGAACACTGACTAGGACGTGCAAGAAAAGACAGATCAATCCGAACGATTCATCATGCCAGGAGCTGTCCAAATAATCAAAGGTATCAGCCAGGGTGATGTATAGCTGATGTCACTTGGCGAGACCCTTAACAAGGCAGCTAGTACAACAGCTGCTGCTGGTCAGTGAGTATCACAGCACATGCCAGGCCAGGGCAGGGGAACACAGACCATCCATCACTGACCCAACTTAATGGCTAGGCTTATTAGTAAACATTCTCTGTGGCTGACAGCCTGTAATGCTACAGGATGTTCCCCAACTGTCCCCCAAATAAACGGACTCACCTGACAGATGTGCAAAATCTGTGGTCCCTCTTCAGATTCTGTGGGTAGGTATAATTTGTTCTATTTTATTGATAGAGGGAAGAGTCTTTAGAAAGAGTGAGAGAGGGAGGATATGTATGCAGCTCCCATTTAGCAAATGCATTCATAATCTATTCTTCACCCAAGATGTTTTTTCTCTTCTTAACCGTAAATCAGAAAAGTGACAGTGTGTGTTACATACATGCATTATTCCATAGGCACTACTGTAGGTGAGTTTCATCTATATCTTTCCTTACTATGGATCAGAAATCCCCAAAGTGGAAATAAAATCCACTCTCTGTACTAAAGATATCTAAGTCTACTTTAACTACATTATGTTCTTGGAGGGGATATCTTAATGGACTAAGTATGAGGTTTGCAATATCTAGACTTCCTGGAACCACAGGTTCAATTCCCAGCTGAATTGGCTCAGTCCTCAAGTCTTCACTGGCAGATAAATTAAGATACTAAGAAGCTTACTGTGCACAGATCTCTTAGATGAGTTGTCGTAACCCATAATCTCATCTATTTTTTTAAGTGGACATTAAACTTGGTTCTGCTGTTTTTGACCTTGCTGAAAAATTCTATATAATCTGCATGGTAAATCTAATGCTTATTGTTCAAAAGAGATGTACCATTTACGATGAGGGTGCATCCTCCTCTAAGTCGGGGACTTATTATTATTTTTTTTTTTTAAGGCAGCTGGGCTTTGAAATGGGCAGGTTATTGTAATTCCAATTACTGCTTCCTAACTTTTCACCTTTAGTTTTCCTGGACTTGAGCTAACTGTTTCCCCTCACCCTTCAATGCATCTTCTTCCTGGCCTGATCTTGACTTGCCTCTCTAGTTTTGGCTATTGATCTTGCTTTGAATTCCAGCACAGGTGAATTCTTCAAGCCCTACTTAATGGCGTGGATTCTGGATTTCCCCCTACTCTGACTTCTGAGATTGGTGTGATCCCTCAAGTCTTACTTCAGTTTCTGTACATAGAGAGGGAACATGATACAATGAAAAAAGTTCCAGCTTGGGAGAAATTAAGACAGTTTCCAGTAGGACTGTTTCCTCAACTGCTCCTATTCATTCTTCCTGTGCTCTGGTCCCAGCACTGCTACCAAGTGGCTTTCTAATGGTGGGCAAGTCATGTGGTCTGTGTGTTGGTCTGTAGAATGGGTACACTGGGACTCATGAATACATGGCTCCTTCCAAGTTCCAAGATTCTTAGATCCTCCTTTGTTTTACCTGGGATCCCTGTCCCTGGCTTCAGCTCAATAGAGAAAGGGACTGGAAAGCATTTTAAAACCTAAATTTTATGCATCATCATCACACTTGATAAATGCTGATTGAGCATTAACACTCTGTGTCAAGAATTTTAGAATTTTATATAATGCAGAGAGTATTGGCGCTTTGGAGATTTATATTCAGAGAGGAGACTCAAGAAAGTAGCCTCAAAGAGAAATTAATTTTTAATTTTTTGTTATGAGGACTAGAAGATGTGAAGTTTACTGGTCAGTACAAAGTGTCAGGGAAGAGCATGATTCAGGAGCCAAATGGCCTCCTCTAAATTCAGGTTCCACCACTTAACTAGCTGTGATACTTGAGCAAATTGCTCTCTGTGACTCAATTTTCTCATCTGTAGGATGTGGGTAATGATAATATCTACCTTACAAGGTCCTAATGAGGATAAAAATGAGTTACCATTTAAAAGTGCTTAGAATTATGCCTGACACATAGTAAGTATTATATAAATGTTGGCTAGATAAAGAACAACACTGGAGCTATAAATTCCATCATGCATTTCAAAGTTTCAAAGTATGTTCTATGTATGTCCTGAGCATTCATGAGTAGCAGAGATATTATGGCCCATATTTCACATCTAGAATTAAGTTGTAGGCTTATGTGTATAGAAACATTGATAAGATTCAACATCATTAAGATTGCTGGAACCATCATCATACATGCGGAGTGTGTGTGTGTGTGTGTGTGTGTGTGTGTGTGTGTGTGTGTGACAGAGAGAGAGAGAGAGAGAGAGAGAGAGAGAGAGAGAGAGAGAGAAATCTTTCTAATCCACCAAGGAAAAGTCTGTCTCTAAAATACTTTAGACATTTTTCACTGGTGTATTGTGCCTAGCTCAAAGACAGGATATAGAACATTTGTGTTAATAAACCTCCCATAGAGAGCACTGACACTTGAATAGCTCTAAATGTTTTCCAACATCTGGCCAAAGCTAATAACAGCTTCCACAGGTTGGTTTCTGCTTTTGGAGCATCATTCAAGACACTGCTGTAGGATTCTGTTAGCTTCTCAAATCGTATCCAACATAGAGACAAAGGTAGACATAATTTAAGCCTTGAACTAGGTACTATGCTAGAGCTGGGGGAATGGCCTGGCTAACACTTATTAGACTGCACTTATGTGCCAGCTGTTGCTCTAGGTGTTTCAATTCTTATAGCAACCATAGGAGGTAGGCACTCTCCCATTTTATAGATGAAGAAACTGAGGCACGAAGAGAGTAACTTGTCTAGGTGACACAGCTAGTGAATGTCAGAGCTCATAGTCAAGACTTTAAGCTTATTGGCTGGGGTTTTAGGCATTTGAGGAAATGAGAGAGAACGAGGCACCACAGATCTGGGCTGAAGGGGAGGTTAGTGTGGTGGGGTTCTTAATGACAACACAAAAAAGTTGATTTTTGCCATGCCCTTTGTGGGTGCCCAATAAGTATGTGGGGAGTATGAATACTCTCTTCAGTGCTGAACTTTTAATATGAAAAATTGATTTTATTTTGGTTTTTATCACAGACACTTGGAAATGAAGCAATGGAATGATAAGCATCGGTTGTCTGAAAGGATCAACTGAGTTAGCAGAAATAAACTTTTTTTGTGTTGTCATAAAACATTTACAGTTTTTTACTTACAGGTTTGACTCATCACTACTATAACCCCTCCCACCCCCCGCCCCAGCCCCGAATCTCGAGTACGTGTTTTGCCTATTGCTGAATGCCAACATTACCCTCCCCAATTAAAATACCAGGAAGACATTTGAACCCAAACATTATTCTTTGGATTAATGAAATCCAACAGCAACTGTTTCACCCCTGGACTATTCCAAACCAAGTACTAATGACTGAAGACCATTCCTCATCTTGTGCTTGGGTAGGGAGCTCTGAGAAATGAGTCTTGGGCCCTGTCCAGTTTGTAGTGGAAAGTGCACATGCCACAAAATGTTGTTTCCGCATTTGCTTCCCTGCTGACAGTATTTGTGCGAAGGGCAGAACATCCAGGCTCAGACCTTGAACTGAAAAACCCTTCTCACTTTTCGACGGTGCCCCGTTGGGTTGGAATGCAGGTCAGGCACACTTGTCCAGCCGTGGCCACTACTGGGCTGTCTGCTCTAGGGCTAAAAAAAGACGCTGATTTCCTGGAATATCTGCCCTGCAATTTTTACAGGAACAAGCTTCATTAAATTAAAAATAATAAGCAAGGCAATTTTCTTGTCGAAACCTGTTTCTTAACACTTGCTGTCTGCAGGGGAGCCTTCCAGAATGTTTCCTGTCCATGTCAGGTTAGGGCACCAACAAAGCTTTGTTTTGTGTTAAACTTAAAGGTCTCTTTCTGTAGATTCTTCCAGAACTGCTGGATAGACACAGGCAAAAATCGTGTCCAACAAAAGAATGACTTGCTGACTACTCAAAACAAACATGATCATCTCTTAAATTTCTTCTATTAATAAACATATATGACTATAAGATCCTAACCTTTTATTAGACAAGCATATATTAAAATGGAGTAGAATAGAGGTATAATAAAATATTCACTTGACTGATCCTCATCTAAAATTATACTTGTATAAAAAGGACATTGTGTGGGGACACCTGGGTGGCTCAGTCGGTTAAGAATCGACTTCAGCTCAGGTCATCATCTCACAGTTCATGGGTTTGAGCCCTGCGTCGGGCTCTGTGCTGACAGCTCAGAGCCTGGAACCTGCTTCAGATTCTATGTCTCCCTCTCTCTCTGCCCCTCCCCTGCTCGTGCTCTGTCTCTCTATCTCTCTCAAAGTAATAAACATTAAAAAAATTTTTTTTAAAAAGGACATTGTGTAGTCCTTTATGATAACCAAGTGTCTTACATAGATTATTTCATGTAATCCTCATGATGTAGGGGGTAGATGTGATGTAGATGAGGAAAGAGCCACTAGTACTTAAGTAACATGCACAGTCTCACACCATTTAAGGGACAGGTTCAGGCAGGGCTTGGAGTTCTCTGTTTCAGCCTCTTTAAACCATCTAGGGTTCTCGAGTCAGTGTGTATGGTGGTTTTCAGGTCAGCTGCATTTGCAACACCTTAAAGATACACTTTCCAGAGCCTACCTCTGTTCCACTGGATCTCAGGATGAATTTCTGGTTGAGGAAATGGGAAATCTACATTTTTTTTCTTTTTAACAAACTTCCCAATAATTCTATCATGCAGGCATGTTTGAGAAGCATCTAGCACACTGAGTATCCTCTCAGACCAACGCTTACACTATTATTTCAGGAAAAGCTAGTAATGCAGGGGGTGCTCACCGAAAGAGCTATTGTAAAAGCACGCACTGTGAAAAACAAAATGCTGAAGACAGAGGGCTGAGTGAAAAACAGGACAACCCAAGTGCAGAAAGTAAAAGCCAATTAACTTAGCACAATACACAGGTGAGGTTTCAGAAAATGAGTTAATCAAGGAATAGTTTCAGAAAGCAAGGGACTGTAGGCTGGGATGGGATAACTGTCCCCAAATATTTGAAGGGCCGTCCCATAGAAACGTGTAGAAGTGGATGTACTGGGACCTGTGAGCAAGAGCTAATGAGAAAGAAGGTTAGGCTCAGCATTAGGAAGACCCTTTAAACTCTGGAGTGTTCCCCCAACCCCCAGTCCTGGGGAACAACATTGGCCACCAGGTAGGAAGCCCCACCTCACTGTAGGGTTAAGCAGGGACCATGTGACCTCGTGTTGACAGTCCTGTACTGACTGGGAAGTTGGCTTTATCTCTATAATTCCATATTCTTTCTATACTCTCCTACTCATGCTTCTCAAAATATCTACGTAGAATAAATAGAGGCATACATTAACGATAAGCATTTTGCAGTCAGAGAAGTTGAATCGCGCTAAGATGAATTGCCAAAAGTGATGGGCTTGCTAGCAAAGCTGAGAACAGACCTGTCCTTCCTGGCCTTCTCTCTTGTGCCTCCTTGCCCCACCCTATAAACCACTTAGGTGCCTTTTAAGAAGCCCTGAAGCACCTTGGAATTTGGGTTGGCCTGAAAACTGCTACTTCAGGCCAGTCACCTTGGAATTTAAAATGCAGATTCCTGGGCCCCACCCCGGATTTACTGAATCACAAACTTTGGGAAAGGGACTCAGGAATCTGAATGTACACCATTTTGGACTTGTTCTGTCCGAATTAGGGGGCAGGAAATCTGATAATCTTGTGTTGTACATACTCTTCTTTGTAACTGCAAATCGATTTCTGTGAGTCCAAAAACATCACCAGGTGAGTAGCTTTCCATATAAACGTTTCATCGTCCTGGCTTTATATTTACATAGGTACAAATATTTATATAATGATCCCAGGTTCATGTATTTACAGAAGTAGCAGATGGCTGCAAAGGTGATATGAATGCATCTGAGTCATTGGCAAGGGTTCCCTGTGTACTTTACAGGCCTGGGTAAATGTCAACCTTTACTTAAATTATAGCAGCATAGAGTGTGTGGATATGGGAATAGTACAACGTTCGAAAAAAAATTCCCTGCCCTTCCCATCGGCTCTGAGTAAGTATCCCATTGGATTAACTGGAGTCCACTTGATTGCTACAGTTTCAATAGCTTGTTCAGACATCGATCGCTGTCATGTCACTGGGAGAAAAGGATTAATAATAGGGTGCTCAGGTTGGCTCAATACTGCTGATAGTGCCTGACAAAAGACCGTTCAGAGGACTCCCATGGGGATGCCGCCTGCATAGGAAAGCTACCAGCAACATCATTCAGGATTCCGCAGAATAATGACTAACTCCAGAACTTCAGCCTACGAAACCCAACCAACGGTTTCTATTATTTCCAAATAAATTCACTCCCTGATCTTCCTTCCCTTAGATTCACAGATGATCTGGAGCCAAATTCCCCAGTGGATACCCATGATCATGATTATGTCCTTGTGTCAGCCTTGTGCCTTGATTACTTCCAAGAGATGCGGCTTTTTTTGGTTCTGTTTTGTTTTTGTTTTTTGCCAATCCCGATCATGGGAAATGGTAAGAGACAGGAGAAGCTTGGTTCGGTGAGTGCCTCTGGAAATGTTACAGGAGAAAGGCTCCACCCCCCACTGTGCGTTCCAGCTCCATTTCAGTGGGCAGTTGTGGCCAGCAGGTATCACAGACTGGGGAGGACATTTAAAAGAAACCCCGTTTCACCTACAGAAAATTAAAGGGAGCCGCTTCACGATGGGGCCCCGTGTTTAACTGGAACTAAGATGAAGGGGAATATATGAGAGGCAAGCACAATGACCCTGTTTGGCCAAGGTTTGGAGAAAGGGACTAGAAAGCAGGGGGAAAACTCTGACCTCCAGTGAAAGTAAGAACAGTTTGTAATTTAAACAGGTGGAATATGACACTACAAAACTTAAGCCCAACAGCTTTCCTCTCTGGCTCCCCCACCCTCACGTGACAAGAGTTTCAAGTTGTTGGGTCATTTGTTCTTGGCAGTGGAAAGTGTTTGAGGGCATTTATCTCCATAGCCAGCAATTTCGTAACTACATGACTTCTTATTCAAGTGCACTTAGATAATTTTCCGAGGTTTCATAACAGCTTTATTTATCTATGCTTTAATGCCTTTCCTCTTAAGAGCTCAAGATGCTGGTTATTTAACATTATAATCCAGATATGAGAATTAAAAAGGCATTGGGTGCCATACTGCTATCTCCAATGATAGTGCCACTAAAAATAACACAATTAACTTGATGTCAGCACTCAGCTTGTTCTTATATATAGGTTTCTTAAAAATATCCAGACTACTTTAATTAGAGCCACAGACTATTTTAATTATTCCTAAAAGACTGAGTATACTCCACTGACTACAGTAAATATATGAGATAGAAGACAGTTCTCTAGGAACTTGTATATGCTAATGACTGTGTTCTTCAGTCACATTCATGGGAAGATAAGCAATTGTTCAGGATGAAGTTGCTACAGGGTTACACACAGCCAGTTGCAAAGGCCAATGAGGCTACATGTCACCTGGCATCATGGAAATGGCATCCAGAGCTCAAGACATCAGCAATGCAAAACTCAAGGTAAATATGTTGTTCAGTTCGATCCAATTGTAATGCGATCCAACCCAATCATGTAAACCTTTAGTCAGTGTCTGTTATGTGTCAGGTAATGTTCTGAAAGCCCTGGCGGCAGGGGGGGCGGTATCAAGATAAAGAAGAAATAAATTTAACTTTCAAGGAGTTATTTTTCTGGTAGGAAAGACAGTCAAATGAATAACACAATACACATGATGAAGAGAAAGCAACACTATAGACACATGCATTAATACGAAACAGATGAAGGAGATAAGTAGGGGTATCTTATGGTAGAATATGTATTGGTTTTGAAACCACGTGAACTTTGGTTTAAATCATAGATCTTTCAATTGCTTGCTATGAAGCTTTGAGGAAAATATTTTGACTGTCTTAGCCTTGGCTTTACGTTTTCAGAATGGGGATAACACAAACTCTGAAATGCTTTGTGAAGACAAAGCAAGGTAAGATTTGTAAAAGTATCAAGCATAGTTCTGGCATGAGTCTCCTAGCAGGAGCTCAAGAAAATGTTAATGTTAAGTGTTTCCTTGTGTGTGTGTGTATGTGTGTGTGTGTGTGTGTGTGTGTGTGTGTGTATGTGAAAGCTTCACAGAGGGGACAGAGAAGGGGCCTGGGTTTTAAAGGATGAATAGAAGTTCTTTAAGAATAAAGAAACAATATATAAAAAAGAGATGTAAAAAGTGGGGAACAGCTGGTATGCAAAAGGGAGAGTGAACGGCAAAGGGAAATGAAGCTAGAGAGTGGACTGGTCTTCAAAGAAACTGAGAAAGGAACAAAAATGTACATACTTAGGGAGCATCACAGAATGTGTGACACTGGAGCATTAAGCACCATGACAGTTGAAGGTCAAGAAGCGGCAGACTATCCCAACTTGTTATGTTTCTATGAAATTGGAACAGAGTTTCAAAAGTTAGCTTTCATTCTTCTACCGAGTTCATCAATGACTCTCATTAATTTCATTTAGTAGCAAGCTCAAACTACAGAGTGAGATCAATTACAACAAAACTCTGGGCTGGGAAATGCTGCCATTCTATCCTGTGCCAATGTAACAACAGCAGAATACCCACAATGCTGCTGCACAATGTGTTAAATTGGGACAAGCATGATTAGAGACATGTTCAACTGCCCATGAAGCACAGCATTTAGCAGCTCAGCAACGCCAAGGACGCCTGGGGAATGTTGGTGTTCACCTCCCAAATCAGGCTCATAGCACTGAGAACACATTCTCTGCAAACGTAAGATGCTATTCCACTCCCAAAATAATATCACCCATAGGCAAGTCTCGTGCACTTGGGACCAGAGATCATAACTCTTGCCCTTGCTTTACTCACAACGAACCTACAGTCAAACATACCAGAGCATACTGGCTTTTTACTACAGTCTAGTATTAGCTCAGGGGACCATATTCCACCCCTCCCCTTTTTTTAAAGTAATAGTTTAGGATGATCCATTGATATTTGTTTTTGAGAGAGAGAGAGAAAGCACGAGTGTGGGAGGAGCAGAGAAAGAGGGAGAGAATCTTAAGCAGGCTCCACACCCAGTGCAGAGCCTGATGAAGGCCTTAACCTCTTGACCATGAGATCATGAGCTGAGCCAAAATTAAGAGTTGGATGCCTGAGTCACCCAGGCACCCCAGGATGATCCATTGACTTAAGAGGGGAAACCACCCCAGTTTTTCTGATGAAGCCCAGACACAATTTAAGGATAAAATTCACACGGACTCACCACAAAAGATGTTCAACCTTTTAAAAATAGTTACATGGGCATGGTATGATGGTGTTCTTTCAAAAGCAAGGACACTAAAATCAATCATAGAGCCCATAAAGTTCAATCAATCTCTTTAACATTGAGAACGCTTTCTGGTATTCTTTTCTTTATTCAATAAACATAAACTGAGCGCCTTCAAAGTTATAAGGACTATATAATGAGTCCTTATATGAGATACAAAATAAGTAAGGTAATTGCCCTCATGAAATTCACTCTAGAAAAGGAGGGGACAGAAGGTAAACAAATAATTATAATACAAACTATCATTTGTATTAATGCTTCTACCAGGTTCCATGGAATCACAGAGGAGAGTCACTAACCCTTCCCCAATCTTGAATATATGTAGAGGCTTATGCAACATAGTAGGTTCTCAATATTCATCGAATTAATGAATGAAAGTGATAAACCCCTAAATATAAATGATCTATATATAATATTAAGTTCTTTAGTCATTTATTGAAATTAAACAAAGAAACTTAACAAGCACGTGAGTTTGGCAATCTGCAAAACACTAAGAGACCATGGAAGACTATTTGACAATGGAGGGGGAGGGACAAATAAGGATGTTAACTTGGGCTATAAAGTTTGAGTTGAATCTTGAAGGAAGAGTAGGAATTCACTAGACATATAATTCACTGGGACAGGATTCTGGGCAAAGAGAAAAGCATATGCCAAGGTGTGTTTTCGTCCAGGGGACCACTTGGATACACTCTAGTGTATCTGTAGATATATGGTTCGTGTCGGGGAGTGATAGGAGATGAAGCCAGGTAGTCATAATAGTAACACCGATTTATTGTCAAGTGCTTACTACATGCCAAACTGGGCGATGCACTTTATATGCATTATACCGTGCAATCTTCAAAACAATACTAGGAGGAAGGTGCTATTACTGTCTCTGCTTCACAGATGAAGGAACTTGAATTCATTGAGGATAAGCAACCTGCCCATGATCATACAACTATTAAGTCATGCATCTGGATTTCAAGTCCAGCTCTTTCCGACTCCAGAGACCATCTGCTTAAACAGCATTAGTACTACCTTACATATTAAAAAGATATTTATTATGCCTTAACCACTCCACGTTCCCAATTCCCAAATACAATAAGAGAACAACATACAGTTTTCAGGACTACAGTAAAACAAGAAGAATAAGAAGGAACTTTTTTCCATAATGTTATGTAACTATTCAGTATAAGAGACTTTACTTTGAACTTACGTTCTTCCTGTTTTCTGACATGAAAAAATTCTTTCGTGAAATTACGTTGATAGAAGGTGATAGTTATTTAAAAAATATTTTCATCAAAGTTAAAAATTCTCAGTCCTTCTCCAAATCTCGAAATTACTGCTCTAAGCTATGAAGCTATGCTGCCTTACTAATGGTTGTGTAAGCCATGCTATAGCATTTAAATTTGTCCTGTGAGCCATGGGCAGTCATTTAAGCATTCTTAGCGGGAAAATGATAAATTTTGCATTTTAGAGGGATTATTTCTTTATGATTGTTGAGGATAGACTGACAATGAGAGGGAAAACAGGGAGATCAGCTGGAAGATGAGTGTAACCGTCCAACAAAGATGATAAGAACCTTGAGCCAAGACTAAGGTAAGAGAATGAAGAGAAGGGCATCATTTCAAGGGACACTGAAGAGGTAGACTCAGTGGGCCTTGGTGACCAATGAGACATGGGGTGTGCAGGAGAGAGAGGGAATTTAGGACAATTCCCTAGTCTCCAAACTATAACAGTTTGAAGGATGGACCCTCCTGTATAAGAGTTTGTATACAGGAAGAAGAGTGGGGTGATAAGAGGAGAGAGTTCACTTCAGACATGTTTTGATTTCAAGGACAATCAGATACAGATGATTTTTAAATGTTGATTCTACCTTACCAATATAGTCATGACACTTTATATAAAGACTCCAGGCCTAAAAAATAAATTTTGCTACATGAAATAAACATTTTTAGCAAATGTACAAAATTAATCTTAGGCACAGGTGTAGTTATCATATGACCACTATTATATTGTGAGCACTGTCATACTTCATTGTTAAGATGAATCAGAGAAATGTTAGTGAGCAGGCAAAATGTTTGGAAGGCCAGTAGGTTATTTTGCACCTATCAGAAAGACTAACGGCTACAAAGCGCTTTGAGATCTTCAAATGAAAGTTGCCCAAATGAAAGTAGCCCAATAATGTTGGCTATTAGGATATATAGAGAGGAATCTTTAGTTATCCAGAAAAGCTGCAGGTAAAAGACAATGACTAAGGGACTTGGAAACAGACATATTGATATTATTTCTGAATTTCTATGAGAGTAAATAGTAACAAATCAAATGCACCATTTAAAAAATATGAACACTTGGGGTGACAGCAGCTTCCTGAAGACAGAAATGAATTTAAGACAACATCCATCTCTGGACGATGAAATTCACATTCCCTCCTCACGCCACCCCAATTAAAGGGAAAGAATCTCGACCTGACAATCTGCCCTTCAGTATCTCAGACCCGGGTTGAGGGCAGATCTAGTGACCTCCTCCTGAATAAAAAGGGGAAGGGGATTGGGCAGTAAATTCTGTCCTGGCGAACATCAGCCCGGTAGTAAATCGGAATCCTCTCCGTGCCCTCTTTATTATCACATTCACAGCATGAAGTTATGAGCTTCCTCAGAGCTCCTGCTATAAAAATGTGATGGATGGTAGGGAAACCTCAGGGAGTTAATCTATTCTTCCATTAAATTTTACTTTAATTGGTCTGTGAGTCAATCAGAAACTCACCAGACAGTGAATTAAGAAAGAAAAGAATGAAATAGAAAAAGAGCTTTCTTTTGCAGTTACTATATTATAATGCAGGATTATTCTTCCATTGAAAGAAAAGGGAGACCATTGGTCCATACAAATAATCCCTGGCTCTGTAAAGAAAATGAGAGAAAAACAGGCAACCATGAATCCTACTCACTGGTGACATTAATACATGTGACATTTACACACACTCACCACATACCCCACCAAGCGAAAGCAGGCTTCTCAGCCCCTCTCCACCCCCACCCCCAGTAATCAGAATGAGAGAGACAGAGAGACAGAATGGAACGTCTAAGGAAATTAATGCAGAGAAAAATAAGCTGCTAAGAATCTCTATCATCAGTAACGTAACTCTGTCGATACAAAAGACGGTAGATGTTAAAGACCAAGGATGGATCCGCTGAAATTTTCATGGGTTCAGTTAGCAAAATGTTTGTGCAGTATTTAAAGCCATAATGGGCTCTGATAAAGATTCTCAGAATCTAATAACGGCCTCTCTGGACTTCTTGTCTAATTAGTGGAATACGGAGCGAGCCAGCTTGGAACTGAGCATTGCTTGAGATGAAGAAGAAGTGGGGGGGGGGGGTGCGGTGCGGAAAAAGCCAAAGCTGAAAGAAAAATAAACCAGAGTGAAGCAGGAGAAAAACAAGAGCAGCCAGGGTTTTAAAAACTGTGCTCCCAAGCTGACAACTGAAGTTTATGCCTTGAAATATATGATAATAAGGTTTTATGGGAGTGAGCCCCAGGGACCCAAATGTCTCTCTGTAAACAACGGACTTCAGGGAAAAGCCAAGGTTTGAATAATGTACTCAGTCTCCCTCATGATAAAAAAAAAAAAAAAAAAAAAAAAAAAAGCGAAAAGCTGTGAAGACAGGAAATGCTTCCCTTTATTCTGACTGTAGAACCCTGAGTTGCAGCAAATACCCTCTGAGGGTAAAGACAATTGACGACCAATGTAGAAATACAGTTGTCCCATGTTAAGACAAGGGATTTAAGCCTCGGCAGCCTCAGAAACCTGCGGTTGTATGAGAAGAACCTAGTAAAGTGCTGCCTGTCCACCCTTAACGCATGGGCAATATATGTCCAGAAACCAAATGGTTTATTGTGCAGTGTAGCTGCAGTGGAATTACTGTGGGGACATCAGAATGACTGGATCCTTGAAGCGTGTACTATTTATCCCCGGTGCTGCAAAGGGTTACACCTGAACGTGCTGCCCGTTTCCACTGGTCCACGTTTTGGGCCAGGGTACCTCGTGGGATATTACCAGCTGAACTCTATCCGTAGTGTGATGATTTCCTTTGGAGACTAGGGTCAGGTAAAGCTCAAAGGTAGCCTTAAGCAACTGCTAAATGATCAAAGTCCCCAGTGTACTCTGAGACTGAATCAGGTTGCCTTTAAAATTCTTCATCCTCAAAGACAACAGCTCTATCCTCTTTATATAAATGTAAGGCCATGAGACAGTAAAGTGCTATTTCTATAGGCATTAGTTCCACCTTATATATTAAAAAGGTATTTGTTGTGCCTTAATCACTCCGGGTCCAGGATCATAAGGGACCTTGTTTCTTGGTGGGAGGCTATAGTGTGAGAGGTTACTTAGTCATCACTAGCCTCTAGCGATGCTGGAACACCACACATGGGGCTCTTCAAACAGGAAGTCAAAGCCAGGCATGACCCCTGGATGAACTCGGTGCATTTTCGGGCAAGGGGCCTGATGAATCTCCAGGGACAGTGCTGCTCTGTGCCTCTGTGTCCGCATGTACGTGTTTACTCCTCCGTGTGCGTGTATGGAGGTGGGTGGTGCTGAAGGGAAGGAGGGTGTGAAGGTTCTGGATAATTATGAAAATTAGATCTTTTACAGCAGGCTTCAAGCTCAATTTGGGCTGACAGCTCATGAACAGATCATCTGAAGTCTTAATAGGCCAATGCTGGTTCAATAGTTGTATGGTTAAATCATGCACATTTGTGCCACAGCTGACACACACAAACAGACCCACATGCCTCAGAGGGACCATGTGGATGAGTCTATATTTAACATTCTTCCTCTCTGGGGAAGGCTAAACAAAGCAAAACAAAACACATCAAAAATCCTGCTTGAAACTTTTGCCGGCCAGAGAAATATTCTGGCATTCTTTTCACTCTAAGATGTCTAGTAGTAGGAATGTTGCATGATTAATAAAGCCCTTCCAGATACGTTTGACCTTGATGCCTTTCCAAAATATTTCTGAATCCCGCAGTCAGAGATATTATCTTCCAAGTTGCTTATCTATATTCAAAACCACCTGGCCGGGTCACGGTGGGAAATTTTTTTCCCTACTTTTTAGTTACCTGTCCCCAAAGCACCGACTCTCCTGACTTCCGTACTTTGGTGGTTACCTTTGTAAAATGATGTCAAGATACCCAGGCCCCTGACACATCCTGAATTCTGGAAGAACGTGTTTCCTGAATATTCCCGATAATGGGCTTAATACTAAAGGGGTTAATGAGGTTGCATAAGGCAGCATTTCCTCTTTAAAGGAGAAAAAAAAAAAAGTCCAACAACATTAGCAGCAGTTTCTTCTTATTTTTCTCTGTGTTTGCAGTAATGGCTCCTCCTTGCAGCTCCAACATGGGGGGAAGGGAGAAAGCAGTATTGCTAACCTGCCTGGCATCTGGCTTCCAGCAGGGAGAGAGGCTCATCCACCTCACCCCTCAGGCTTCTTTAACTGAATTAGCCGTATTAAGTGCCTTGGTAGCCCAGGGAATGAACATCGTCGATCAGTGCCTGAGAAGGCATGTTTGGAGGGTATAATTCTGCCGGAGGAGAATGGACTCCCCAGCACATGGGCCTAAACTGCAGAGTAACAGAGCCCTAAATCTCCAGTTGCAGATTTACAGCCTCCATTCTCCTTCTTTACTGCAAATACAATCCGGCAGTAATGGTCTAACACAGCAACACCATCACCAACTGGCTGATGGCTCGCATAAAAGCAATGTCAACCAAAAACTATGAGTTTATAAAAGGGAACAAACCCTCAACAGTGACAAGAACATGAAACCCATTAACAATTTAAACACTCTCCATTTTTTATTTCCTACCTTGAAGCTATTATTGCTGATAGAAAGCTTCTCAGTGGAGTTAACCACTGCAAGGGAGGGTTTGGAAGCTAGCTTAACTCCTAAGACAGGAGGTTATGTGGTTTGAACCATTTGATGGTGTGGTTTGAACCTTTGTTAATAGGAATGCCACCTGGTAACCTGTAGCTGAAAAGAAGGTCTCAGAAAATTGCAGGTGTGATAGGACCTCCCCTGGTAGGGCTATCAAATTATTTCAGGAATCACACTGAATAAATGTGGTTGGGATTGGACGTTGCTGGTCTACTGACTATGTCAAGACTTGGGCCTGCACTGTAGAAGGAGTGATAGAGTATTTTTTTTTGGAGGAACTTCTGCAAAGATCAAGGATCGAACCTTGGAATTATGATGTTCAGTGGGGGTACATTTTACTTGTGATAGTTC
The DNA here is from genome assembly GCF_014898765.1 of Herpailurus yagouaroundi. Taxonomy (NCBI): domain Eukaryota; kingdom Metazoa; phylum Chordata; class Mammalia; order Carnivora; family Felidae; genus Herpailurus; species Herpailurus yagouaroundi. The sequence goes on along the minus strand of NW_024412420.1, from coordinate 12,361,509 downwards.
CAATCCCTTGAAGGGACACTGCCACCTGAATATTCCACTCTGTGAACTGACTCTACCTGATCTATGATGTAAAATGTAACTCGTCACACACTATGATCTTCTGGTCTTTAGGTAATCAGATGCAAATAGTATAACTAATTTGCCCAACTTAACTACGGGACTCTTCCACTAAAAAAATTATTACTATGGAATTCCTTGGGGAAAAATGCTTGAGTAAACCATCTTTTCCTCCTCTCCTCCCACCAGTGAACAAGAAGACATGACCTTAAGGAGATATATAAGCCCATCGTTGGGTGATTCACCCCAAAGCAAAAATTCTTCCCTCTGTTCTTTAAATCAGACAAACCCAATGAAAATAGCAAACTCACTCCTTTTGTAATTTTGAGTTTTGTGTGTGTAATTTGGCAAACAGTTCATCTTTTAGAAATAGGTTCTTAGCACTAAAAAGGAAAGAAATCCTGTTTTTGCAAAAAAAAATGTTGAATATGGTTACATATATCCACACAAATAGTACCAATGAAGTTAAAGGTTCCTGATTATCATACATTGTGCTGATTATTTGAGCAACTGAATATAAAATTTAATCTGTACTAATGGGCCTGGGGGAAGTACAAATAAAACTGAGAAATAAATACTTGTTTTGCAGTAAAATGACTCCTATCTATCTATCTATCTATCTATCCGTCTATCTATCTAAAATAGGTTTCAGTGACACACGATATTGTATTGTAAGAATATTCCCATATTTTTGGCACTTTAAAAATGCATTGCCTCACAAAAGAATATCAACCTATCGCAGTCTCTCTTAACCTGGGCTAGCTTGAAAAGAGGGGTCATTTCATGTTGCTTTTGTTATGTGTACATAGATTTTGAACTGAGCAGACATTACACCTGTTGGTTTTAAGTGTCTCCTCTGCCAAGAGAAAGAAAAAAATGTTGAGAAGGAAAATAAGAGAAGTTAAATAAAAAAAGATAAGAAAAAAGGAACTAACAAAAGTTATCCCCCCCCCCCACCGCAGTGGGCAAGGAAATCAAGCTACAGTAATTTTCATTATAATAGTGTTAGAAAATGGTTAGCCTTAATGCTTGATAATGACCAGAGCTAATATGGTTCTGTTTTCAGTGTGGATAACATTTAAGGAAGTAGTGGAATGTATGGCAGCTTTCTGGATCTATACAATCAACTCCAATGAAGCCTTTTCTCTAGCTTTGAGTCATAACCATAAATACTGACCCATCCCCACATTCCAGTAACAAAGTCCTTCCTTCCTCCTGTGCCCCTAAACAAAGGGGACAACAGTGTGTTCGGTGGGAACATCTTGAAATAAGATATCACTCCCCAAATGGAAGGAAGTCACAGGGGAGATTGACGCCATAAAGGCAGTTCTATCCTATTGAAACGCCAGCAGATGGGGTCATAAACATTTCCTTCTCCCCTTGCTAACAGCCACCGAGTCAGCTTCATCTTTATCTTTATCTTTATCTTCCTGTCAGGTCATAAATACCTCTCACTCAAGCCTCACGCACAGCTGGGCCATGCCAGGCAAGTTTACTTCCTGTTAAGGGTTCGTTTCAGCAAACATTTAGAAGTAGGTGGGGGAAGAAAACGGAAAACCCTGCTGATGACACACATTTAGCGCAGTAAAGGGAGTCTGAGAACCTCCAAGAAGGGGTTTGGTTAGACTAAGAAATGACCAAATTGTCCAGCAAAAAGCATGAAGATTCACTTAGAAGATGCTGTCATCTTTTAACTAATTAGTTAAAAATTATACTTGCTACAAATAAACACACAAAACAGCTGTATAGTATCAGTGGCTTTTGTTCTTCTAGAACCTCCAAAATGCTGCATGAATTCTTTCCATTGGTTCATGGGTCTGAACCCTGGACTATAATCATACCTGATGGAAGCAGATTTCCAGGATTAGAAAAGCAATACAAAGTCCTTGCTCAGCCGGAGGTTGGGAGAAAGAATGCACTCTTTTACTTAGCAGAATTGGGGTACCGGAGGGAAGAGTGACTCTCCTTCCTTTCTGGGGAGCAGTTTTATGCTTGGAAAACCATCTGCCTGAGGCACTGTTGGCAACTCCAAAATTGTGGAATCTAAAATGGTAAGAACATGGGAGGTAATGGGTGTCTTCCTCCTTGGCTTGGCTAGAGCAATTGCTCCTCTTGAATTTCTAAGTTGGGTATACTTTTCAAAAGTGACTTTTCTGACTATATGGTCTTTGTAACACACAACCCCCAATCTGATTATTAAAAAGTGGCACTTTTATGAACACATTCTGATAAAATGGTTAAGTCTTCTGAAGTAATAATAATTGTGACAGGTTGCAGGTGATTATAAAAAGATGTTTCTTGCTTAGACTGGAGTTGGGTAAAGATGTCCTCACTGCTTTGAGAATGGCTGTTTTGTACTGGCTATTTCACTCAATCTTTTGTGTTGTTTGTTTGTTTATTGTTATTTAGTTTTAAAGAGAGAGAGTGAGTGTGGAGAGGTGTGGAGGGACAGAGAGAGAGAGAGAGAGAGAGAGAGAGAGAGAGAATCCCAAGTAGGTTCCAAGCGCAGCTCAGAGACCAACACGGGGCTCGATCCCACAACTCTGGGACAATGACCAGAGTCGAAATCAAGAGTTGGACACTCAACTGACTGAGCCATCCAGGCACCTCAATCTTTTGATTTTTACATGTGCTTTTATTTTCTTTAAGTTTATTTATTTATTTTGAGAGAGAGAAAGAGCACAAGCAGGGGAGAGGCAGAGAAAGAGAGAGAGAGAGAATGCCAGGCAGGCTCTGCACTGTCAGTGCAGACAGTGTGGGGCTCAAACTCACAAACTGTGAGATCATGACCTGAGCTGAAACCAAGAGTCTGACGCTTAACTGACTGAGCCACCCAGGCGCCCCTTACGGAGAAAAATGAACATAGCATTGATAACTTTTCTGTAACAGTTATAACAAATGGGTTTGACTCTCAGCCCTGACACTTTACTAGTTGTGTAAACCTGGGAAAGTTACTTAACAGCTCTGTGCCTCAGTTTTCTCCTCTACAAAATGGGTACAACCACCGTCCCCCCCCCCTTTTAAAGCATTGCTTTATTTGCACTAAAATCTACTTTAAAGTCATAGTTTAAATGAATTTCAGTCTCTAATCCATAGGATTTCATCACTTTTTCCTATTTTATTTCATTTCGTTATATCTTTTCTTCCTTCATTGCTTCTAAATTATTTTCCTTTCTATTCCCTTTCTCATTGGGTATTATAAAGATAAAATAAATTAACTTGTGTAAGTCTCTTAAAATGGAGCCTGGCACGTTGTAGGGGCTGTGTAGGTTTTAACTTGTGTATAACATGGAAGGCCTAGGTAACTCAGCCATCTAGATGGCATCTAAAGTAAAGGCTATCAATTATATTCTTTTTAAAATTTTTTAATGTTTATTTACTTTTGAGACAGAGAGACAGAGCATGAGCAGGGGAGGGGCAGAGAGAGAGGCAGACACAGAATCCAAAGCAGGCTTCAGGCTCTGAGCTGTCAGTACACATCCCGATGTGGGGCTTGAACTCACAAACCACGAGATCATGACCTGAGCTGAAACCTGACGCTCAACCAACTGAGCCACCCAGGCGCCCCCTGTCAATCACACTCTTAAAAAGCTCCAATTAAGCTGAATATTCGGCCTGAGACTGGCATTCAGTTTTCCATAAATTAGGCCGATTTACCTTTACATAAAGTAACCCTGTGAGACTGGCCTGCGTGGTGTTTTCTGAGCACATCCTGCATTTTCCCACGTCTTCACTCTGGAGTTTGCCATTCCCACTTGTACACCCCCCACCCTCCCAGCTGTTGACACTGTAGCACTGAAGAGATTCACTCATCCAAACATTAAGGCTTTATGCTACTTTTCTATCCACCCTTCAAGGCCTGAGTCAAATGCAGCTACTTCATGAATCATGGAGTTCTGGAGCTAGAAGAGCTTTAGAGACTCAACGGTCTACTTTCTTTTACTAAGGACACAAGAGATGAAGTGATTTGCCCAAAGACACCAAGCTACAGCCTGGTCTACAACATGGGCCTCTGAACTGTGCAGAGACCTCAGAGTAAAGTGCCAAGCTTCTTGGTCCTCCTGGCTGGAGTCTGAACCTGACTGGTCTCCTTGGAGCTGCTATGGTACCTATTGCACTTAACAAACATCCCGCCCCTACTGAACTGCCGTTATTTAGGGGCATGTCTTATCTCTCCCTATGTCTCATCCACCTTTGACACCTACATTTCTACCCCCAGAGGGCTTAGAGCCTATAACCAGGAGGCACTTAGTAAACATTTGAATTCGTGTTCGAATGAATGAATGTTACCAAGGGGAGGGAGGAGTTAAGCAGCCTTTCCTTCCCTGTAATTCCTATCTCTCATAGTCTCGAAGTTCTTTCTAACCCAACTGTCTGAGCTGAACTATCAACTCCAGGGCATGATAAATAAATACGTCCACGTTCGCAGAGAAGTTAGCGGAAATGAATGTGCACGCATTCACTTGCTTCACAAAACTTTCTGAGCGTGCATGTCACTATAAGGTGTGCATGGGAGATCTTGGACCAATCATTTACCAAAGCAGTAGGACAGCAAACCCTGTGTTTCCATTGGTTGGATTGGTGCAGTCAACAGGGAAGAGCCAGAGACATACAAGTAGCACTTTATTAACTAAGCACTATGAAAGCACTCGTCAGGTAGCATGTTGTCTCTTTAATGGGCCTCTGATTTGCAAACTAAGCCCAACTTGTGATTTGTTTCCCTCTGTCACTCATTTTCTTTATTGGATGATTTAAGGATAGCCTTCTTTTCCTTCCCTACAAAAGTTTTAGTCACTGACCAAAGTTGGACTCAACACTGTTACACGTGTACTTTCTCACCTGAGGGCAGTTAGAGTAACAATACATGAAACGTTTTCAGTTTTTCAATGTGTTTTTATAGATCTCTTTCTATCCTTCCCCCCACCCCCTGCCCCAACAAACTCAGGAGGGAAGTGCCAAGTGCAATCCATATACCATAGATGTATATGTGATGTATATCAGCAATACATCAATTTTGCAACATTGTTCTACTTTATTTCTGGAATCTCCCTTTATGAATTTCCCCAAAGGAGGAAAAGCATATCTCTATGACAATACCCTTAGTTTCTTTATCACACTAATCACAATATGTGATTATTCTATTTATTGGTTTGCTTCTTCATTGCCAGTCTCCCCAAAAGAATATAAAACCCCATGAGGACAGGGACCTTGTCTCTCTATAGGGACCTTGTCTATCTACAGGGACCTTGTCTATCTAAAATTGCTAAATAAATGAATGAATGATTAACAAAGCTATTTCCATTAAGGCATATTAAGTCATAATGATAAAAGAGGCCAATGAACAGACTTCCTAGTGTAGAACTGCTTAACTGTATTTTTACCCATTTATTCTTCCAAGAAAGATGGTCAGAGGAACAAGTAGGTCCTCGTAGTTTTTAGTTTTCCTAATTCTTTACCAATTATTGTTTTCCCTGTATAGTGTACTGCATTAAGAACGGCAGGTGACAAGAAGTTTAAGATATAATCCTTGTCCCAGAGAAGGCCATGTGATTACAGCAATATGATAGTGATATAAGACTGTAAGGACAAATTCGGAAAAAGTGGTGCAGTCAACATGTGTTCTCAGAGAAGGGAGAAACTGTCTTAGATTGGTGTGATCAGGAAGGGCTGCCTGGGGGGGGGGTGGGGGCTTTGAGTTGAAGATAAGTGGAATTTCTGTCATGACAAGGGCTCACTAGGGGCGCTTGGGTAGCTCAGTCAGTTGAATGTCTGACTTCGGCTCAGGTCGTGATCTCACGGTTTGTGAGTTCGAGCCCTGCATCGGGCTTACTGCTGTTGGCATGGTGCCTGCTTCAGATCCTCTGTCCTTCTCTCTCTTCTGCCCTTTCCTGACTGCGGTCTCTCTCTCAAAAAGAAGCTCACTAGAAGGCCTTTTAAAAAGATACTGTAGCCGTGTTATGCCTCAATATACCCCAGGTTTAGGTAAGTTTAATTAAAGAATAGAAATACTCTGAGATCCTCCAATAGATAGCAGCTTGTCAATGCAATATAGTTCTATTAGACTATTGGGCCGGCCCCATAGCAGGTTTAATGGCTTTATGTATGTTTAATCACACTTACTTGGTCTAGCTCTCTCAGCTTTAGTCCCATTAGAATTTAAAAGGTCAAGTTGCAAAAGCCTAAAAAGTGATTTAAAATAGAAATGCCAACTTAACCTTAACCACAGTTAAACTAATGCTATCATTGTATGGAAAATCATACCTCGTATAAAATATGTGAGTGAAACAAGAATACTAAAACTTTATAGTTCTTTCCTGAGGTTATATTAAAAAATAATTTTAGTAAAATTTAAAATCACAATTTGAATTTTCCTAAAAATTATGGCTCACTGATAACTGTTGACACATATTGCTTATCTGGGAGAGCACAGAGGTCCCATTAAGTGAGTGAGGAAGGAGACTAGGTAGGCCTAACAACACGGAAAGGGAGCAATCTTTTGAAAACGACATAAATTTGTTATAGCTCTGAAGGGTAAGAGAGCACCTTAGGAGCGTTTTCTCAAGCTTGCTGGTTGCAGCTGTCACTCTTTACCTGGAGTATCCTATCCAGAGCCTCTCACCTTCACTGGTGATGCCATTTAAACATCTCCTGCCTGTTTTCATATAGGCTCTTCTATAATACGTTTTAAATTCAAATGACCCCAAACTGTTATAATCTATTATGATTTGAGGGATGATACCTTTTCTTTTTTTGCTGCTCTGGAAGTCAAGATGATTTTTAATTTTTTTTTTTCAACTTTTTTTTTTTTAATTTTTTTTTATTTTTGGGACAGAGAGACAGAGCATGAACGGGGGAGGGGCAGAGAGAGAGGGAGACACAGAATCGGAAACAGGCTCCAGGCTCCGAGCCATCAGCCCAGAGCCTGATGCGGGGCTCGAACTCACGGACCGCGAGATCGTGACCTGGCTGAAGTCGGACGCCTAACCGACTGCGCCACCCAGGCGCCCCTGATTTTTAATTTTTAAACATTTGTATTATTACTGTTTTTTTTTTATGAGCGTATTTGACACCCAACATTATGTTAGTTTTAGGTGTACAACACAGTGATTGGACAAGTTTATACATTATGCTGTGCTCACCACAAGTGTAGCTACATGTGTCCTGATACATCACCGCTATTACAGTGAAAGGTTGTGAAACTGCCCCTTTTCACTAATGGAAAAGTTAGAAATTAGCCTAAGTATGCAATTCTCTCCTTTTTTAAAAAATAGTTTTTTCTGTATTATTATTTAAAATCACAATTCCTTATCTGTATAATAACTTCTGCTATATAACTCCATCTATCAGGAATTACGGTTCCATTTCTGATATTTCCACACCTGCAGATATAGAAGGGATTAAAAGTGGATTAAGAAATGTTACCATAAAGCAAGCAAAATCCTGAGGGAGACAGCCTGGGAGACAAGTAACTTAGTATAAGCGGAAGGTGCCAAATGGTAATAAAGCCAAAATGGGAAATCATGAAAATAAAATAACTGCATTAAAAATATATTTGGACCAGCTCCTCTGTGCTGGTGTTTTGTAATATTAACTGTTTAAACCTGCCTAAAATGAGAGCTTTGAGTTCTCAAAATCCTTTAATTCGGTTAAACATCCGCTACCCTGAAAGGGCTCCGCAGAATCCCATAAAACATTATTTATCTGTGTGCGTTAACTGCACGATACTGTAATTTCCAGAATAAATGCTGGGTGTAAATTGTTGTTTATGTTGGATCCTGACTGTCTTTACGAGAAACAAAGTGAAAACGGAATCTTCACAGCTTTATTTCTTCCGTTAAAGTCTATTCTGCAGCAGGAAACATGCCTAGTGGAGTTTCTTAATGAACACTTATAAAGCCTGTTGGTTAAAACCAAGTATATAGAATCACCTCCAAATGTATACCCTCTTTTATTCCACATTCTTTTCATTTAAATCAAGTTCAATTAAAAGGAAAGTAGCACCGTTTGCCTTGTTATGGTTAAGGGTCTGTCAACATCACGCAAAGCCTTGTTGTCACAAGTTTATAACTTGGAAAGGACAGAAGAAAATTAAAAAAACAAACCCATCTTAATAGAGAGAAGCTCGGCCTGGAAATGAATTTTTATTTATTTTTAATGACCTCAAAGTCCCTCTTGGGGCAAAAGAAATGGACATACTAGTGATTTAAGACATTCAGGTGGGATTTTCTTGGTTTTTCCAAAAAAAAAGCTTTCAAAGGCATTCCAGCTCAATTGATTTTAATTGATTAAAACATGAGATTTTTTGTGCTTGGATTTTCTAAAGGATATTAAATATTAGAAATTTTGTGTTTCTAATATTGTATCACCTCCCACCTCCTGCCACACACACATACACAAGGTGCAACAAATAATCCTACATCCTTTTTTTTTTTTTTTTTTTTTTTTTTTTTTTTTTTACAAATGGAAACTCCAGCAAGGAGAACTTAGGAGGGTTTTAATATAGGTTGGACCATGCGAAATTTCAAAATTCTCTTTTTTTTATTCTTTCTTTGAATCTTGGAAATTTTGCCTTCCAAAAACACCATCGTTAAATTCTAAGTAAGAACAGTTCTCTATTGTATGCATAAAGCACCCATTTAACATTTCTTTTGGAAAAAAAAAATTGCTGCACAGATTTTAAGCCCAAGAATTTACTATGCCTGCACAGTAGCTGCCCTCACCTGATAAAATTGTGATGATTCTTTCTGAACGATTATGACTTATCAGGTCAGTGACCAACAAACTATAAAATAGATTCTAACAGCCCCCAAAGGGTTGGTACAGACTCTTGGGTAAATAATATATGTAAGAGAGAATGGAACAGAAGGAGGGAGAAAGAAAAACACGGAGAGAGAGAGAGAAATAAAGAGGAGAAGACACACATGAGTGACTTAGTTTGTTTAGTGGACAGAGGGCAGGAAGCCAGGGTCGTTGATTTCAGTCCTGGCTTTCCCACTCAGCAACACCTCTTGAGCCCAAAAGTCAGATAAGGAGACAATCCTGTTTTTTAGCAAGAGCAGAGGTCCCACAGCAGCCCTATAGGAGTTTCTGATATGTGCTCTTTTGCCCTGGATTTGATAATAAGCCACAAACTGGTTGTTACTTTGCCTGTGTTTATATGCATATCTATCAATGATAGCCATTGGCTCCTGGGAAAACCTACCAATCCTTACAACGAACTTCTCAGAGAAGGAGTACAAGGGTGGAGCATTATTACCACCTTAGTGTGTTGTTCAACTTAAGACCTTAATGAATAGAACGGATATTCAAATACGTTTATATTAGGTTTAAAGGAATCCAAGGGAACCTAACAAAGGGGTTAGGTCATCATGATAAAAAATGGTCAAAGCTCGGGGTGCCTGGGTGGCGCAGTCGGTTAAGCGTCCGACTTCAGCCAGGTCACGATCTTGCGGTGTGTGAGTTCGAGCCCCGTGTCAGGCTCTGGGCTGATGGCTCGCAGCCTGGAGCCTGTTTCCGATTCTGTGTCTCCCTCTCTCTCTGCCCCTCCCCCGTTCATGCTCTGTCTCTCTCTGTCCCAAAAATAAATTAAAAAAAAAAAAAAAGTTGAAAAAAAAATGGTCAAAGCTCTAAGACAGTATGTGTGCGCGTGGGCACACATATGTGTGTGTGCAGATCCAGCCACTTACAACCACAGCCAATATGAGGGAGGAACTTTGATCTATATACTGTACTTAAGTCAGGTTTTCCTAATTGCATCAGCTTCCCTGGAGGTCTCTGCTGCTTTATTGCTGCAGTAGATGCTATAGAACTTCTCTCCGGTTTAATGGCATAGTAAGAGTTGTATTTGCTTTTCAGATCTTGAGAGAAAACTGGATACAAATTGTTGCTTAGGGTTTAAGACCACAGATTGAGTGGCATCATTCTGGTGGCCAGTGGAGGCATATCACTGTGGTCCTCTGGTTACTCCTCACTTAAAGAACGACACCATGAAGGAAGCACAGTACATTTCAGGTGGTGAGCTCTCCGGACTATTACTGAAGGGGAGGCTCGGAATCTTGACCTCCCCGGAGATTGGTAAGGTCAGAGTGGAGAGAGGCCTGAGGCTGAGGCAGGAATAAAATGGCTCCTGCAAATCCCATTGAGCCCAAGTCCAAAAGCACTTTTAAGAGCCTAAGTCCCAAAACTTGAAGACTGGACTTTTTTTTTTTTTTTCTGGGTCAGCCATTTGGGTCTTTAAGCTGTGTCAAGGCCAAGAGTGAAATAGCAAGGGGAGGGAAAGGGAGGAAGGACAGATAAATGAAAGAACTGAGATGGTTTTCCAGAGATGAGTGTGGGATGTTTGCCAAACAACCAACACTGTTCTTGACTCAAGACGGTGCTAGCAGTTTTATGAGCAATGGCTTCATTTCCCTCTAAAATTACACAAGTGGCATTTCTTGGTGTGATTTTATAGAGATCATATTATGGTTGTTGTTTTTCTCCAAGGGGACCCAAATTAGGCACGGAATAGGATGGCTACAGGAGGCTTCTCTTAGGCATAGGTGTTGGACCTCTCTCTCCCCACCTAACCAGGACCCTGCTGTGTTCTGTAATGAGCCCTCTTCTCCTAAATGATTGTGGAAGGGACCAAAGCCAATGCCACCTCACACCTTGCCTATCTTCCCCTGAGAGATCAAGAGATATTCCGGCTGCTGCCAAGGGGAGGCAAGGAAGCAGAGTTCAGATAAACTTTTGATAAAGTGACATAGCAAACCCCTCATCAGAAGGTAGGAAAGGTCACACAGTAAAAAAAAAAAATAATAAGAAAATATAACTGCTTTCTTATGAGGAAAATATTATGAGTTCTTCCCCTTTTTCAGCTTTTATGGAAGGAGATTCTGCCAGTTCCTTCAGAAAAAAATAAGAAAAAGTAGTTTTAAAATGAGATTATGCACCTTCAGGGTGCCATTAGGAAGTTTTACTGTACTGAGATGACATGAAAGCTCTGGAATTAATATCCCTGAGATGCTTCAAACCTGCAATAGCAATTATTGTACTACGTGTCCCTGGATAAATAATAGAGCCATTCAACTAATTAGCTTCAATGATTTCAGCTCCCTGTAAATTCTCTCTCACTCGGCTATAAAAATAACACTAGGAAAACTTTTGGTAAGAGAAACTTCTTTCAGGAAATGTTTTCTTTTCTTTTCTCCCCCTTCAGTTCATGATGCACCATATGTGTGAAGCAACTTTCAGTCCCCGTCACAAAGCTAGCATGGGGTACACAAAATTTGCACGTCATCAGTTGCCGTTTGCTGCTACTGGATATATTGACTTAGCTCTCTAATTCATGCCTTCCGCATAAGGCATAAGCGTTTTGACAAATTTCAACTAGTTTCTTAATACACAGTATAAGCAATCAAGTGGGCGCGAATACATGCCAGGTGCACACCTACGTATATGCATGATTAAAGAGTTACTTATATCCAGACTTCGTGACATTGTCACCATGTTATTGTGGAGAATTTTCACAGCACACGACTTTCTGATAGTGTTCAGGGGATATTAGTTCATTCTTTCGTATTTATTTACTGAGTGTCTATTAGATGCCAGACATGAAGTTTCTTCTTTATGTTTCCTTGGAAGAAAAGTAGCTTTACTTGAATTTGGTATCATACCTCCTTAAAGTGACGAGGATTCCCCTATACTTTTGTCACCTAGAAATACCATTAAATTCTATAGTCTCAAAGCGGTGAAAATGTGAACTTCAATAACGCTGGCTAATACAACTCTAACATCATCGGCAATGGTCTGCAGATCTATGGTACGATCCCACGAGACCTGAATTTTCTTAAAGCTTGAGGTTTGGTTTTTCTTTTTCCTTTGGGTAAGCTGTTGAGATGTCTTCTTTGCCTTTCATGGAAATTTCTCTACACATTGAAATGAAACAGAAGCTCCTCCCTGGGACGGGCTAGTACTTCCCTTCCTAAGGCTGAACGTCATCACAGCAGAGGGACCTAGTGAGAGGCAGCTGATGGTGAAGAGCTTCATCCTTGGTGAAGAAACGGAGAGGAAAAGAGTCTAAAACTCTTCTTGGGCTTATCTTGTTTTTAATTAACAGAACAGAATTATAATTAAAGCCAGACAAAATGACTGGATCTTAAATCAGAATTATGTCTAACACTGGAGACTGCAGTCATCTGTTTGCACTCATTAGAGGTGACCTGTACTACTTTCCGGGTCTCCCATTTCCCTCCACTACTTATAGGCAAGTGCTTTTTTATTTCTTAGCCACGCGAAAAAAGGAGTTTTCTCCTTTGTGTACGAACACTTATGAAATAAATGTATGGAAACAGATGTACTGCCCATTAGAATGAAGAATACAGAAACAGATGAAAAAAAATCATGACTTTCCTCTGAAGCATCATGTAATTATAAAATTCAAAACAATTCCCCTAAAATTGATAATTATGTAGCCTGTCAAAGAGACTTGTCTTCCAGTTGAATATTACGGTTTTTCTTAACTGTAAGATGCGGTCAGAGATTCGAGGTTTGTTATGCAATTATTCCAGGTTATTCAAACATTCTAGTCCCCCCACCTTAAGCTCTACACCCTAAGAGCCATCTAGGAGGTTTGCAATCTCGACCCCCACAATTTTTCCTTCGAAGAGATATGCAGCCTCAGCTTATGAGAAATGCAGTCTGTTCACCCTGGGAGAATATAAGTCATAACGTTTGTTTTGGAAATCTATTTTACCCAATATTTCTCAATGAAATAAATTGTGTAAATGAAATAAAACTGACACCTCAATATTTACTAAATCGCTACCGTCTGCTCTCTGCTTAACACTCTGACTATCATTGGTTTCTCCTTCTTGTTCAGTTTAGCAGGTGAGAGAGCAAAGGGAAGAGGCTTCTGCAAAGAATGCGTTTTTAAATCAATATAAATAAGGTTATAAAATAGCCAGACTTAGCATGGTTTCCTCCTTGCTTGCTACCCCTATGCATTTGTCCCTTTCTTTATACTCATGTGTATTCTTCAGTTTACCAAAATGTGTGTGTGTGCGTGTGCGTGTGTGTGTGTGTGTGTGTGTGTGTGTGTGTAGGAGTTGACACATGGAACTAGGTCAAGAAGGTTCACAGAGAAGAAAAAGAAAAATTCCAGTAAACCAGTCCCATATAAACAGTATTAATGGTCTGCTGATATTACACGATGAAAAGGGGAAAAAACCCTGTACAAATAATTAACATCCATGGTTGAAATGACTATCCATGAAAATTGAGTATTTCAAGATGAAAACACTTAGCAAAAAATTAAAAATTTCAATGTCAAGTGTACACATGAAAGGAAATAAACATATTTTCAGGGTCACATAACAGTGCATGTTTCTTCCAGTCTGTGGCGTTACATAGTCCTACTTTTGCATTGACAGTGAAGGAAGCTAGATCTCCCCCAGCACCGCAGTCCTCTTACTTTTCAGAACAGCTATGAGGCGGTGTTCTTAAAGCCTCATGCAGAGTAACCCCCTGTACTCTTTGGAGATGCTCTGACTCGTGGAAGAGCAGGACTGACCGATTTGTCTGTGCTCAGAAAGTCTTCTAAAGGACAATGCCTATGATATGAGAGAGGGAGAGTAAAAATGGGGCAGGAGGCACTGAGGGCTCCTTTGGCAATTGGGCGGTGGGGAAGGAAGGAGCCAAGCTATAAATAAAAAATATTTCTAGAAATGGTATGTGGTTGATGCATTATTAATGATTGTGAAATATATCTCAATATGGGAGGGAAAGTGGCCACATCTCAAGATGGAATAGAGCCAATATCATAAGACACTTGGTCCAAACACCGCTGGCACTCTTGTGATTTTAGAAGGATTCAAAATACCCCCTAAAGTCAAAGAGGGTTTTATTAAGTGTTTATAAGTTTACTTGATTAAGCATATGGATGATACCAAAGAATTGATATGTAGTAAAGGGATGAAAAACACAGAATGTTATTTCAACAATTTCAATTTTTAAAGCTACCGGCAATAACTATATGAAAACCTAGCATAATGTAGTTTTAAATGTATTTTATTGTTATTTTAAAATCTCTATCGTAAAACATTTTAAAATAAGTTTCATTGCCTACGGAGTCCAGAAAGTACTTTAGCTTGCTGTAGGTCATGGAACCCAAGGATTTCTGGACTAATGTTCCCTGTTTTAACCACTAGCTGTATTCTCTGTTAACGCATTCTGGGGCTCAAAAATGTTTGCCTTTCACATTTGCCTGAACTCACAAATATGTAACCAAACACTACTTAAGCCATTTCTGTCACAAACACAAATCTTACATGTGGAGCTATGTAGGAAGTTAGCATAACTACAGCAGTAACGTAGATATGGGTAAAGATGACCAAGACAGGTGACAGATGGTCGTGAGCTTAAGACTCTCAACTTCACAATGTAGTTTCACGTAGAGGGGTATATTTGTGGTACATCCATGGACATTCATAAGATTTGCTAGGAAGTTAAGAGGAAGGGAGAGGAGTAGCGGGTTAACATACTCTTTTCTTTGCTTTCTCATTTTTTGGCTATCTAGATGGGAGATTTAGTTCTGCTGCCTGAATTTGAGGGTCTCTCACACTGCTCATCTGAACAATCAATTTTTACTGCTGTAGAAGATAATAATGGTAATAACACTATAGAAAAAAAACTACCATGACCCATAACTGTAACTTATTACAGTCTTTTAAAAAAATAACTGTAGTGTATGGAGCTTCTTCATTTCTTGAAGCAGAAAAGGAGCTGACAGTTGGAGCCTCGGAAGCTGTCTATATATCTCTTGAATGCTGGCAAGAGGCTGATCTACTTACAAAGGGAAAGCTACTTTGGGCGTGGGCCACGTGGATGAGAAAAGTGACCCAACACTAGGAGTTTGCTGAGGACAGTCACCTTCTGGCCTGCCAGTCTTCTTGTACCAAGTGCCAGCAAAAAGCTGTCAGTGTGACGTGCCAGTGCTTTATCATCCTACACCAAGGAAGTCAGGATTCTCGGCCAGTTCCAGTGATGCTCTGAGGCAGTAAATTCAGCATTCCCGCCAGGACCATCCTCTGATGGTGCTTTTGATAAAGAAATTTCAAAGGACTTTGTTTCCCTGAACAACAACCAGAAACAAAATCTCTCACAAAGCTCAATATGTTCTTCTATTGCACTCATCAGAGAGGATGCAAAATTTACTTAATCCTTGTGCACAGATTTCCACATGCTTTAGAACTCACCTGGTTTCTATGTTATGTGAAAGGACTGCCCTTATTAGACAAATTATATTCTAGACACTTTCAAAATGAAGTGGATTCTCCAAGCTCACCGTTTATCTTTAGATCTGGAAGCCTTCCTTGAAGCATGACTTTGCAACAAAGGAGTTTTAATGCTACTCTACTCTGAAATGCACTGCATACTAACACGGTTTATATACATTATTGGTGCCATTAAGGAAACTTGAATGACTTGAAGTTTCTCTAGATGAGATAAAAAAAAAAAACCTTAGCATAAGAGACTCTTAAAAACAGAATAAACTGAGGGTTGATGGGGGGGTGGGAGGGAGGGGAACGTGGGTGATGGGCATTGAGGAGGGCACCTGTTGGGATGAGCACTGGGTGTTGTATGGAAACCAATTTGACAATAAATTTCATATTAAAAAAAAAGGCAGAAGGAAAAAAAAAAAGGATGTGCAGCGTACAAATGAAATCTGATGACATTAGAAGTTGTTTAAAAGTACAAGCATAATACTGCTTGTGTGCTAGCCAGGGAACACACCGCAAAGATTTGTTGTACTTCTCTTAGACAACCATTCCACAGTCACTGAACATAAACAACCATAAAGTTACAGCTGCTTTTAAAATGTCACTTAGGGACAAACTGTATAGATGGGAAATTAGATAGTACTGAATGCTTTCAGGAAAGGACCAGCTCTGTACTCCCAACAGCCGGCTCCACGTTCATGAGAAAGAATAAAATATTTCTCATCACTAATCATATGTTATCATAAGCAAATACATACATGTCCAGTGTGGGATCCAAATGATTTCTCAGATTAAGAACAATTAAATCACGCTCCCCAAAATATTCTTAAAAACTGAGCCTTGTTATCTCGTATGAAAATTGAGAAAAGTGAAGTTGGTGAAATTTGGGAAATAATTAAAATTTCAGGTAGATGCTCAGATGCTCATAATTTTTTAAAATGGGAGACTCTAGAGAACATGCCACAAAAATGGCTTAAGCTATGATTTCCAGTTAAATATGCTAAGACAGGGCAATGTACTTTTAGTAGGCTGAATAAAATGCAGAATAACCTGTATTAAAAAAGCGCATAACAATGTCAAATCTTTAAGCTTCCATCTAGGGGATTTGCAATAAAATGAAATCATTAGGCACAGACTGGTCACTGCTATGATGAGAAGAAAAAATAACTCAAAATTCTCATATCTGTTATTATATTAGAATAGTTCACTTTCTTCTCAACATAATAACACTGGGCATTAAAGAGCCATTTACGCATACCTTATTATTATTTATGAAATTACAAGTACACACTGTGTCTGATAACTCATCTCTCTGCATTAAATAGGAACATATATTGTTTTTTAAAATGTCTGTCTTTTACAATGTGCTAGGTAACAGCTTTCCATAGCATAATCATGAACGCATTATATAACGTGCTTTATAAGAAGTTATTAAGGATTATGACTATAGCAACGTAAACCTAATATAAATATGAATAAAGCATTTAGGAATGGTATTTTCACTTAGACTGTTACCTACATAATTTGTAGCAATACAATTATCATAGAAGAAGACATACCACATTTACAGAAAAAACCGTTTCCACGAATGTTAGTAAAAATCCTATAATGCAGGAATTTTTCTAGCCATTTCACAAAACCCATGTCTTTAAAAACATGAGAAGAATCCACAATGCCACCTACAGTATTCTCGTCAGTAATCTTGCCTTGCGGGAGAAAAATACCAGCTTTATTTGATAAACCAGGTGCATGTAGATTTCCAAACTGCAAGTAGGTGGCAGTGGAGACATTTCTGGATGAATTTTCTCCGTTGAATTGTAAAAGGAGGAAAAAACCTCCTTAAAAACAAGTTACAAACATACTAAAATAAATAATTTCCTGAAATGTAACCTTCCATAGCAGATCACCATTAAGAGCTAATAAAATATTTGTCTTCAGGGACCAAAGTCCTACCAATCCCGTAATGAAGATATCCACAGCATAAAGAGTGAACAGCACAGATGAGAAAATTAGAAAAAAATGTAAAGAGAGAAGGGATGGACAATTGTTTCCCACAAAGCTCAGTGTAATTAGGAATTTGATGTGGACAAGAAACTCTGAGGTTGGCAGCATTCGAAACTAGTGTTAGCATTTAAGAGGCCATTACGAAGTCTCCTGTTTGAATGTAAATTCAAGAGGAAGGTGAATTAGTTCTTTAGGATCTGGTCTTTAATGAAGAATATCAATTGAGTCCGTCAAAAAAAACTGTGTACAACAAGAGGCTATTAAACAACGCAGACATATTTAAAGTGTGCTCAACTCTAAACAAACACTAGAAACGTTAGAATAAAACCACCTGAATTGTCTTTCAAGGTTAATGAGTTGGCACTTAGATTCATTCTCTTCTGAAGTTTACCTGCAAAGACAAGCAGGGTCATTAAGTTGTATTATCAATTTAATCTAATTGATTTGACTTGTAGAGATCATAGTAGAAACTGGGATAGTGCCCAAGAATAAACTCTGGAAACAGGTATGTGTGTGTGTGTGTGTGTGTGTGTGTGTGTGTGTGTGTGTGTACAGATGGAAGGAAACAGGTAAATAAATTGCAAGAGGAGGGGTTCCTGGGTGGCTCAGTGGGTTAAGCGCCTGACTTTGACTCAGGACCTGATCTTGTGGTTCATGGGTTCGGAGCCTGGAGCCAGCTTAGGATTCTGTGTCTCTCTTTCTGCCCTTCCCATGCTCTCATGCTCTCTCTCTCTCTCTCTCTCTCTTTCTCAACATAAATAAATAAACATTACAAAAAAATAAATTGTAAGAGGAAAAAAGAAATTTAATAATGTTATTCATATCAGAATCACTGTGTGAAAAGAAAAGAAAGTAAATGTCCAGATCAAAGCTTTTTCACACCATGGTTATCTCAAATCAGCTTTTCTCCTTGCCTTAATTGGTTAACCATGCAGTTAACAACAAAGGCATCCAAGAAGTCAAGGGATGCAAGAAACCTGATGAAAGCAAATGTCACATTTTCAATACTACTGTTCCCCCTGCCTGGAACATTCTTCTTCTATTCAGCTTTTAGGATTCAATTTAAAATCCACCTACTCCAAAATGCCTTTCAGAATCTCCCAGGTGGAATTAATCTCTCCCACTCCTACAATATATTAAAAAAAAAAAACAAAAAAAAACTTCTATAGTAATTATCACATTGCAGTACTATATTCTAGTATGAAAATCATTATGCCTGTGTTTGGGTCTGGATGATCTCCAAGTTCACAAGTCTCAGGAAGGCAGGGGTCATTCCTTGACAATTTTTGGTGCCATGCTCTCCAAGAAGAGAATGGCTTCATGTGTGTTTATTTGAATTAGTTGAAAGGATGACTTAAAGTCACCTCCCCAAATACGACCTGTTTCAAAGCTGAGGATACTGAGGATTGTTGATCAAGAGAACAGTGGCTTGCTCTGAACAGACCCTTATAAAGCATAAAAAGAAATGTGGCACCAAGCCCCACCTTCTCCTTATACGCAGAGTCCTGGAAGCGCAGACTTGAGAATCGTTAGTGCACTGGCCTCATAGAAGCAGTAGGGGGTGCTTTACAGCTGAGGATCCTGGTGGACTGTGAACTCACCGACTACGTGGTGGGTGGAGCCTGCAGAAAACCTAGTCATTGTTTTGGTGACCTTTTAAATGTAAGCAGAAGGGGGCATATAAGTCAGGCCGCCCAGCAATGATCAGATGCCTATGGGAAAAATGTAAAATCTCTAAAAGTAAGAGCCAGGCCGAACCCATAATTCTCAGATTAACAGAGAAAGTTCTTACGTGGAATTGAGGAGCTACTCAGATTTCCATTATCAAAAAAGACTTAATGCCATCCTTCTCTACCCCTCTGTTCCTCCCTCCTTGTGACATTAGAGATTACCTTTGTTTTATGGTGGGGGGATCCCCCCTCCTCCCATGAAAGAATACTGAAAATTTGCCTGAGAGCAAAATCTCTGGAAGGCATTCCTCCTCTCAGGCACTGGATCGATTTCATCCTTCTCCAGATAGCGCATAAAAATCAGCACCAGGCTACCTAAGTACTAGCAAGTTTCAGTAAGGCTTTGTTTCTTGGTGCCAAAGACCTGCTACTTCTAACTGCCTGAAATACTGAACATAATGTTACATTAGTGTTGCAAACAACTAAAAATATTAGGAGTGTGGCTGAGGTGTCAGCGCATCTCACCTTTGGAGCAACAGAGAACCGTCCCATTTGCAGGACAGCCCTCAATCAGCAGGTTAGAAAAACATATTGAAGAAGAAGGAATTATTGTCTGAGTTTGGCTCCTATCTAGTGTCTTTCCAGTAGCCTTATTAGATACAAAGATTTACCTGGCTAAAGACATATATTAAAATTGGACCAGGATGCATTTTTAAAGAATGAACAGAAAATTTTAGGAGCACAGCTTCAGAATAAAAACAGCACACATGGTGTGGTTTTTTTTTTTTTTTTTTTTTTTTTGGCTGGAAAACTAGTTTTGGATTACCTGAATCCAAAAATTTTGTCGTTCACTGTACTGGGCCATAGTGACATTGTATTTTATTTTATTATAAAGTATTATATTTCTGTTTGATAAGTAAAGATTTGAACAATGAAAAGGAACCAGTGTATTGTAATATCACTGCATGAAGATTTGATTTGCCTATTTTATTGTACATTTAAAATTTCCTACCCTGTTTAAAAAAAAGCCATAAAACAGATTTTGTGAACATATGTTTTATGAGTCTATGCCAAAATAAGAGTGGTAAATCCCTCAATCACAGACATAATCTTTAGAAGTCAACACTTAATTATCCAGCCTGTGCATTTTCCAAGCTTGCCTGCCCCTCCTCCTTTCCCATATTTAGATATTTCATTGCACACAAATACTTCTTTTAGAAAGTGGGCAGATGAAAAGAAGAAGAAGAATTGTAACTCAAATCTGGTGATTTGGATACTTCTAACATCAGTCTGAAGTGTTGGGGGCAAGGAAAGACAAGTTGAAGAGAAAAGATGATGAAGAGTTGGTATTAAGTAAAAATAAAGAATAGCTTTCATTTCAAAACAATATTCCATGCGCAATTTTTCCAATACCCGTTAAAAAGTTGTGGTAAATTGATTGTGGCTAGGATGTTTCAAACTGATGCAGTAAACAGATTTTCATTTCAAAAACTTACCTACTTAGAAACATTTAAATTTTATTTAATATTGACTTTTAGATGGATTCCTCAGCAAAGTAAGAGCTTGTCATTAACTGCCAGCAGGTGGTGGTATTCACAAATAGGGTACAAGAAATACTGAAAGGGCTGTGACTATAACCAATATGTGGTTCAGATTTATGGATTATGGATTTTTAAAACATTTTTAATGGAGTTGTCAGCACTTTGAAACCACTTCCACTCCCATCTGTTCCTTATGAATGCGGAAGCTTGGAAGTTACCTTAAACTGTGTGCCTGCACACAGTTTCACATTAAGAACATCAGATCCTTTTATAAAGGGGAGACTATTTTCTAGCTCTAAATATTTAGAATTTCTACCTTAACAATGCACTTCAAGACAAGCACAAATATTCAGATTCTTCCAATATGTCGGGAGACTCTAGGTTTAGAATCTGGTCTATTGTCTATTCAGGGCAGACATGTATCAAGAGGGAGCAGTGACTATACTCCAGCCACGCTAACCTGAGCCAATGCTGAATGGCAGACACTGTTTACACACAGTTGCTAGGGAGAAAATATGCCTGTTCTTGTCTCCAAAAATAAAGCTCCCAGGTTTCAGAGGATACAGAAGCAACAGAGGCGGTGAACTCCAGTCATCGAGTCAACAGCTTTAGGGGCTTTAGGAACAGGCTGAAATTATTTGGTTTTGACCGCCAGATGACCTCCATCGCTGCCCAGTCTGATGGACAGTCGGACCATTAGTTCTTTTAACACACATTCTTTTTCCTGAAACACAGACACCACTCTGCGTACGCACAGAGCAAGAGAGGAGAGAAAACGAGAATGTCTGAAAGGGAGAGACAGAGATTCACATCCTCAGAGAACCTTCTAAATTAGCCGTGACCCTTCCACTGGTCTAAGGCCTGGGACCGAGAGGAATTCATTTCAAGCAAAGAGACAGCAAATCTTTTTCCAAAAAAACCCAACTTAAAAATCTGACTCTAGATTACAATTAGGCAAGATTACATCTACTGTATGTCCAAAACAAAAATGGGGGAATGCTTAAGGTTTTTTTTTTTTTGTATTTCCTGTAGCAATTTGATTTCTAGCTTAAAAATTGTCAATACTATTTTTTAAAAAAAATATATAGATCAGAAATGAAAAAGACTTACTATGTCCCGTTTAATGTTAGTTCAGGCTTAATGCAATATTGTTTTCTACTATATGCTACCCAGCTCTTTGTAAATCCATTTAATGAGTATAATTCCCTGGCCACATCACTGTGGTGTATGAGATTCAAAATACATTTTATTTGCTTTTTTTGGGGTATGCATGTGTTTTGATGCGTGCGAATAAGAAATGACTTTTGGTCTCATTATTCTTGCAAAACAAATCAAGAGCTAAGCTTTGCTCTGAAACAACCTCTTACTCCCAAGCAAAACTGAAAGGCACAAAGGTTGTACTCCAAAGAGACCTATCGAAGATACTGAACTTTCCCAGGAAACGGGGAGAGAAAAGGGAATAAAAAACTGAAATTTAGGTGGAGGGTAAAGTTTCCTGTAGATGAATCTATCTTTAAATAAAGCAAAGTTTAAGCCCACATTTAATCAGATTTAGAACACACACACACACGCACACGCACACGCACACACACATACACACACAAATAAGACCTCTCTCTATCTCCATTTTCTTGTGGCTTGGCTGACAGAATTGCACTTGTCCCCAGCCTCTTCTGATTTTCCTCTTGGGATAAGTGATGAGCTACGCTGCAGTAAACGAGGAAACATCTGTTTGACTTTCCGAAGCTGGCATGGGGAGCTGAAGTCTGAATCACAAATGCCACTTTCACAAACAGGTTTCCCACAGGAACCTTGCTAAAAACATGACTCTACTGGGGAGAACCATGGCTCTGGTGAGCGATGGGCAGAGCTGCTCTCCTCTCCAGCTATTTGAAACAATACACACTCTTTATAGGATTTGTGTATGTGGGGAGATTTACTGGATTCCAATCTGCTAAAGAGAAAGGGTTCCTGGATCCGGTTTTAATTTGGAAAGTTAGTTCACATTAAAGCCCAAGACTTTAAAATGAAGTTTGATTTAACAAATTGGGAGTCTTTTATTAGCAAGAAACCTATGAAACTGTGGTATGTGGCTACCGTATATTCAGAAAAGGCACACAAAACCTCAAATTATTTTTTAAACATATTGACATGGTAGTTTAAGATCAGCATGCTGTTTTCACATTTTATTTTATTCTAGCTCTGTTGCCATCAGCAATGTGAATAACTTAGGAGCATCACTCTGGCTAGCAGTGTGTCTAACCCACCTGGGCTGTAACCTTTTCTCTCTCTCTCTTTTTTTTTCCTCTCGAACTAGGGAGTTGTATCTGCCCACAGACAAACTCCCACGGCAGGTGGCACAAGCTGATGGCCATACTCCCAAATGTCTCTTCCATTAGAATCTTACCATCTGCACATTTTTTTTGGGGGGGGGTTGTCCAAGTGTTCAGTTAAACTTATTTTTTTAAAACCTCTTTTCTTTAGTTTAGTGATTTTTCTCTTTATGAAAAATGACTGCTTGCCGTTTGATTCCTCTCCTGGGATATTTACTCATCTCTCTCTTGAACAGGGCTCCCATTTCCTTGTCAGCACTTGATTTGGCTGACATCATCGTGTGATTATTAACCTGTGAGTGAGCTGGAAATATTTTAGGGGCAATCTAAAAAAAAAAAAAAAAAAACAAAAAACAAGAAACAAAGACCAACCCAGGCTATTTGACTGAAGTATTTACTAAAAATAATAGATTTTATAAGATGTAGTCAGATACGCCTCCATGTAAATGTCAGGCTGATGCAAACATTATGCTGTATATTTATACTTAGCTTTCAAAGGCAGAGAGCATTTATGTCAGAAAGGAGTTTATTATTTAAAGACAGTTTCCGTCTATGGGAACAGATGGATGGTTGTTGCCTGTGAGATACTAATTATGCTACATACATCCACAAATACAGTACTGAAACTGTTCGTGCAAGAAATCAGGTCCATATCTAGAAAGCAACTAAATTTTAAACATTCCGGTTTCTTTTCCTTATTCCTCTTCTTTTTCTCCCTCTTTAAAAAAGCTGAAAAATAATATTTCCACCATATAATTACAAGAGAGAATTCTTAGGTGAAGGACATGGAAATTGTTCAAATATATAGAAATTTTCTTCCTGCGAATATGAGTACATTGAACATATAATGCTTTCACTGCTCTAAGGATAGCTTTCATAGAAAACAGCAGAGGACAGAATTAGCACATTGAATATTGTTTTGCCAATGAAAAAATGTGATAGAGATTGATCAGAATTATTTTTCTCAAATTTGTTTTCTACATCCCTCCTCATACCCAGGGCTCTGAATGTCCTAGCATCTTCTTTAAATAAAATTTCAACTTCTGAATTATGAACAGTAATAACCCTTTCCTAGAATGAAATGAAATCAAGCCATGAAGCCGCTATTTAAGTTTTTAGGCCTCAGAAAAAACAAAATTAGATACTCCTCAACATACATGATTTACCCTAAACAATATCTCAATTTTACTTCGTTTTCACAATCAGAAAATAAAGTTGAGCATAAGGAACAGTAGTTGGAGAATCCTTCCAAAATCAATTTTAATTAAATACACGCACACTTTAATGTTGAACATGCCCATCTAATCAACGATTTTGGCTGTAAGGGGTCATGATCAGCATTTACACTTAGAATTACCACTTGGTACTAACAGACATTCTCTATAGAAGCCCTTAAGGTTTATACCCAAATTATTGCCCTATATTAATTATTAATAACTTAGGAAATGATAATTTTCTAAACCTTGCTTATTTTTCTAAAGAAGGGTATGGACACTGGTTTAGCTTCATTTGCTATTATTAAAATGATTTGTAATTCATTATCAATTAATTTAATGCTAGATTGCTTACAAAATTATTTTGCTCTATCTCTATGCTCTTTCCCCATTTGGCCTTAGGTGCTGAGCTGTGGGAGAATTCAGGAACTCCCTGAGGAAGGGGAAATATGGAACCAAAGGCAGGGGTGACTGGCAAGGTTGATCTCAGCAGATAAACAGAGGGAAGGGGGTGAGGGAACAGAGGGAAGAGATGGGGCGCACCCTTCTTGAGTGGTTACATAGAAGCTGTTTATGGGCACCACTACTTTACCACCTCATGCATGTACTATCATGCCCATTTTACGGGCAAGAAAGCTTAAGATCAGAGAACTTGAATGACCTCCCTGAGATCAGGTAGTTAATGTAATAATCATTCCGGGGTTTGGAACAGTTTACAAAACAAACCTCGCAAAATCCTGGAAAGACAGCCATTACTCTCTAGAGTTGCAAAGAAGAAAACTTGAAGAAGTCTCCAACCGAATATAATAAGCCGATTATGAAAATGGGAAGAGGGTGCAAAGTGCATCAGTCCTGGGTAACCTACCAATTGGTGGGTAATGCTCAGCACGGCAGACTGAAATCACAGGATTACAAAAGACTGCTCCAAAAAACAACAAAACCTGTACTGCATAGTGGAAGGCTCTGAAGGGCACAGTTCTCTAAAATACAAACTTTACGTGAATACGGGCAATCCCTGGACTTATAAAGTCCTGAGTTACCACGTATAACGTACATTCATTGCTGCTGCCGACAGGGAGCGCCTGTGGGAAATGCTTGTAAGACTGAAAATAATTTGTTGGTACCAAGTGGAGAGATTCGGGTCAAGTTTTAAGCTTAGTGCTATACCAACTAAAACTACAGTAACATTTTTTAAGGCACTTGATAAAAACCATTCTAAAATTTACAGGAAAAATAAGAGGAAAACAGAATTTTGAAATTTTGAAAAAGAAAAGTAGCGACTGACGTTAGCAATTATTAAAACATTAAAAGGCTACAACAGGTCCTTGTACTGGTGCAAAAATATTCAGATCAATGTAACAGAATAAAGAGCTCCTTTAAATGTAATATATTAATATATGACAAATAAGGCACACAAGTAAAAGAGGGTGATTCAATAAATTATTTTGAGAAAAGTAGCAATTTGGAATGAAATGAATTTAGATGTTCATCTCACACTACATATCAAAATAAATTACCCTGAATTAAATATAAATACAGAAGTCAAATTATAGAAAGCTGGAAGAAAACGGAAAGTTTAACAAATCTCTGGAGGAAAAAAGGGGCATTCTAAGTTAGATAGAAGTGGTAAAATAAGTAAATAAATATGATAAGCTTAAAAAACAAAAACAACCACAAAAACAACTTTTGTGTGTAACAAGTATCAATCTACGCCAGGACGACAGAATGTCACATAAATGGTCAGAACTTCAGGACACTGACCCTGAGGGGTATACATTCCCAGGAAGAGTTAATGTGGTCATATTCTTCTCCAAAATTCCCCTAATTCACCCTGCCCAAATTATTGTGCTTCGGTGTTCCTCCACCTTGAATACCATCATTTGGAGAGTCATTTATGTTTTGAGACAATAAATACGTTTTGAAGGATAATGGAGATACTAATCGCTCACAAATTGACACATATTAACTTAATCAGCCCAGCTCCTACCTCTAGCTGAGAAAATCTATGCTATTATAAAGAGAATTGTGACAGGTGGGGGGGAAAGGTAAGTAATTTGGGAGTTTTAAACACCTTGTATTATTTAAAAAAAATGAAAACCACTTTATTGCATTTTCTTAACCCCAAAGTAATAGAAACATATAGTCAAATTTTAAATACAGAATATAGAAATAAATAGTCACCAAAGTATCTCAACATTTGTGACTTTTCTTTCAGACATCTCCTTTGCATACATGCATATGTTTGCATAAATACACACCTAATTTTAGCAAAATCCAATAGCTTTTTACACAATGTTTTATAACATGCTTCTAAAATGTCATGACAGGTTTTCTAAAATAAGTAGGTTGTTAGCATTACGTTTAATGAGTACATACCATCCATGATTTGGACACATTATAATTTATTTAACAAATCTCCCATTGATGGACACCTAGGTTGTTTGCAGCTTTTCACCAGAGTGATCAAGACATCAAGGCTGGGGGCGCCTGGGTGGCTCAGTCGGTTTAGTACTTGACTTCTGCTCAGGTCATGATCTCGTGCTCTGCAAGTTCGAAACCCCTCTTCGGGCTCTGTGCTGACAGCTCAGAGCCTGGAGCCTGCTTTGGATTCTGTGTCTCCCTCTTTCTCTCCCCTCCCTTGCTTGCAATTTGTCTCTCTCTCGCTCTCAAAAATAAATAAACATTAAAAAAAAAAAGACATCAAAACTAGAGTATAGCAGGTTTGTTCAGTTTGGGTTGTTGCCTAGTAGTAAAGAGAGCAGTTTAGAGTTTGGTAATACCAACTGTGCTCCTTAAATCCAGCCAACCTACTTGGAATGGAGCTTCCTCTTTGTTCCTACCTCACTTAGAAACAGTTCTCTTTCCTGCCTACCCAGCCTGGACTCCAGGGTCAACCTCCTCTTACCTCTTTGAGATCTATCACCGTGCCATTCCCAACCTCTTGGATCGATCTGAACATTGGCTTTTCCACCCCTCCTGTGCCACTGAGTACATCAGAAAGAAACAGCATACTTAAATGACTGGCAGCTTTATTTATGATTTCAACCCAGGTTCTTAGTGTTCTTCGGAAATCCTTTATTTCATTTTTGCTAGGTTCCATGTTTTTTTCCTGCAGGGGATATGTCAAACTTTTAATATTCTTTAGCTTCAACTCCATCTCCATTCTGTATGATCTCTATTAGTGCTTCTTTAATTTTAGTATGCATCACTGTCACCTGTGGCTTTTTAATAATGCACATTCAGGGGCTCTGCCCTCTAATATTCTGATTCACCAACTCTAGGGCAGGCCTGAGGAATCTCCATTTTTTTAATTTTTTAAGTTTATTTCTTTATTTTGAGAGAGACAGAGATAGCACAAGTGGGGGAGGGACAGAGAGAGGGAGACAGAGAATCCCAAGCAAGCTCCACACTGTCAGCTTGGAGCCCGATGTGGGGCTCGAACTCATGAAACCATGAGATCATGACCTGAGCTGAAACCAAGAGTCGGATGCTTAACCGACTGAGCCATCCAGGTGCCCCAGGAATCTCCATGTTTAATAAGAGCTCACGTGATTTAAATCTTCATCTTACCTTTTCTAGTCCTGACTGCAAAGAGGAAGGGGCTCTATCCCCTTCCAAGGCCAACCATTACCACCTTGCTACAATTTCCACTGCCTCTTTTCTTGTCCGAGATAATGCTTCATCATCTACCACTCTACTACCTAACATTTTCAATCTCTTCTTCACCAGTTCTTCTGCTAGAAAAGGTTCAGTTTTTCTTTTAACGTTTATTTATTTTTGAGAGACGGAAAGAGGCAGAGTATGAGCAGGGGAGAGACAGAGAGACAGGGAGACACAGAATTGAAAGCAGGCTCCAGACTCCGAGCTGTTAGCACAGAGCCTGACGCGGAGCTCGAACCCATGAAACCGCGAGATTATGACCTGAGCCAAAGTCGGCTGCTTAACTGAGCCACCCAGGTGCCCCAAGGCTCAGTTTTTCTAGAGAAAAACCCTTCTTTTAACCCCAAATCCCTTGCTGTTCCTTCATCCCTCAGCACTCCACTAGATTTTCAGTTAAAACAGTATCTACTGTGGCGTCTACTTGTCACCTTCCATTACAGTGTAGACTTGAGCAACACGAATTTGAATTGCATGGGTTCAGTTAATATGCGGATTTTTTTTTGATACATACAGTACAGTACTGTAAATGTATTTTCTCTTCCTTATGATTTTGTTTTCTCTAGCTTATTTTATTTAGGAATAAAGTCTATAATACATATAACATACAAAGAATGTTGACTTGGTGTATTATTGGTAAGGCTTCTATTCAACAATAGGCTATTAGTAAAGTTTCTGGGGAGTTAAAGTTATATATGAATTTTGACTGTGCGGGGGATTGGCATGCCTAACCTTTGCATTGTTCAAGTACCAGTTGTATTTCCTTAACCATAGGATTTTGGCTCCCACCTGGAAAGCTACTCTAAATCTGTTCTTTCAAAGTATCTAGTGACCAAAGCCAATCCCAATGACTTCTCAGTGCTAATTCTGTCTGACCTCTCTGCAGTACGTGATATTGCTAAGCCCCTCTTTGAGCTTATTTCCCCCTAGTTCTCCTTCTACCTCTCTGATATCCTTTTAGGACATCCTTGCTAGTTCCTCTATCTGCTTCTTTGTATGTTCGCATCTCCCAGGGTATTATCTCTGGTCCTCTTGCTTTCTTCCTTTACATTCTCTCCCTGAATGATCTATCTCTTAGGCTTTAATTCTCAGCTTTAATACAATCTTAAGCCTGTACCCTTCTCTGAAAAGTCTTTCATTTAAAGCTCTAAACCTATAGTGTCAAGCTCCAAGTTCCTTGAACTTGAATGATGAGTTTTGTTTTGGACATTATTTGCGTAAGAGTTCTTAGCTGCATGACAAAAACTGACTCAAGGTCAGAATCAGGGGAGCTCACGAGGCCCAGGGGACAGGAACCACAACAAATATCCAGCAGTGAACCAACTACAATGGTTGCTGCTGCTATGACTATAACCACCAGATGTCTTCCCATCTTTGTACCGCATGGTCAAGATTCAAAGAGGGAGTGTCATTTTGGCTAAGTCCAAATCATGTGGTCAGACCCTGGCAGCACCAGATTTGGCTGAGGAAGGACCTGGTAGTGGAAGGGGACCATCTCTCAAGTAATACCACATATACTAGGAGACAACACAAAAAGAAATTGGAGAGTTTAATTTTTCTAATGTTTATTTATTTTGAGAGAGAGAGAGAAAGAGTTTGAGCAGGGGAGGGGCAGAGAGAGAAAGAGGGAGAGAGAGCAGGTTCCCCGCTGCCAGCACAGAGCCCAATGCAGGCCTTGAACTCACAAACTGCTAAATCATGACCTGAGCGGAAATCGAGAGTCGGTCGCTTAACTGACTGAGTCACCCAGGTGCCCCTAGCAACCAGAGAGTTTATAGGGAGGGAGAAGAGTTGACTGCAGATGGCCAAATAATGAAATATACCCACCACAAAATACTATAGTTGATTGGTCCCTAATGACTTGTAAAATAAAGTCTCAACTATCAACAGGAAGTGAAGGGAATGGACCAACAGAGGAGGACTCTCCGTATTCTTTACAACTAACTGCAACCTACTTCCCCAGCCATTCTCCCTATACATTCTCTAACCCAGCAAGTATTTTCATACAACTTGCCTTTGTTTCCTGAATATTTTCTCTTTTTTCTCTTCCTAAAGTAGCCCTGCTTTCCTTCATTTGGCTGAATCTTACTTTTCCTTCAAGTTTCAGCTAAGTATCACCTCCTCTATGAAGCCTTCTCTGATTCCTCTGGGCAGAGTTAATTTATTTTGTTCTCCCTCTACTTAGCATTTTGCTAAAAACACTCATGTATCTCAATGATTAGGGTTAGCTGCACACATCTGTTTTCCATTGGATTATTAGTTCCTTGAAGGCAGGGACTGGGTCTTATTCATCTTCATATCTTCAGCGTCTACATCAGTAAGCACATTTTAAGGAAGAATTAGGAAACAGCAGAGGTGAGGTTGCTATAATGATAAGGTCTCTTAGCTTATGGTTTACATTTTTCAGCTGAATTTCTTTTGCTCCATACATTGTACTTGCGTAATCATTTCAAATGAAACAGTCTACAGAGTTCTAGGTCAACTTCACTCTGGGTCAGATAACTTTTCTTATTTCTTATTCTTTAGCTGAAAGAAGGGAAGAGTAATGTTCTCATTGCTCTTCACAACTGAGGTGTCATCAGTACTTTAAAAGATCCAACAAGCAATTCAATTTTGCTTAATTGATAAATGTTTCTTTCAGAAGCACAGACTGAAGTCGTTGCATGCATTTCTCTGTATCTTAGACACTGGGCTTAAAAGTAAGAATGCTAAAATATCTCACGCAATAAGTGTGTTGAGATCTTTATGTGACAGACTTCAGAAAAGAGGATATTATCTCTAATAGTAGAAATAAGTGTCTGTGGTTATGAATTAGTTTCTTTATGGTAAAAATGCTTCAATGAGATGTTTGCAAAATAGTATGGCCGGTAAGTTGACAAAGGCACAGAGGGAAATTTAAGTTTCGCTTTCAAGAATATTGATTTTATATTATGAAAATTATCTTAATTGAATAATACATTTTTTCCAAAAATTAATTAAGAGAATGCTTTTGATTATCTAAAAGTTTGGAAAATAAAATACAATCAAAAGACTGAATTTTATAGGGCACCTGGATGGCTCAGTCAGTTACACATCTGACTTTGGCTCAGGTCATGATCTCATGATTTGTGGGTTCGATGTGCATGATTTGTGCATGCATGCTCACACGTGCTTTCTCTCTCTCAAAAATAAACGTTAAGAAAAAGAAGACCAAATTTTAAAGGAAACAGTTATTTAAATTTATCAAGTGGACATTCAGTAGCAACTAAGTATTAAAGTTTCATTTCTAGGGGCACCTGGGTGGCTCAGTCAGTTAAACGGCCAACTTTGGCTCAGGTCACGATCTTACAGTTCATGAGTGAGCCCCACATCGGGCTCTGTGCTGACAGCCTGGAACCTGCTTCGGATTCTGTGTGTGTGTCTCTCTCTGCCCTTCCCCCACTCTTGCTCTGTCTCTCTCTCTCTCTCTCAAAAATAAATAAACATTAAAAAAAAGTTTCATTTCTAGAAAACTAGTATTTTATACCTAATCTGTGCTTTAGGCAGGCCACAAGACTTTAAAGTGACAGACCTTCTGTCATTTGTAGATAGTCTAATTCCTCTGTTCTAAAATTAATTTACTAAAGAAGGTTGGATTTACATGATGAGTATATGCAGTATTCCTGTTAAGAAGCTGTTTAAAAAAGGGGCACCTGGGTAGCTCAGTTGGTTAAAGTGTCTGACTCTTGGTTTCTGCCCAAGTCATGATCTCATGGTTTGTGAGTTTGCACCCACATCGGACTCCGTGATGTCAGTATGGAGGCTGCTTGGGATTAAATCTCTCCCTTTTTCTCTGCCCCTAACCCACTTGTGCTCACTCTCTCTCTCTCTCTCTTTCTCTCTCTCTCTCTCTAAAAAAAAAAAAAAAAAAAAGAAGAAGCAGCTGTTTAAAAAGATTCAAAATCTGAAGATGTTGAATTCATTTCTTTTTTGGTTGATTTGACCATATTCTACAATCAATGGCTTTTCCAATTTCTAAATCCCGATATATGTTTCACGAAAATGGAAATTTGGGGATATTGGATTGGCCACTTAAACAAGTGGAAAGATTTTAACAAAAGTTGATAGAAAAGTACTCAATGACTAAAGAAGGGGATGTTTCCTTAGCTGTATTTGTTCTAAGAGAAATTAGTAGCTAATGGTAATTAGATATGTAACCTCAGTGATGTGGGAAACTACCCAGCATGTCTACATACTCTAAATTTTAAAAAAATATTTATTTATCTTCGAGAGATAGAGGGAGAGACAGAGCATGAGTGGGGGAGGGGCAGAGAGAGAGAGGGAGACACAGCATCCGAAGCAGGCTCCAGGCTCCGAGCTGTCAGTGCAGAGCCTGACGTGGGGCCTGAACTCACAAACCGCTAGATCATGACCTGAGCTGAAGTCAGATGTTTAACTAAGTAAGGCACCCAGGCACCCCAGGTCTACAGACTCTAAAGAAGAATTATGCTTTGGGTTTGTATTATATTCCTAAAATATTTTCTGGCATGAAGAATCTGACTTAAAATTACATACACGCACATGATATTCTTAATTATCCTTCCAGATGTGATACAGTCACTGTCACTGCAAAGCTTTCTCTGACATGCCAACAGAAAGCTAATCACTCTCTCTTCTCACTTCTCATGTTACATTTACCACTTTTAATCACTTTTTTGTATCTCTTTTCCTCATTAGGTATTGAGCTTATCTTGGGCAGTGAGCAGACTATATTCATTTTGTATTCTCACCACTTGCACTGTGCCTGACTCATAACAGATGCTCAGTAAGTGTTAACAAATGAGTGAATAAATAAAAAAAAATTAATTACATGTATAAATACTGGTACAACAATAGCCAAGAAGAGTGACATGAGGGTGGAGAAAAGAATGAAATCATGCAAAGTCTTGGATGTGTTAATGACAGTGAGTCCAATTCTAAGGATAACAAGAACCTTTGCATGATGGCAGCATGGTGTCTCTATTAAAAGAAGACAAGGGGCACCTGGGTGGCTCAGTCAGTTGTGTATCTGACTCTTGATTTCAGCTCAGGTCATGATATCACAGTTCGTGGGTTCGAGCCCCGTGTTGGGCTCTGCGCTGACAGTGCAGAGCCTGCTTGGGATTCTCTTTCTCCCCCTCTGTCTCTGTCCCTCCCCCACTCACACTCTCTCTTTCTCTCTCTCAAAATAAATAAATTAGTTAAAAAAAAACAAGTGAAAGAAGGCAAGAGTGAATTTGGGGAGTCGAGTTGGACAATTTGTAATCCAGATGAGAAGTGGTTTGGGCTAGGGCAGAGATGGCGGATGGGGAATGATGGATGCATCAGAGAGACATTTAGGACGCAGAAATGCTGGATATGTTGGAGAGCTGGATGTTGGGGTGGGGTGAATGAAAGAGTGAGTCAAAGATGATTGCACCATTTACCGAAAGAAAGTAGCAGAGCTACAGGTTTTAGGGGGAACACAATTTGAGGCATGTTGAACCTGGGGTGCTGGTGAGACATCCATGCATCACTATGAGGAAGGGACTATTCCTATCCCCTCCTCTAACACACAAGGCAACCAAGGCTGAGGAGTTGACATAACTTGCTAGCTTGTAGAGCCAGGAGGCAGCCCCAGGCCTGCCTCCAAAGCCCATGCTGTTAACTTCCATGCCATATAGCATAGTGATCCTTGGTTTCGAGAAAGCACCAATACATATAGCAAGCAGAGGTGCACTGTTGACTTTCTTCCTCAGGAGGCCTAAATGTGTCTCAACTGAAGCAACCATGCTGGAGGGCAAGGCCATTGAACAGCTTCCAAAGCTAGGTGGTGGCATTCTTTCCCACACATGTCTGCCTAAACAGATGGCAGTGAAGCCATAGGCCACTGGAGAAAGACAGGGAACAGAAAAAAAAAATGGTGGATCCTCAGGGCACCGGTAGAAGTGCAAAGGTCTCGTTCAGGTGAAAGAAAATGTGTAATAAAATTCTCCGGTTCAGCTGAACAGGTAATTACAGAGTTAATAAAACAAGAATTCCTGACACAATAGATTCTAACATGGCCATGGGTGTCATAGTCACTAAGTGACTTTTTAGTTTGCTGATCATTGATCCACTAGACACTAACAGCTCCAATCGGATCAATACGGGATAACGTATGAGGAGGACTTTTGCATGTTAAAAATCTACTGGAAATTTTACATGAAAGAGTTCATTATCTGGGTAGTGTGACCTGTGTCCAAATGATACATGTGGATCATTTGTTACATTTTTTTAATGGCAAAAAAATGAATTTTTTTCTAAAAGCTTAATTATGTGAGAAATTCCACTGCCGAGAAACTGAAGCCACGTGGGTGTCATGAATGTGTAAACATGTTAATTTGAGAGCTGTGATACCTAAAGAGGTACATTTCATCTTGCTCTCTCAGCTTGCCTTTCCCCAACAGGGTCACCTCACCCCCTTCTTCTTTCCGAGGGCCAGCCAACGCTCTGTTCTTGAGTCTTCCTCTCTCTGTAGCTTGGGCAGCTCCACTTTTCCTGAATCCCTTCTAGGAGCTTGTCATCCAAGGCCAGTATTTACCTCAGGATGTCTTTTGCTATCTTTATTCCCCTGGAGCCTTGTTGTTATATACAGTCTTACTAGAAGAAGGTAGATATGAGAATATACATGTGGCAAAGAACTCACATATCTCTTAGTTCTAGAAAGACATGCCTTAAAGCTGAAGCAATAACAATAGGCTTGTTCACGGAAGCCAGACAAATCAAAAAGGGTTCTGGTAAATGAACGTATTTTATATATTTGGTTCTGAATATTTTATCGAGACATAATTTACATAAAATGCAATTCTAAGTGTACAGTTGGATGACTTTGACAACATATATATATATAGTTGTACAAGCAGTTTAGTAAATCAAAATATCGAATATTTCCATCACTCCAAAAAGTTGCTTTATGCCTTTTTGCAGTCAATATACTCCCTCCATCCCTGGCCCTGGCAACCACTGATCTATTTTTCTATCTATAGATCTGACTTTTTAGCGGTGTTCTATAAGTGAAATCATATGATATTTAATCTTTTATGTCTGGCTTCCTTCAATTAGCATAAAACTTTTGAGATTCATCCATGTTATATGTATCAGCAGTTAATTACTTTTTATTGCCAGACAGTCCCCCAGTATATGGATATACCACACGTTATGTGTTTATCAGTTGATGGATGCTTGAGCTGTTCTAGGTTTAGGACTATTGTGAATAAAGCTGCTATAAACACTCAAGGCAGAGTCCGTGTTCAGACCTAGGCAGTCTGGATTCACAACCCACGTTTGTAAGTACTCCACTCCACTGTTGTCCAATCAGGAGCCACAAAGCTAATTGCCATCATCACAGCACCCCTTTTCTCCTGTTCTCCTGACTACTCCTGGTTCCTGTAATGCTTTCCAAGTAGCAATTGCCTGGCCCCAAATCAAGCACCACAGTTAGGCAAGTGGTCAAAAGCAACATGCCTTCAAATTGTATATATTTTTCAATATATGAAATTTATTGTCAAATTGGTTTCCATACAACAACCAGTGCTCATCCCAAAAGGTGCCCTCCTCAATACCCATCACCCACCCTCCCCTCCCTCCCACCCCCCATCAACCCTCAGTTTGTTCTCAGTTTTTAAGAGTCTCTTATGCTTTGGCTCTCTCCCACTCTAACCTCTTTTTTTTTTTTTTTTCCTTCCCCTCCTCCATGGGTTTCTGTTAAGTTTCTCAGGATCCACATAAGCGTGAAAACATATGGTATCTGTCTTTCTCTGTATGGCTTATTTCACTTAGCATCACACTCTCCAGTTCCATCCACGTTGCTACAAAGGGCCATATTTCGTTCTTTCTCATTGCCATGTAGTACTCCATTGTGTATATAAACCACAATTTCTTTATCCATTCATCAGTTGATGGACATTTAGGCTCTTTCCATAATTTGGCTATTGTTGAGAGTGCTGCTATAAACATTGGGGTACAAGTGCCCCTATGCATCAGTACTCCTGTATCCCTTGGGTAAATTCCTAGCAGTGCTATTGCTGGGTCATAGGGTAGGTCTATTTTTAATTTTCTGAGGAACCTCCACACTGCTTTCCAGAGTGGCTGCACCAATTTGCATTCCCACAAACAATGCAAGAGCGTTCCCGTTTCTCCACATCCTCTCCAGAATCTATAGTCTCCTGATTTGTTCATTTTGGCCACTCTGACTGGCATGAGTGTGGTTTTGATTTGTATTTCCCTGATAAGGAGCGACGTTGAGCATCTTTTCATGTGCCTGTTGGCCATCCGGATGTCTTCTTTAGAGAAGTGTCTATTCATGTTCAAATTGTATTTTATTTTATTTTTTTTTCAACTTTTATTTATTTTTGGGACAGAGAGAGACAGAGCATGAACGGGGGAGGGGCAGAGAGAGAGGGAGACACAGAATAGGAAACAGGCTCCAGGCTCTGAGCCATCAGCCCAGAGCCCGACGCGGGGCTCGAACCCACGGACCGCGAGATCGTGACCTGGCTGAAGTCGGACGCTTAACCGACTGCGCCACCCAGGCGCCCCTCAAATTGTATTTTAAAGAAAGCCTCTGTATTCCCAAACTAATTGAGGAAATTTATTTGTAAGGAAACTCTCTAATTTAGATTTTTAAAAAAATGTTTATTTATTTTTGAGAGAGAGAGAGAGAGAGAGAGAGAGAGAGAGAGAGAAAGAGACAGAGCTCAAGCAGGGGAGGGCAGAGAGAGACAGAGACAAAGAATCCAAAGCAGGCTCCAGGCTCTGAGCTGTTAGCACAAAGCCGAACACAAGGCTCAAACTCATGAGCCGTGAGATCATGACCTGAGCCAAAGTCAGACGCTTAACTGACTGAGCAACCCAGCACCCCCTGACTTAGATATCTTTAAAGGGAGGGTTTAGAAAATAAATTAACATTGTGGCCACCATCTGGTGGTCTATGGCTTAAGTTCTAACATGGCACTTAACACTTCTCTTACCCAGAAGGGTTGATCTAGCATAACTTATTATCTTTGGAACAACATAAATTCATTATATAAACAGTGGAAAAATATCTGCCAATGGTGTGACCTTACACCCATATTGTTTAGAAAAACAAAAACCAAAAATAGACTTATAAGAGAAATATTAGTATCGAAAAGTCCATGGACAAGAAAGACAACTTTAAAATTTTTTCTAGTTTACTATTGTATGCATGTATTTTTAGTACTATAACAATAAAGAAAACCTGAATAATAACAGCTAAAAGTAATTAAGAATATAGATTGTAGAATTAAAAAAATTACATTCAAGCATATACTTGATTCTTGGTGCACCGAAGGATAAGAATGACAGAGAAAACTGAAATCAAAAGATAATACAAATTTAGGGGTACCTGGCTGGCTCAGTTGGAAAAGCATGCGACTCTCGATCTCAGGGTCATGAGTTCAAGCCCCATGTTGGGTGTAGAGATTACATACATACATACGTAAATAAATAAGATACAAGTTTGTCTCAGCTAACAATGCCACTTAGAAAATTCTTCTGTTTGCCCAAAGTTGAACTGTGCATAATTGTTCTTACGTCTTTCTTTTTTATTTTATTAGATTAAAAAATTATTATAAAAATTTCAAACATGTACTAACATACGGACTATAATAAACTTCCTTGACTTATCACCCCACTTCAACAATTATCAACTCTTGGTCAATCCTATGTCTTCTATCTCCCATTCACTCCTCACCTCCACCCAAATTAATGCCTTTTTTTTTTTAACTTTTTAACTTTGAAATAATTTTATATTTTCAGAAAAGTTGCTAAAATAGTACAGTTCCCATATACCCTTCATCAGCAACCTCTGATGCTAACATATTACAAAACCACAGTATGACAGCTTAGCTGCCCAAACCAAGAAACTATTCTTATTTTTCTGCAAGAAACACTGCACAGTTTTTGTACTCCTCTGCTGAGTGCAAATTCATCCATTTGAGGGAACATTAACCATAAAACACCATCCATCCATCATTAGCAGTTTTGTAATTCCTCAAAATTATTTTCTTAATTTAGATTAAAAAAGCAAGTATTTTAAGATCTCTGAAATAGCCATATACTAATGACATTTTTACTTAACAAGATGTTTGCTAAAGTCAAGCTCCTATTTTAGGGACAGAATATGATCCAAACACAGAAGTACCATAAAGTTTTGGCTCAGACACATTGGCTGTTTCTAAAATATAGATAATTAATGTCAAGACATTCCTGCTCTGATTCTACCATTAGTATGTTCAAGAGTAGGGGTGCCTACATGGTTCAGTTAGTTAAGCATCCAGCTCTTGATTTTGGCTCAGGTCATAATCTCTAGCTTCATGAGATCAAGCCCCACATTGGGCTCTGCAGTGACAGTGTGGAGCCTGCTTGGGGTTCTCGCTCTCTCCCTCTGTCTCTCTCTGCTCCTCTCCCACTCATGCTCTCTCTCTCTCTCTCAAAAAAAAAAAAAAAAAAAAGATGTTCAAGGGTAAATGAAGCTCTCCCTGCCTCTCAGAATTCCATATTACTAATTATGAAATATAATAAGTTATCTAAGCCATCAAATATTTGGGATCCTAGGACCGAGGACTTTGCAGGGAGAAAGCTTTTCTTAACTCCCCTAGGCAGAGTGAGTGAGACCGCACTTAAGTCCTTAAGAGCAAGCAGGGTTGTGATTCTGTTCCTATTTGTATCCCCAGTAAATAAGCGAACTACAGCAAGTAACATGGCCTAGGCCATTTTGGCGCTTACAGTTTTGTCAAGGTCATCAGAATAGTCACATATCTTTAACAACTTGAGGAGAACCCCAAAGCAGCTTTAAAACAGTGAAAAAGAGTCTAGAGTTTTTAGACAAAATATGTAACTGATGAGGGAATACAGAGGTGAGCTGTGATGAGGGTGAACTATAAGAGACAGAACTGGAGAAAGTATTCCAAGAGAAAAATCTGCTTAAAATTGTTATCTAACGTTTAAGTGCACATGATTGAGGCAGTGTAACCTAGGGGTTAAAGCCAGATTCTCTCTAGAGTCAAACTGCTTGGATCAAATAACAGTTCAACTCCCTCTTGCTCTGTGGCCTGAGACAAGTTATTTAAACCAACCTTCCTTCCTTCCTCCCTCCCTCCCTCCCTCCCTCCCTCCCTCCCTCCCTCCCTCCCTCCCTTCCTTCCTTCCTTCCTTCCTTCCTTCCTTCCTTCCTTCCTTCCTTCCTTCCTTCCTTCCTTCCTTCCTTCCTCCCTCTTGCTCTGTGGCCTGAGAAAAGTTATTTAAACCTTCCTTCCTTCCTTCCTTCCTTCCTTCCTCCCTCCCTCCCTCCCTTCCTTCCTTCCTTCCTTCCTTCCTTGAGAGAGGGAGAGAGCATGAGTGGGGGAGGAGCAGAGAATGAGGAAGAGAGAAGATTCCAAGCAGGCTCAGTGTCAGCATGGAGCCTGATGTGGGGCTCAAACTCATGAACCCCACAAGATCATGACCTGAAGCGAAATCAAGAGTCGGAACCTAACCCATTGAGCCAGGTGGGTGCCCCTATTTAACTCTTTCAAACCCAGCTTGACTCCAGGTGCTTGTAATAACCTCTGCTATTTTCAGGTGCAGCAGGCTTGGGACAAGGAGAACTACACAAATGTTTGTTGATTTGGCTGACTAGTGAGAACAAATGTTTGTTGATTTGGCTGACTAGTGATACTTCACT
Source organism: Herpailurus yagouaroundi (assembly GCF_014898765.1). NCBI lineage: Eukaryota > Metazoa > Chordata > Mammalia > Carnivora > Felidae > Herpailurus > Herpailurus yagouaroundi. The sequence goes on along the minus strand of NW_024412420.1, from coordinate 12,322,072 downwards.
CTCACTGAAATCTGCAGACAGGCAGGGGGTGGGGTGTCATTGGTTCCTGAACACTCGTCTACAGTTGTAGGTGAGGGCTGGTTATGAGCTGCTGCTCCCTTCTGTGTCTCTCAGGGTAGGTAAGTAAGGTATCAGAAGGACAATGTGCTCTCAGTCTGCCTAATTGGGCCTTCTGTCTGGGCTTCTTGTACCTAGCTGGTCGCCCATGGACTTGAACTCCAGCCAAGGCAGAAGCTAGTATTCTAGCCATCCTCCTTCCCTGAGACCAGACTCTACTTCCTTCCTTCCCACGTGGAACTCCCTGGTGAATGCCCCAGGCTCTCATCTGTCATTTTTTAAACAACTCAGTCTGTTTTGATGCCATTCTGTCTGGCCCTTTTACACTGAATACCTTGGAAGTCACTTTGCAATTGTTAGCCCTGCTTAAACTCAGTTCAAGGTAAAACCCAGCTGCTCCCTCTCTTTCCACATCCCTAAATCTCCCTCTACCTCTCCCCCTGCTTCCTCTTTCTCCTTAGCTAAATCCCACACAGCCCCTTCTCCTAACGGGAACTACCAACCTGTTGACTGATTAACCCAACACTGCTTATGGCAAACATTTGCAGTTGTTCTGATTTTAATTAGGTGATCCTTCATGATAATGTTTTTGAAAGTAGGTCATCAACAGAACTGCTAATAAAGGTAAGGAATAATTTGTGGAGGTCAGTGTCCTTTAAGACATTCTATATCAAATAGAAACTTTCTGGTGAACTTGAAACATTGAAAGAGACCACTCATGGGTCATTGTCAGAACATGTAGGAAACATTGTCTGCCATCTTAGCACAGGTGATTTATGAAATGGCGTTCCTTTCCTTGTACTCAGAGACACGTGGGCCAATGGCAGCTCGGTCCGTTCTTCAGGTGGTCATCTGTGATGGGGACTCATCTGTGTATGAGTACATGGGTGATGTTTACGTTCAGTTATTCTCTATCGCCGTGTTCAGAAATAGCTTCTGAAAAGCACAATTGGCACGTTGTGGGGAAAAATAGATACCTGCTTTTGACAGGTCCCTTTCCTATAAGTAACTCAGGGATGCAGATATTCTGTGACAATTTCATTCTCACCTTATACTAGAGTCAACCAGTATATATTTTAGGAGTTCTATAAACTAGGAAATCTTAAAGAAAATTGGACATTAGCCAAGTCTCTTGGAGGACCCGGCTTTCATGGGCTGCCAAAGAATCCGGCACAGATCTACATGATAAGACTGAAAGCATTTAGGTTTTATTCACAATTCAACAAAATTCTCCCACAGTAGTCATTAAACCCCGCTCAGGTTACCCGATCAGTAGTTTTCAGCATCAGATGCCAGACAGTGCACACTGAAATTCTTAGTTGCTTGAGATTTATGGAAGTCATATTGAAAGACATGGAGGTATGGACTAGCCTACAAAGCAATTAAATGCAGAGTTCTCTCACGGTAAGCCTGAGGCCTCTTGTGACACAGAGAGAGGACCATTTTTTATGCTTTTGGTATATTCACTCACTAAGCTCTCCAAATCTTCACAGCCATCTTTAAATATTCTTCTGGCTTTTTGCTCGATGGTCAGGGATGGGGAAAGAAACAGCTAGCAAAATATTTGAGCCATTTCTGAATGAGCAGTAAGATGGGAAGGGTGAGTCTAAGAGAGGAACAGAAAGCTTATTTTCACCTATTGTCCTTTCTTTTTTCTTCCAAACTTACAGAGATATAACTGACATTTAACATTACATATGTTTAAGGTATACATGTTGAGTTGACACACTTATATATGACAAAATGATTACCACCATAGCTTTCACTAACACCTCCATCAGGTCACATAATTACCATTTCTTTTTTGTTGTTATTGTGGGAATATTTGCAATCTACTTTCTTAGCAACTTTCAAGTATATAATACAGTTTCATTAATTATAATCACAATACTGTGCATTAGAACCCCAGACTTTAGTCATCTTCTAGCTGGAACTTTGAACCCTTTGAATCAACATCTCTCCATTTCTCCCACACCCCACCCCACCCCCCCAACTCCTGGTAATCATCGTTCTCCTCTCTGTTTCTACAAGTTCAGTGTTTTTAGATTCCACATGTGTTATTATATATAAGTACTTGTCTTTCTCTGTATGTCTTATATCAGCATAATGCCCTCAAGTTTCATCCATGCTATTACAAATGGGAGGATTTTCTTCTTCCTCATGGCTGAATAATATTCCATTGTGTGTATGTATGTATGTATATAGATACATTCATCTGCTGGCAAACACTTAGGTTCATATCTTGGCTATTGTTAATAATGCTGTAATAAATATGGGAGGGCAGATAGCTCTTCAAGATACTGTTTTCATTTCCTTTGGATATATACCTAGAAGTGGGCTTGCTGGGTAATATCACAGTTCTATTTTTAATTTTGCAGGGAACCTCTATACTGCTTTCCATAGTGCCTGTACCAATTTACATTTCCACCAACAGTGCACCTGGGTTCCCTTTTTTCAACATCCTCATTAACACTGGTTATCGCTGGCCTTTTTGATGGTAGCCATTTGCACAGGTGTGAGGTGATATCTCGTTGTTGTTTTGATTTGCATTTCCCTGATGGTTAGTGATGTTGAGTACCTGTTTGTGTACCTCTTGGCCATTTGTATATATTCTTTGGAAAAATATCTATTCAGTTCCTCTGCCCATTTTCAAATTGGATTTTTGTTGTTGTAATGATTTGTATGAGTTCTTTATATATTTTGGATATTACCATATCAGATATGTGGTTTGCATGTTAACTCTGAATAGATTAAACACTTAAATATAAGAACTGAATCCATAAAACTCCTAGAAGAAAATGTAGGGTAAAACTCCTTGACGTTGGTCCTGGCAGTGACTTATTTGGGTATGACACCAAAAGCACAAGATAAAAGGGCAAAAATCATTAAGTAGGACTACATGAAACACCCACTCTCCTTCACAAAATACCAACTCCTTTTGCTGGTCATGCTGGGTCTAGAGAGACAGACAGAACCCATATGTCAGTATTTCCCATGAACCCTTTTTGATCCTTTGGCCCTAAAGAAATGCTACATTTTTATTATTAATTTTGTTCTCCATCATAAATCATAATAGCCACCAAGTGTAATCTTATGGCGAAAACAGGAGTCAGGAATTCTGGGTATTGTTGCTTACTCTGTTCTTCATTTTCTCAGGCATCTATTTTTGGAGTTGGACATAAGTTAATATTCCTGTTTTGCCACAGCTGAGTAGTATGGTCTTGGGAAAGTTACTTAACCTCTCTGAGTATTAGTTTTCTTATCTGTGAAATGGGGGTGGTAATATCTAGTTTACAGAACTCCTGTGAGAGTGAAAATGAGATATTATATGGAAAGCAGCCAGGACTATGATTAGTACATACAGGGCTCTCACTAAATGAGTGCAATTTTAATTTTTGACGGTAGTTATTTAGTTTGGGTAAAAGTCTTTTAAAAGGTAGGGGAAGCTACTTCAAATGCTTGGTGGAAGGAGGAACTATATAAGCAAACAACTGAGAAGAAAGACAACCGAGGTATTGGTCACATTACCATATGGAGAGAATTTGCTGAATGATGCTGAATTTTAGGTATTTTTGCGTGTGGGAGAATTGCTAGGCCATAGTAGGGAAGTTGTTTCAATTAAATAGGGAGGCATATAAGAGATGTGAAGCCTGGAGTACGTAAGACTTATTTTCACAACCTTCAATGAAGGGCATTACGCAAACATAAATTATACATTTTTACTTTTGTAATTATACCTAAACCACATACTCCCAGATTTCATTATGTAATTCTCCAGACTTAACTTCGTTTCCTTTATAAAGCAATGTGCCATAATAAAACCTTCTGTAATAGAAATCATTACTAATCATGCATTTCCTATATAAAGGAAAAATGCCCCCCTAAATATTCATATTTATATTGCCACATTAGCTACTCTGAAATTGTTATTGGACAAAACTAATCATCTATTCAAGGCAGGTAAAATATTTATAAACATGATTCAAATTACCTACATAAAATCTTTTTCAAATAAATTTTCCTCTAAAAATTTAGAAATATATTAATAGCCATTAAATTGTCGTATACATTGTGGGTCATTTGCCTTCAATTCCGGCTCAGAATGGAGTTTATGCAAACCATTTTTATCCCCCAATTCTCTCCATGTCCTGCTAAATTTTTACAAGAAAGTTCTCTGCAATATTGCCATTGCAGTGGTATAAATAGGACTTTTCAAATGGCACATGTGGAATCTCTAAATATTTGAATTAGAAGAGCAAAGATAAAGTCTATGAATTCAGCCCAGAGGCAAACAGCCAACTAGGAATTACTGAGTGGATCTAAGCTACATAAGGACTCAACAGGCACACAACATTTACAACCAATACCTGTAACATCCATATAACAAACACACATATTTGACTTCTTCTTCAAGAGCAAGAGTTCTTTTTGGCTTTCAATCAGCTTAATAAATACTGTCCCCCCCTCCTTTTTAATGATCCCTCTTCATATTGTTCATCTTAACTAGCCAGATGATTTTAATTACCTCATCACGTGGCAGATTGTGCCAGCCATAACTAGGACATAGGCGTGGCTCTTACCACCTGGTTCCACGTTTCACTACCTGTAGTCAGCAACCTCCCCCAAAACTACAAATTTCACAATAATAACAGAAAATGAAAAATATATCCAATAAGCAGCTTACGCTTTAGGAGAATGGCAGGGTAATTACATTTATTGAGTAGAAATAAAGGCGAGACTATTATATAATATTTCGTTCCAAGATTCTAACTAAAAGAGTGTATACAAAATATTAAGCTTGAAGGTGTGAAAGGAAGTGATATATGATTGTTAATAACGTGGAATAGTGGTATAATTCAAAGCAGAGACACAGTTCCTATTAGCCACAGAAATTTTGGTAAAAGAAAAAAGGGAGAAATTTCTGAAAAACAAAAATACCAATACACAGCATACAAAAATAGAAACTTCTCAGTACTCATTTTTATGTAGTTTCTGACTATGCGCTATTAAAACAGGGTTAAATTGGTTAGTCTATTTATCAGTTATCAGTTAGTTATATGATCCTCAGATTATAGGGGTCATTAGTTTATCAACCAAATACCAGTCATCTGCACATAAAGTCTCAGACAAGAGACCAGCTTGCCTATCAACATATATACACAAACTCAAGTGGAAAAGAAAAGTCTATTTTAAAATACATATTTTGAATTGTCCTTAATAAATAGTTGACACAGCTAACCAAAATGTTTTAGCGCACTCTTGACACCTTAAATAGCAGCATGATAAAGCATGTAAATAGACTTTAAAGCAGACAAAACTCAAATTTAGAGCTAAGCCATAAATGTACATTTTTAAAAGAGTAAAAAGTAAAGAAGATGGACTGATTCAAGACTAACCTGGTATGTCTTTAATTTAACTACTGTATATTTGTTAACAGTGGTACTTAATTTGACAAGTATTCAATTCGCTTACAGATTATTTGCTAGTCTGTCTGATTTCTGTTAATTCCTGGGAGACTCTAAACCAAGTTGGTAACATTTAATGGAGACATGTTCTGATTAATTATCTCTGAGTGATCTGTCCAACATACAGTGAGTTATGGAAGTTGTCAATAATTTCCCCTTATTTTAAAATAGCAGTAATTCCCTCTGTGTAAAAAGTTATGTTTTAATGGATTTGTAAGTTTTCACTCTTATCAAAAACAATGAAGCACTTGCTTAGATTGTATCAAAATTGTGGTTGACTATCAGATTGAAAATAAATGTAAACATGTTAGTACTTGAGGCAGATTGCTAAGGTGTCTTAGTCAACTTGTTATCATAACTGTGTCTACCTAAAGGCAAGCAACAGGAATGCTGGGAAATAGCACAAAACAATGATTTTAAGAAAATACAAAAATGATATATACATATAAAATAAAAGTATATAAACTTGTGCAGTGTATAGCAATATAGCTACTTGTAATATAACGTGAAGAGTGTGGCTTCAGGCAATTGAAGGGAGAAGCGAAGCTGAACGCTGCTGTACCAACCAAATGGCAAATGTGACACCTGATAATGTAAAACAAAGGCATCCCCAGGGCGCCATGTAAAATTATTATAAAGCGGTGAAATAACAATATAAAGTTAATTTTATTAAAATTAACAATACTTCCCATCAGCACGAGACAATCTATATTCAAAATTAAAACAGTAGGAATGTTTATCCATTCAAGCATTCTGATAGGCTAAATATTATTGACTGTTAAAAGAAATAAAGTTTTCAAGCCCCTTTTTTTCTTATACCTTCATAAATACTCATCCTTATGAGCAACACTACATTCAAAGGCCTGAAATTAAAAACATGTTTCCTTATGAAATTTGGTATATCTGGCATGTTGCTACAGTAATATCTCAGTCTACTTTTTTTTTTTTTTTAAGAAACTTGATGTCTTGGGAATTAAAAAAAAAAAAAGGACAAATTGGTCAAATTTTGCACAGTATGGCACTTTTCAAGTACAATGAATAGAAACAGATAAAAGAGATAACTTCATGGTATTATCTAAATCTTGATGCTTGCTGATTTCCACTATCTATTATTTGCAGAACTGATCTGCATATACTTGCCAGCTGTGAGGTTTTGTGTTAAGTAAAAATATCAACTTTTAGGCTCCTTTAGCTCTCAGAAAATAATACGGAGAGTTTTTTTCTTGATTACAAACAGAATGTGAGTTCTTTGTAGAAAAAATAAAACTACAGAAAAGTGCAAAGCAAAAACTAAATGTTATGTTATAACCTTTGGCTATTTATTAACACTTTGGAACACATCTTTTCAGGTTTTTATCTATGCAGTAATAAGCATCTATATTTTTTATTCTTAATATTTAATAAAAAGCCTGAATGAAGACTATGCATATTACAAAATGAGTTTTACTTTTTCACCTAAAGGAATACTTCACAGCAGGTACTATGTTTCATCTAAAGTGTAGCTGCAATTATATGATAAATGGCTTTTGGTGAAGAACTGAACATCAGTTTAAAATCCAGGAGTTAATTAGTCAATAGCACCATGGAGTTAGATGGGGAATATATTCTCTGGATTAAGGTGAATTTTGTCATTAGGGGGCAGAAGGGTTAATTGGTGAGATCCCAAAATTTCGAGGGGCTTTCTATATTTTAGCACTTGGAAAATCTGTTTTATATGTTTGGAAATCTAAGTCGACTAAATCTACTATGATAAAGATTCCTATATGAGGCTAGTTTTATGTCCTTGATATTTATTTAGAAACCAGAAAATATGGATTAAATAAAGTAGAGCAAGGGGCAATTTAAGAATTATTTAAAATTAAATAATATGCTTTTTAATATGCTATTTTAAAATAAAATGATACGCTTTTTAATGTCATTATCAAAGGAAAAAAGCCAAAGCATAAAATCTTATGTAACGTTATGAAATTTAGGCCAAGAAAATCTAAACTTATACTGAACTCACTCCAATTATTTAAAACCCTGCCCACTGAGCCGAGGCTGTAACAGCCGTGTGTTTTCAGAAAACCCACTAGAAATTTCACAAGATCAATCAAGTTGGAAGATAAACACGAACTTTTCTGGCCTCTTTTCTTATTCCTAGATGAAGACGAACTTTTCTGTTTTTAAGAGGGAAAAGGCAAATCTTATGCTTCTATAGTCCATCTCAGCACACTGTCTCCCTTCCCTATTTCATTTCTCCCATATCTCATCTCAGCTCAGCTCAGCTCATATCATTTACTGCCACCCTTGAGGAATGTAAACTCCATGGGGGCAGGGTTTTTACACTGATGTATCCCCAGTGCCTAGAACAGAACTTAGTACATAGTAGGTGCTCAATAAATATCTGTTGAATCAATGAATGAGTTTTCTTCAATTGGATAATTAGAGTTAACAGAAGTCAATTTAAACCTTCAAAGCAAAGAAAGACATTTCACAAGAAACAAAAGGTACTTCCGCTCTGAACTTGGATTTCTCTTACTTTGGAAGAGATTTTTATAACTTTTGGTTTCCTTTATAAGGTTATTTTGATAACAGTAATTACTTGACACTACTCCACTGAGAATTTGCAAATTCTTTTTTTTTTAATTTTGGAACCCCTCCCCCCTACTTTTTCTTTTTTTTTGTCACTGTGCTGGAAAAAAAATTGACTCCCTCTGTTCTGTTTCTTATAAAAAATACAATCCTAACCACACAAATCCAGGTAGCTGCCTCATCTATTGTCATCTATTCTGCATCATCCATTCTCCTGCTAGAGACATTCTATATTCTATACTCCTACTGAACAATAGGATCATTCTGAAAAATTTGCGTACTGGCAATCAAACCATTTTGCAAACAGTAACGCAGATTCCAGTGATAAGATATAAGATGAATGAGCAGGATGAAGAACACCTTAAAGATCACCTGCCACACTTGTGTTTGAGGTGCTCAATGGCTGTTTACACCAAGTGCCATCTGGCTCTATAGATATAATAACAATTATTCCATCGAGGTGTGTAGCTTCCTAAATCATATTAATATACAATGATTTCACTAGTCTTATAGGAGTTGATGTCTTTGTGTGCTCCCATTTAACCTGGGTAATGCGCTAAAACAAGTCTGCCTCATCATTAAGAATTGATTTTTTATTTATGTGAATGTCACTGGCAATCCCATGATATCCCTTTGTAATTCAGTTGAACAGGACTGCATACTAGCGTTAATCTATTTTTATGGCATATCTTTAAAAATTTGCAACATCTTGCTACATTTGGATATTTATATAGAGATTTGTGTTCCCGCAGAAAGCTGTTGTTAGCTTTGGAGATCCATTTCATACAGCAATAGGGCAAGTATCTAATATACTTCATTAGCTATCTTACATCAGATAAGGGTTTATTTCCTTAAATTATTTAACCTTGGTAGAACCTACTAAGATCACATAAATTACAAATACACTAATGAAAATCATTAGTTAGCCTATTAAAAAAAAAACCTAAACAACAACAACAACCGGAATAAAATTAAAACATTTTAAAATCAGTCCTTTGGAAACATGTTTTAAAAATAACTTGGTGAATTTACCATAATGGCCCATTTCTTAATGTTGTTGTTTGTCACTTATTTGGATATTGACATCAACAAACTATTCTGATATGCTAATATTTGTATTAAAAAAAGTCACATTGCTTTTTTCTGCCTAATTCGAAATTTTAAAAGTCATACTTACAGTTATTTTCAAATGCGCCTTAATGACTTTTGCTAATTTAAAAAATATTACAATAGAAACAATAAGTAGTAATAAAGAGAAAAAATTAGTATTTTAAAGTACTGGGAACAAACACTACACGGCAAAAATAACACTTTAAGTCTAGTTTTCCAAGAGTACTTACAGGATCGTTAAATAATTACTGCATGAGGAAGTTTTGTCAGAACACCGTTCATATTTAGATGAGCATTATAGCTTAGAACCTGCTTAGGAAGCAATAGTGAACTTCTTCCCAAAAAATCACAGAATTTGGGGTGTGGGGAAACTATGGTATGTTATACCCAAGGTTATTGCCCATTTTAGACTGCTGCTTTTTATACTGCTGCCCTTTTTATGCTTTACAGTATTGCTTTTATACTATTGAGAGTTTATCATATACAATTAGTGATACAGCAACTCACAGGGAAATTGAACAAGTTCCAGGACACTTGAAGAAATGAGGCAATACTTCTTCAAATCTAAAGGATTTTGCAGAAAAGTGTCACTGCAAGCTATAAACTACTTTAAGACTCTTGGCCTACAAAAGTTTCTTGTGCATTGCATGGATTATTTAGACAATTAAAAGAAAAAAAAGAACACTGGGGGAAATTCATTTTTCTAATGTGACATGCCCTAAAACTTAATTAAGGGCTCAAACTTAAAGACGTGTTCATAAAAACCTACACGTGAGTTAGAACTGTGAAATCAGTGTGGTTTTCAATGTAATCCACTAATAACCATACTCTTTAAACTGTAATTTCTACAAATATGTCCCCTAAGAGCTGTGTAAATTATCTCCTTTATGCCCTGCATATGTTATAAACAACTATGTGCTTTTGGATTCAATAAATAAATGCATTAAATGTTCAGATATTTTCACTAAAGATAGTTCCACAAAGAAGCTGGGGACATTTTTCTATACTCTTCAGAACTATGTGTGGTGAGCAATTATCAGGAATAATACATGTGTCAGTTTTTGAGTACAGTATTGCTTCTAAACATTATTAAAAAACCACTCCACAAAGGTGATAAAAGGTGGATTAATCACCTAAATGCCTATAAATTGAGATTTAAGGTCAGAGATATTCCCTTCGCTCACTCTGTTGTCTCACATGGGGTTGGTTGGTTACACATCATACCCTGGTTCGTAGAAGGTATGCACTGTGGTTCAGAGTTAATACTGGGGATTTGCTTCACAGAGCTCACAAGTCAGATTTTAAAACATAATAATGGTAGTATCTATGATACTATTCTAATGAATCTAATGCTTTATTTCCACTAAAATAATTCTTTATTTCAGGAATGAGCCAAGTAAAGAGGGAACATGGAGTCAGTTTGAAATCGACTTCAGGGCTCACCTCAATCGGGTGAACAGTGAATGCTCTGACAATGACATTCACAATAGCATCGCTGCTGGGTATTGCTATAATTTGCTCTCTATGATTGTCCCTTTAAACAAAAAGCTCTGCACTCAGCATGCAAAGAAGTTAGAAGTGGAGAAAGGAGGGGGAACCACACATATAAGAAGAGAGAGGGGGAAAAAACTGCAGATCAATCATTTATAATTAACAAAAATCCGATTGGTGCTTTAAATAGAGATCAATGTGTTCCAGGCTGCCTGGATTGTGGGGATGTATTCACCTTCTCGTAACTCTCCAAGCAAGCTGTCACACCTACAGAATCACCATTTGTTTTCTTAACAAAGCTTCAGGGGGCGCCAGGCTCTCATTGAAATTTCATTAATCTAATGGAGTAAAGTCCTATAGAAAAAAATCAAATTCTCGTTGGACGAGATGCTACCTGGGAAAGATAACCTCTGTTTGAACTCTCAGACTCGGATCGCTCTGCTATTAGTCTGAGGAAACAGACAGCAACAACGCTGATTACAGCCACCGGCCTCAACAATTTTTTTTTCTAACTAGCAATTTCGAGTGCAAGTACCACAGTGTCAGCTAAAGAAACACAACTGTGGGTTTTCTGCAGAGCGAAATGGTTCTGAAATGTCACTGAATAGCTCACAAAGGACGCCAATCTACGACAACAGAGACATAAGCATATAGGAGAAAGGGCCCACACATCCTCTTTACAAAGGTATGTTGTTTACATGCATGTAATTTGTGAAACACACAGCTATTTGATTCAGGGGGTTCACAGAAGTCTAACCAAAATCTGTTTGGAAAGCAAGTGGCAAGATTCTTCCAGAAGTCACAGAATTTTGGGTGTGGGGAGATTCTGGTATGTTTTGCACATAAATAGATGTCCTACTATGGTGGATGATAGCCTTCAAGTTTCCAAGACATCAATTACAATTGTTACTTGGTTGATCATATTTCATTACTACCTCCACGGAAGTTGGTATACAAGTTTGCAAATGTGGCCCAAATGTGTACATGTCAATAATACAGTAAGCACAGGACCTCTGAGAGGGAAATATGAAATGTTGATTCCTCAAAACTCCTTCCAGTAACGTCCCCATGGCTCCTCTGACACATGGCAAAAGTATGGGACGGTAGACATGTACGTGATAAGAGGGCTAACGTGAATAAGGCTGTGTCTATCATCAACTAAAACAGCTCCTCTGTGTTGTTTAGTTTTTCCCTACTTAAATGCCTATTTTAAAAAGCAAAAAATTTAAATGACTAATAGATCACTGGCTTTAGTTACCCTGTACAAGAGTCCAAAGAGAAAATGAAACAACCTGTACCAAGTCCTCCGTTAGGCTCTTATGTGGACATTATGCTCTGCAAGCAGCGACTGGGCAAAGGGCAGTAGACTTGATCAGGCAACATCACGGTCAGGTTCGGCACCGCTTTCGGATTCCATACATACACTCCTAAATCTGCAAGTGGATGTATACACCTTGTTTGTGTTAAAGGAGAACACTAATCCTACTTTAAAGTAAAAAAGAAATAAGGAGTTTGGATGTAAACGACAACTTTGTATTTACTTTTTAAAAATATCTAAAAATTGTGGCATATAATAAGGAGAAAGAAGCAATACTTTGAAAAAAACAAAAGGAAGATCATGATATCCTCGGTAAGCAATGGAGATAATTGAAAAACTTTTGAGTCCGTCTCTTAGATAATATTTTTCTTTCACAATAAACTTGTTCTTTTTTTCACCTAGGTCACATAAAGCTTACTGCAGGTCAGGAAATGTCTTCTGTTTCCAGAGCAGCTCACAGGAGTGAGTCACTTCCTATGATTTATTTTTTCCATTTCTCTGTTTATAGGTAGATATTTTTCTACTTGGGATAGATTTAATATTTTTTCTTTTGGTCTAAAATTATTCATAAAGACTTATCTTATTTTCATACATAATTCCTTTAATTTCCTGTCTGAGATCCACCTGTAGAATTATACTTCCTGCTCTCTATCTAAATCCTATTTAAAGATGCCACTGAAAGCATATCAATATTTTATTGTAAGCAATAGGAAAATGGGTAAATAGCACATTTATGTGTCTATGTGTATGTACTGCTTATGTAAACATATATAATGTATATAAATCCATACACACAAAAAATTTAGTTTACTCAAGTTAGGATTATTAAAATTGATCCTGGGAACAAAATAATACACCTTCCTAGGCATTCATCCCGACTACAGACACGGAGAAAGGAAGATTGTGAGAAGGAGACACACACATTCAGATGAGCCTTCAGGGAATTGTATGAACTTTTGAACCAGAGGCGGAGAGCCAGAGCCCAGCCTGTTCCCACTTTAATAAACATTTTTTTTCTTCAATTAATTAAGGTTTGGAAAGAAAAAAAAACCACAGAAGAGAAGTAATTTAGCATGCAGTGCATACTTTACAGATGGATCCTACCTTCGGATGCTTATTAAATCTATGCATGATTGCGCTGGAGAAAATTAATTGCATTGTTTCTCACTATTCAAAAGGGGGTTGCAAACAGCTCAAAAATAAAAAGGAAAATGAAGCAAGGGTGTTGTTGTTGTTGTTTAAAAAAAGACAGCTACAGTATAAAAGTAACACTTTTAATAGTCCTAAAACAAGTAATACCCACAATTGGCGTAAGGGTGCAAAAATTCCTTTAAATTTTGTTGATATTTCAGAATTACTGTGTATGCTGCCAGAATACATATATCTACTTTAAGTTTACACATATTCTGGGCTAACAGAAATTTCCTACTCAGTGGCGTTTGAACTATTCAATTAAGTGGTGTGTTTTTGTTCAGATCCTACTGTGAAGAAAGATTTACATGGGCAGCTGGGAGTACACACTGGCACCCATTCACCGTGTTTTGGTTAGCTGGTATTCCCTCCACACCAGTCTTTGGAAAAAGTGATAAATTCCTAATTTGGGTGGGGGGAGAAAAGTAAAAATATTGTAACAAAGTATTCAGACCATAGGTGATTGTTTGCATTTTTATCAGCTTTAATTTTTAAAAAAGCATAGAAGCTTCAGAAATTCGAGCCATTTTTGCCTTTTCTGAAGTCCTGCAAGTAGAAATTGAACTGTAACCTCTCTCTTACACTGTCCTGAAAATGACCTTCATCAAACTTGAAAGGACCACTCTCTGTCTAAGGAGCTAGGAGAGACATTAATTTTCCTAACTCACTCTTTTCCAGATTAAAAAAAAAAAAAATCCCTGTGTTCCTTCATTACAGATGCTCCTTTGGATGTGATCCACCCTGTTGTTGATTTAACTAAACACATTTCGCTAAGAACTTCTAAACTTACTTTATTCCACGATCCAAGTAAATGGTGGTTTTATTTTATTCTTCCATTCTGAATCTATAAATCAATCTCTCTGATCCCCAGTAAACATGTGTAATTATTCTGAAATATTTATCATGACACAAATTTTGCTAAGAGTAACAAACTAAGGACATATCATAAATAAATGAATCTGTCCTAGGTACAACAGAGTTTATAAGGTATGGATAAAATATAGATGTATTAACATCAGGATTAGCTTATATGCTGTCTTTCACAAGCAGATCTCAAAGAACGACATAGATGACCTTATAAACAGTTACAGATATCATCATCCCTAGTTAGGATGGGACAAACAAGATCATATGGTGAGACAGAGCAAAACTTCGAAGACAAGTATTCAACTTTTGTTCCTTTACTTTACCTTTTAAAATCAGATCCTACCACCCCATTCGAACAGCCACTATTTAAAAGTAGAATCTTACTAACACTCAAAAACATCGGTTCAGTCCAGGAACTACTCAGAAGAGAAAAATCCACGCTGCTATGAGAAACTCAGGTCAAAACTGAGCCCGTGCCGTGTGCAGCTAGTGTCTTTCTAAATGTGACATAAAATGCGTAGTATCTATTATACTGGTTATGAAAGAGCACAGACAGGAAATACATGGGGTTGGACCTATATAACTTTACCATTACAAAAGATAGGGGCGCCTGGGTGGCGCAGTCGGTTAAGCGTCCGACTTCAGCCAGGTCACGATCTCACGGTCCGTGAGTTCGAGCCCCGCGTCGGGCTCTGGGCTGATGGCTCAGAGCCTGGAGCCTGTTTCTGATTCTGTGTCTCCCTCTCTCTCTGCCCCCTCCCCCGTTCATGCTCTGTCTCTCTCTGTCCCCAAAAAATAAATAAACGTTACAAAAAAAAAAAAATTAAAAAAAAACAAAAGATAGTTGAACTTAAGTACTAAAACAAGGCCAGCTTCAGAAAGCTGGGCAGTTTTACTTAAGCCAAACCACATGATAGTTACGAAAATGCCTGAATAAAAAAGGTGGGAACAATCCAAGAAGGGAGATTACTCAGTTCAAGGCACCTGAACTTATTTCCCTGCCTAGAAAGATCTCTTCCTGTCTGCTGCACTCCAACTTGAGCAGCCAGCCCCACAGGGCTAACTGCAGCCGGGACTTGCACATTTGACCTGTCTCTTTACTCCAGATTCTCTCAGTGGTCCAACGTTTACCTTTTAAGGTTCTGTGCAATTAACACAATCCCCACCCACCTCAAACAGGGAGTGTTGCAAATGAAAGTCCTATATGTCATCCCTAATGACTGGTCATCTCAAGTTCTGGGACTTCCTCTGTACAGAACCTGTCACATTAGGGTACTTCATAATCTTCCTGCAAATTCCAAAATGAGCACCAGTAAGCTGCCAGAAGCTGCTGGCAAAGCGGTTTTGGTAGCATGAATGACTCAGGCTCTGCTTGAACCAATTCACATTGAGTATGTGAAAAGGTTATCAAAATCAAGATAACCAAAAGCACAAAATGATCCTGGTAATGCGGATGATTAAATCTGCTTTAAGGAATCCACGATTTTAGAACAAGTTTTGAATTTTGAGATACTTAGTGTAAAAATAAGAAGAGCTAAGGATACAATTGTAAAACCCTTAATTGACTTGATCTTTATTTTACATTTCCTACACACCTTATAATGAATGAGTACACTTTTCTCCTGGAGCAAAGAGCTCACTGATGACTAGGGAATTAGATTCAAGACACTATACTTTGATTTAGCAAATCTCTGTATTCATTTATTACATGGGATCCTGTTTTCTCCAAGGAGTTAAACTCCCTCTATAAGGTAAAGAGCTTAATCACTCTGGGATGAGATATTTTTTCTATTTTCCAATGCAATTACTCTTTGTCTTAAATCTAATTGAATTCACTTTCCATGTTAGTGGGGGAAGGGAGGTGGGCAGGAGAAATGCAGTATATGCTAGAAGATAAATAGTGTTAATTGTAGACTTTTGGTACATAGAGGATTTTTTTTTTTAAAGACAAAAAACTGTGACCTGGTAAAAATATTAAAATTTTCAGTGGTATGGTAGGGGTGAGGAGACTTTGGCCATTAGGAACTGGATTTGGGGTATGGACAACATCAGGGACATTGCATAAGGCCTTTTCAAATTTATAATTTATAAAGTACCTTGGGATTTCTCTGGATAAAAGGCACCATATAAATATAAACATATTCAGGGCACCTGGGTGCCTTAGTCGGTTAAGCTTTGTACTCTTGATTTTGGCTCAGGTCATAATCACGGTTTGTAAGATCGAGCCCTGCATTGGGTTCTGACCTGACAGTGTGGAGTCTGCTTGGGATTCTCTCTCTCTCTAAAAATAAATAAATAAACTTAAAAAATAAATATGAGCATTTTCACTTCATGTAGATGATCGCAGATAGTTGATATCTCAGCATAAACATATCTCAGTAGTCCAAGGGATATAAACTCTTACGTGGATTTGTTTTTTTTCTGCCATTTTCTCTTCCCTGAGTTGTAGCACACACAATAGAGCATGCCCTTGTTGGCTGGCTCTTTTCCCTTTTCTAAAGTTCCTGTCTCTTTCATTTGTCTTTGTGGTGTCACTGTACTGTCCAGTATTTGCCTTTGAACTCACAAGCTATATAAGTGAAGGAAGTAAACATTTATCTTGGATCTGTCTGGAATAGTGCTTTCCACCCTCAGTATTTCTGGTGTCTAAGTCCTCCAGATACCATGGAAGCGGGGAGAGAGGGAGGCAGTCACTCTGTGGCACAGTAAGAAACACTGTGAAACAAGAGACTGTTATTATCTCATGGTTCTTTGAAGGCTTTTAGGATCTGACATAATTTGAGAGTCCGAACCACATAATCATATTTTGTTCAATTTGACAAACACTTACTGAATGTCTAATCTATGCTGAAACCTGTAAGATACATAAAAATAATTAAGACACAACCCCTGCCCTCTGGAGCTCACAATCCATTGGAAAAGCCAGCACATGTAAGTACTATAATGCAAGGCAAATAGAAGTAACAGCTAAAATAGAGGTACTGATCAAGTAAACTGCAAGACAGGGAGATGTTGAGTATGAGTTGGGGCAGCTAGAAAGCCATGTTGAGAAGAAAAGAGTTTAGGCGGAGCCTTGAAGGATTAGTGGAATGTGGGTGGCTGGAGAGGTTGGGAAGGGCATTCCAGGTAGAAGGCACAAGATTGGATTTAGGGAAATACAAATAATTCCATAAGGCCAGAGGTAAGAGGAAAGGTAGGTTCAGAAACACAACTTGTATTTCAGATTGTGATTTCAAATCCTCCTCAAAATAAGCTGAGATGATGAAACTGCAGTGTAACCAAATAATAGTTCTTAACAACGAGTGTTCCTAGTCTGTTATTCCCCCTGTGGGCTCAACAGGGTCTGGCTACACTGGCTCAGTTCCTTCCCAGGTCTGCCCCCATCCAAGGAAGGCTCTGCCATCCTCAGACAAGTGTCTTGGTGGTTTGTGATGCAGCATGGGGAGATTGAGGAGAATGAGAGAGGAGTTTGAAAGGACAGAGGTCACTTCAATCAACAGTAAAGGACAGAGAAGCAAAGAAGCACTCTCCACCTTGCATGGTTGAGGATCCAGAGAGACAGGGCAGAATGGCATGTTTGAGAAACTTCTGGGGCAGGAGAGTAAGAGGCTCTGGGGAGTCGTGGGGATTTTGAAGAGGAGAAAGTTGCCTTGTAAAATATGCTAAAGATATTTAAAAAATCTTTTTTCTTAATGTTTATTTTTATTTCTTGAGAGAGAAAGACAGAGCATGGGTGGGGGGAGGAGCAGAGAGAGAGGGAGACACAGAATCCAAAGCAGGTTCAAGGCTCTGAGCTGTCAGCACAGAGCGAGATGCGGGGCTCGAACTCAAGGGACCATGAGATGATGATCTGAGCTGAAGTTGGATGCTTAACGGATTGAACCACCCAAGCGCCCCTACGTTATTTTTGAGAACTGCAATGCTTACTCTTACTGTGTGTCTGTGAATGTGATATGTCTTCAGGACTGGGCCTCGGTGTCAAAAGGGATAATAGGTAAGCAAAGATTCGGGACTGCTTGGCAAGAGATCATATGTGATTTTCGATGGACTGGAGGCTATGGCTCACATTATACCAGCAAAGAGAGAGAAGAGGGCTGAGCCTGAAAATGAAGTTGGACCAGTAACTTTTACCATTTCATACCTCCATGAATTCTCCATTTAATGTTTAATGCTTGTTGAATAGATTGAGATGGTTCTCACTGTATATTATTTACTGCTCAGCAATAATTCTTATTTTCTTGACTATCGTATTTCTTTAGGGAGTTTAGCTGCCTTGAACTTCTACTCCCCATTTTCTCCAAACCCTGGACCAATCCCTACCCTATGCTCTTTACTCTCAGCACAAGGCTTTGCCCTCCTCTCCCTCCAAGTAAAAATACCCTGTATCTTTACCTCCTTTATCTTTGAACTCCTAGGAGTGAGTGTTTTGCCTTTTAGCTAAGACTGATTCTTGAATAGTATTATCCAACCCACTTCTACCTTTTCCAGGACTTGATTCTATCCATTATTTTTTAGATTGGTTCTTTCTCATTTGCTGGAAAAATGAGCTCAGATTTACCCTCTCCTACAACAAAAACAAAACAACCAAAAAAGTTCCTCTTCCCTGCTGTCATTTATCCCTGCTCTTCTTTTGGCCAAATTTTAAAAGCAGCATAAATCCACAACCTCTAGTTTTTCACCTCTTGCTCACTCCTGAATCCCTAAAACCAGGCTTCTGCCTTCTCTACTCTACTTACCTGCCTCTCAAAAGATTAGCAAATAACTTCTTGTTTTGTTTCCCATTTACTCCCACCATCCTTGCCCCCTAGGCGCATGTCTAAAAGCTTATGAACATGATGGGGGTATTGTTAATTACTTACCTTTATAACCCCTCAACACCCAGCATTATGCTTTGCATGTGGTAGAGACTCCCTGAGTATGCGAATTGCATCTGAATTTCTTCAACCTTCCTCATGGTCCCCATGGCTCCTGATATTCTACCACATTAGGAACCTAGCAATGGTTTCAGATGCTATCGCTGGTATCAGGGCATGTAGCTTTCTCTCATGGGTTTAGAGAATTAGAAAACATCTCATCCTCCGTTGTTGACAACCAAATTATTTTAAACTCTTGTTTACCAGAAAGTATGGTGAAGATTGTGTTATTTTTATTTTGTTGCTAACATACACAAAACCAAAAATAAATACCCAACATGAAATGTATATCATGATGATCAATAGTAATGAACAACAGTTTACAAATGGAGAATTCAAGACAAACTGAAAAAAAAAAAAATAGGGGCACCTGGGTGGCTCAGTCAGTTAAGCATCTGACTTCAGCTCAGGTCACTATCTCGTGGTTCGTGAGTTCGAGCCCCGCATTGGGTTCTGTGCTGACAGCTCAGAGCCTGGAGCCTGCTTCGGATTCTGTGTCTCCCTCTCTCTCGGCCCCTGCCCTGCTCACACTCTGTCTCTGTCTCTCAAAAGTGAGTAAATGTTAAAAAAAATATATATTAAAGAGAAAAAAAGACAAACTGACTTGCCAAACTTATCAAGTGGCCTCCCGTTGACCCAAACATAAACCACGTTGTAATACAGTACCTTGTTCTATTCAATAAGCTATATTTCTTGAGACTCTTCCCCAGGAAGTTCTACAGGTGGGTGAGACATGACAAATACTAAAACATAACCAGGAATTGAGCCAGTCACTACTAATGTGTGGCTATGACAACTTCAATAAATATGTATGATTTTTTTTTTTTCTGTAGAGGGTACAAGAACACACTCTTGCTTGAAATCCAAATGCATAAAGATAATCAATGGGATGTAAGAACTCTTTTTTACTTCTACATTTCCCTTAGGTGTCTTTTTTTTTTTTAAAGTTTTTTTGAAAGAGAGAGAGTGTGAACAGGGGAGGGGCAGAGGGAGAGAGGGAGAGAGGGAGAGAGAGAATCCCAAACAGGTTCCATGCTGTCAGCACTGATAGCATGAAGCCTGACATGAGGCTCCATCCCACGAAGCGTGAGATCATGACCTGAGCCGAAATCAAAAGTTGGACACTTCACCAGCCGAGCCACCCAGGTGCCCCTCCTTTGGTGTCTTATATTGCTACAGAATTTTACTAACAGGACATGGAGGCCTTTTCTCCCATCTCTCACAAACTCCTCTATTTCACTGAGATCCTTTAGGAGTAGTGAGGACCAGTACAAGTGTCACATGACCTCTTCACACATGCTCATACCAGGGGTACCCTGCCACTTGTCTACACTACCCTGCCCAGCTTATTACAAGCCATGCAAAATGCCCAAGAAAGCCAGCCATAGGGGCTTGTTACAGTTGTTTGCTTGCAGTGTTCCTTTAGAGTGGGTGTATCCACCAAAAATGTAAAGAATCCATGAGTTTCTGTGTGGCATTCTAGTGCTAAATCAAAATCCACCCTCTTTGTCACTGGTTCAACAGTTCAGGTCAACAAACACTCCTGGAGCACTTATCCTGTGACAGGCATCATGCTAAGGCCTTCAAGGAGCCAGAGTCCAGTGGGAATAGAGATTTGTAAACACAGATTCCAATATAATATTGGCAGTGGTTTGGAAAAATCAAATCACAGGGATAAAAAAAAAAAAAAGAATGAACTATGCTTTGGGCAATTCTACATTTTAAGATAAAATTTAAAAATTACATTAAATTACTTAGATTTAATTAAAAACTTAAGTTTTACTTAAAATGTAGAATTGCCCAAATTTAAAACTCAAAATTTAAGGTTTTAGAGATCCTTTAGATGTTAACAAAATAAATAAATAAGAACAAAGTAAACAACAACAACAACAACAATGACAAGTCTAGTCACGGAACAGATTCCTTTCAAAATAAAGTTCTTCAAAGGCATTAAACGTTTTTATTCAACAGTAGTAGGGGACAAGGAGATATTAGAGAATCTCACTACCACTAGCAAATTTATCTTTTGATTATGCTAAGAAGTTACCAGATGGTGGGTGATCCAGTATCACTGTCCTGTGACACTGTTTTAGGGAAGGGAATCTTTTTATTACAGTCGTGTTTTCTTTTTTTTTTTTTAAGGCCCTCTTTTTCTAGATAAATCGCATTTTATTTCAGCCCCTTCATATAACCTGTAAATAGTCTTTACATTAACGCCTCTGTAATCTGTCAAATAATACTCTGCAGTCTTAGAAATATAAATAGATGAGCATTTTACTCTCATGGAGCACTTTATTCAGCTGGTTTCACTACAACTCTATGACCCAAGTTGTTCAGTGAGTACTCTAAGACCATATTGAACACATATAAAGGAGGCAGACTTTTAGGGCCAAATGTTTTCCTTCATGTACCTCTAATTTTGTGGCTATAGAACCATCTTATGTCAAAAAAAAAACCCCTCCATATGTGTTAATATTAGTTTTCTGACAAAAATATCTGTAAAAGATACAGGCTTGGGAAAAACCTTCAAAATTTTGACTCTCAATGGCTATTCTGAAAATGAAATACAGTCCTCTGAATTTATCATACCTAGGACATATAGAAGATTGTTAGATAATAAGGGGATGTTTTCTTGCCACCTATGAAATAAATTGTTGGTGCTTGTGAAGCTACAAGGCATACAGCTCAGTAGGCCATCCAGGAGTTTGAACACTAAGGTCGTAACTGGGGATAATATGTAGGACTGCCATCACATCTGAGAGGTTTTATGTTTTGTTTTTATCACATCACCTCAACAGACACTAAGGAAACAGAAGCAAACTCTGAGATGACTGTGAGTTTTAAAGCTGAAAGAGGGGTACCTGGGTGAGCGTCTGACTTCAGCTCAGGTCATGATCTCACAGTTTGCGGGTTAGAGCCCCGCGTAGGGCTTTGTGCTGACAGCTCAGCCTGGAGCCTGCTTCAGATTCTGTGTCTCCCCCTCTCTCTGCCCCTCCCCCATTTACCCTCTGTCTCTCTCTGTGTCTCAAAAATAAATAAATGCTAGAAAAAAATTTAGAGCTGCAAGAAAAGAGTTTAAATTCACAACCAGCTATGTTACTTGATTTTAAGAGAAGAGAAGATTTGCCACATCTATCATAACATCAAAGTATTATGCAACTAAAACAGTTATGAGTTAAGAATACGGACCCCTGCAAATGACTTATTTTAAGTAACAATGACATTTATAGACATTTTCACATATGCATCTCTTGGGAAATGAAACTTTTAGATACAAAGAAAAGATGTCTTTAACCTTTCCTGTTCCTGCTCCTATCATTAGATAGAGATAAAGACATTTTGGAAAGAATTCTTTGAACATTACAACAGTAGCTAGGAGAATAGGAAAAATATACACGAGAAAAAAATGAACGCCTGAGAAAAGGACTGGAGGTCCTCATCTTCAGCTGCAGAGGTGATGTAGAAGTTGTAGAAGGTGGGGTAGCATGGTGTAGAAGACAGAGACGAGCTCATCATTATTCCTAAGGAGTGGAGAAGTGGGTTTCCACTGCATCGTAAGGGACTCAGCCTAGATATTAGGACTACGATCCCAATAGGAATAGCCATTAACGTAAAATGGCTTGTTAAAGGAGATAATGAAATCTCCTTCTCAAAATATCAATTAAATGAAGATAATTCTTCATCCTTCTGAGATAGTTTAGATATAGTCTATCTAAAGGACAGGGATGGGCAGGCTTGTTTTCCAAAGCAGCTTTCAATTTTCTAATTACACAGTATTGAATCCAAAATGGTTACCCTACTTTTAGAGCTAGAAAGTCGCTGAATTTAAAGTTTTTCAGAGAGTAGTAAGTTTAGAGACCATCTAGTTTCTGAACCCTGAAGGGCGTAAGTGCAGTGGAGAGATGAGCAAACTATGACCCATGGGCCAAATTCGGCCCCACCCTTTGTTTTTGTAGGGCTTGCAAGCTTAGAGCGTTTTTTTGTTTTTGTTTTTGTTTTGTTTTGTTTTATATTTTCTTTTAATGGCTGGGGAAATCAGAATAGTATTTCATGACAGGTGAAAATTATATGGAATTCAAATTTCAGTGTCTCTAAAAAAAGTTTTAGTGGAATACAGCCACATTCATTCATCCACATATTATCTACGGCACTTTTGCCCTATACCGGTACAGCTGTCACTCTAGAGGTTGAAAATCCCAAGACGCCATATGGTACTTTACAGAAGAAGTTTGCTGGCCCCCTGGTGCAATGGATGAAGCACATAAAGTCTAAAGCCAGACTACCTGGCAGTGATCCTGGAAAAGGTGGCATGCCTCCGTCTCCTGATCCGTAAACTGGGGGCAATAATGGTACTTACCTGACGGGGTTGTTGTGAGAATAAATGAAGGTGCTTAAAACACAAGGGCCTGGTATAAAGCAAGAATTCAGCTAAGTGTTCAGTGTTCTTACTATTACACATGAAGAAACTGGCCCGCGGCAAACTTCTTGATTCTCCTTGCCTAGGTTGTCTTTTTTACTTTCTACATTGCCTGACAAAGAAAAACGTTCTTCTGAAGTTTTGGTTTCTGTTTTTCAACTACCTGAAGGCCACTGTGAATGAGAACTTCAGTTTCATCAGCCTGGTCTCCTATCAATTCTGGGACCTACAGTCGCCCAAAGGCAACTTGTGGAACATTTGAGATTTTCAGGTCTTTACCTCAAACTTCTAGAAATCAAGATTTTCTTTATGCCTTCCACAAAAAGGACAATCCAAGTCCCCTACAACTCAAAACTGATGAGTCTGGCTTTTTTCCCAATATTTACTGCAAAAACTTCAGAAACCAAGAACTGAGGCGTGCATACAGACACCAGGATCTGAAGGAGAACAGATTATTCCATGTGCATTCAAGGGTATTTATTATTCTCGGCAAAACATAACCCATTTTCTCTGGTCACTTTTCTTCCTTATCAACCCTTGCACGTTACCAACACCACCCCAGGTTTTGCTGACTCTACAACACCTGTTAAACCTAGCAGGATGCCCTGGACAACCACCCTTTTTGAAGATTTGTTCACAAGGAGTCTTTCTTCATTAACTCCGTTCCCAAATGGTCACTCCATTATATCATGTTCCCTTGTCAGGTGGTATACAATTTTAAACAATTATACATCTGGCATTGCTGTCTAACTCTGCTCCACTTTTTCTCTTTCTATATAATACACCCTATCTTGCAACAAAACTGGAATTCCTTAGGGCCAGGCGCATACCACTTTTTTGGTATCACCTCACAGTACTTCTTTGAAGTTTTTTATGTAGTAGGCATTTGACAAATGCTTCTTGCATTAATAAATGAATAGCCACAAACACCTCCCATGAACAGAATTTTTAACTTTAGAGATGAATAAAATAACACTTTTACACTACCACCAAGATGGTGGAGATGATAATTTGCTAGTACATGGGTTTAAAGATCAATCATCAAAATTAAAACAAATCAGAAGTGTACAAGCACCTTAATTAAAATGGAGACTGCAACCCACAAAAGAAAGATTAACTCTAGATCCTTAATCCTTTTCAGATACATTAGCTCTATGACACTGGAAAATGTTAGATCTCATGTGGATACGGTGGCCACTGGTAAAACCTTATCTAAGTATTTTTTTAAATCCAGCCATAAAGGATTATGTTGGAATCCCGCACTGGTATAATTCTCATCTGCATGTATAATACACCGATAGCAACATTACTTAATACATGAGTATGTGAAGTATATTTTATTATAACAGTAGACAAGCAAACTGAATGTGTCCCAGGAAGGGGTCTTTTCCATTAACTTTTATAAAGGCTTTCATTTCAAACTTTCATTAACATCTGACAAGCAAGCTGAAAAAGCTTTGCTTAGAGCTTGGGTTAGGGGCAAAATGCATTTTGGCAAAACTACTCCAAGATTACACTGACTGGGTGTGCGAGAATATACTAATTTGTTTTGTTTTGTTTTGTTTTGTTTGGAGTGTGGAGAAAAGAGAGAGAAAGGGAGAGAAGGAGTCGTGGACCCTACTTTATGGTTGCCATGGAGGCAAGGTCAGCCTTCCACACTTGGATCTACCAGCAGAGTTCAGACAGGTCAACGTGTGACCGGCTCAGGCCCTGGGGTTAAAAGTTCAAGCAGCGATGGAAAAACCAATATGTCCACGCAGAGTATGCTGTGCAATTTATTTCAATTTACATCAAGCCATGCATATAAAATTTAGATAAATTCCATTCAAATCTGATGTTGCCTGACACACAATGTATGCAAACAGATGTCTGTGGGGCTTTTTCTGTGCTTTGGAAAACAACATTAAATTTAAAAATATGTCTCTGGGATTTCTTTATTGAATTACAAAATGAACATAATTTTAACTTAAATGTTTTCATTCTTTCTTCCAATTTTTTTTGTGGGGTTCTTAATAATTTCTCGGTTCTCAATCTACTCTGTGTCATATTAAAGAGGATAATGTATATTTACAACTACAGCTCCCCTGTTATTGTAGTTATAGATTCTATTTATATCCCTTACCACTTTCTGCAAATATTTAGTGATTGATATTTCTGATTTCTCTCTGGCTTCTACCCTCATCGCCTTTACTTTCTACACGGAACAGAGCAAGGGCTCCAGAGGCTGCTGGGTCATCTTCCAGCCACAAGGTGGCTCCCCCCACCCCTTCTCTCTAGCCAACAGGGCACACACCTTTGCTGAGTACTGCCGGCAGACTAGGATTCAGAGGCTAATTATGATCCATAAATACCATTATTTTCATTGCGAATTGAATGGATAACAACCCGGACGCTGGCACAGTGAGATGCAATGCAAAACTGGTCTTCAGAAAGAGGAGAAGGAAGAAGATTTTCATGTCCTGCCTGATGGCTCTTCACCTATCCTTTCAAGGGTACAACCAACTAAACTTTGAGAGAGAAAAATAAAGGAAAATAATGACGTGTTCTAGAGGAACCTAATTTTGTTGCCAAAGAAGAGGGGGACAGAGCGGACAAGGCAAAATTTCAAGCGAAATATGCAACTTCTTCCTGCTCAAACCGGAGCCTGCATTTGGAGTAGAAAAGGGGTTTGAGTTTTCTGTTCTGGGAACTTCCACACAAGGAAGTTTTTTGTGAGGACTCTGTAGCACTGGCTTAGATGTCCTGCACCGTGTCATAGATGAAGAACAGTGATCTCTAACACTTCCAGGCTTTAAAAGGAATAGAAATACCACGTATCTACTTCTTGCTGCTTAGGAAACAGGGTCCATATTTCACAAAGGTGATTTTTACAGAATACATCCTAATTTTCTACACATGAAGCAAGCATAGAGAGACAAATCATTCATCTGATTACATGGAAATTCTTTCCAAAAGTCTGAGTCCTAATTTCTCACATTTTCCACTTTCTGTTCCAGGGACAAGTTATTTGGGCAAGTTTCATTTTCCTCATCTGTAAAATGGAGGTAAAAATAGGACCTATTCCTCATGGGCTTTTTGTCAGGATTAAATGAGTTAATATACATAAAGCACTTGAAAGAGTCCTTGGTACTACACAAGAGCTATATAAATGTTTACTATTACCATTATTATTCATTTGAGCTCAGTACCTCCTCATTGGCAAGTATTTCGTGAGACAAACATTTGAGACAAATGGACTTCCATGGATTTTGTAAAGACACAAATGTATCATTTTCT
The DNA here is from genome assembly GCF_014898765.1 of Herpailurus yagouaroundi. NCBI lineage: Eukaryota > Metazoa > Chordata > Mammalia > Carnivora > Felidae > Herpailurus > Herpailurus yagouaroundi. The sequence continues at coordinate 12,295,393 of NW_024412420.1, read as the reverse complement.
AGATACCTGAATGTTCTGATCAGGCGTAACTGGTGTCTGGGCTTTTTCCTCCTCAAGAACTTAAAAAGTTATATAAGCATTTCCCCCCAATTCATGATATTACTTTCAACATGACATTAGAAAAATAAACTGCCAATTCCCAACTCTAAAACTTGTTTCAGATGTTATTTTACCAAATGCATCACTTTACTCAAGCAAACAACCATAAGCGGTGGTTTCATAACTTGGTTACAATGTGCACATTATACAAGTTTTAATTTTCATTTTTCACCAGTTAAAAAAATTTCCGTACCTTACTCATGCCAGAATGTAACTTTGTTAAGCCTCTTGTTAAACTTAGAACATATGAGCCCCCTGCTTCTAAAGTAAATAAACAATTTTTAATTTCCTCCTAAGCACTGCCTTGACAATTCCCAAACACATTTTCTAAGGGTACAAATGGTATCCTTAACTTAAAGTGACCTACAATAATTCAGCCATGAGCAAAAGTTTATGTGGACATAAAATCCTGCATTCACATAAATCCTTGTTTGTATAAGGAGAGATCTTGTATACATAGATGTAAATATATATATATGTGTCAGTGCGTGTGTATACATATATGTCCATGCATATGCCCTCCACATATATTACAAATAGATGGAAATGCATGTTTAGAGACCAGGCGAGATAGGCAAATCAATTTTCAATAAGGCAAGGAAAAGGAGTATGACATTTTTTAATACCTGCTACACTGTCATGCAACCCTTTATTCTTTATTATCTCTGTCAGCTACTACCAGGTGCCTAGTAGACAAATGCTAGTCCCAGTCCCGACCATTTATTTCTATTTGGAATTATTTCCAGCCTAACTCTTTCGAACTGCTTGAAAATGCTGTCCTGATGCGTTGGCCTTGCGCTCCAGAGTGAGGGGAGGGGGTGAGCAGTCCTTATGCAGAAACAATTTGGCACCTTTTTAGAGGGAAGCTTGCCTTGGCTTTGCCCACACTTGCACAAATACAACTCTGAAAGACCCCTCTTCCATTCTGAACAATATGTATGTGTTACCAGCAGCAGTGTCTTTTGTTGCCAGAAGCAGCTTTTGCTACATGCAGCAACTTTCACTATATTCTTAGCAACTCTTTCTTTTATGCCAGTTTCAGACATCAGTTAACAGAACCCCTTAAAGAACAGATGTACTGAAGAAATGCATCAATTCGTTATTTGTTACAGTTTGGGGGTGTCTGTCCTGTGGGTTTTCTAGCCAAAGGCTTATATGTTTCCCAAGAGAAATTTACTTTCATGAGAGAAGAAAATTGAGGCAAATCACTGCTGTTAGACCCTGGAGTCAGAGACACTGGTTTGTTGTCCTTCTGTACATAGGAAGAAAAAGCCCACAGTTACAGAAACAGTTGTGTTTCAATCCATCCCTCATTCTTTCCCAGTGTGAAAAATTACAAAGGAAACCAAATTTTTCTCTGTCAATAGAATGTGTATGATTACAGCTGTTCATATTTTCACTCTAATGAAGGGCTGCACATTTAATTGTAAGATTTATTACATTGCTGTGTACATGCAAAACAGTTAATCGACATCTAAAATGCTGGTTGTTTATTCTGACATTAATGGTCATATTTCTTAATTTGAAACAAAAAGCATTTGGGGAAAATGTATTTTGTCCCCTCCAAATAAGAAATTAATAAATTCAATGTAAGAAATAAAAAGGGCTGAAAAAAAAATTACTGATTTATGTATGTGAGGCTGGGGGAAAAAAATAAAGATGCTTTAAAAAAAAAAGTCCATAATCCCCCATTCGGCTGGAAACAAGAGAGTTGATTGCCAGCTTTGTTTGATTTCACAGAGATCTCATACGAGGCTGGGTTCATAAACAGGTGAAATGATGGAGTTTATTGCGACGCACATCAACACTGAAACCAAATAACTGTGTTGCCATCTCAGTCCCGCTGAAAGACGGATGGTAAACTTGACCTGCCGCTGGTACTATCCGATCGCCATTTTTTATTCCCCCTTCGCCGCCCCCCCAGGCTGAGCCACGTTGAGTAAATGCATGTGCACGGTCAGGTCAGGCCCCGGGATCGGGTGAAACTCGGTTCACATTTGCATACAGGCGGAGCCTCACAATGAAAGCCCATCTGTTCCTGTCTCGGAGTACAAATCGAATGTCACCCAACTCACTGCAAACGACAGCAGTATGGCCATTAGATGGAGGAACACTCGGCTCAGGTTACGGATATGGAACTGCTGATTTGGGTTTAAATACCTGATAACTGAAGACTTTTCATTATATGTGAACAAAGAATGAACTTTGAACTGCTTAGGAGTTTCCCTCTCCCCACATTGGGCACCCCTAGTTCTGTCCATTACTAATACTTTTAACTGCTATATTTGCCACTGACTTTTTTTTTTTTTTTTGTATAAAAATTAGTCAGGCTGAATGTCACAATGTCCTAAATGATTGCTTTTCTTTTCTTTTTTCTTTCTTTCTTTCTTTCTTTCTTTCTTTCTTTCTTTGGGGGGAAGGGTAAGAGGTGGGGCAGCAAGGGATGTTGTAAACAGAAAATGAACTTTGAACTCTATATGCCCTCAAAGGTCATTAATATCATGGCAATGTTGTTCCTTGAACTTCTAAGTTTCACCAGGGTGGAAATTTTAGTTTCTCGAGTTTAACCAAAGTGTGAACTGCCCTAGCCCTTTACCCCTCCCTCCCAAACCCATTTAGTCCAGTGAAGCACCTGTCTCCTAGAATCTTCTCCACTCATAGGATTGTTTATTCCAAAATAGTTTGTCCCAAAATAGTTTATCAATCACGATCTGTGTCAGAGATTGTTTTTCTGTTAAAATCTGGCAAGTATCTTAGAATTTACAGACAGAAATCACATACACTCTGACACAAAAAAGGAGTTGTTCGAGAAGGAACTCCAGGATAATGAGCCCATCCAAGCATTGGACATGATAAATACAAGGAAATTCATTAGCAAAAATATGGGTAGATTTAATCAAGTGTCTTCTTGTCCTGTTTTATGGCAAGAATCTACTTCACTGAATATCGTTCTAAGGATACAAGCAAATGGGGTTTGGTTACTAGTGTTTCTATTTGAAATCTTTCTGTATTCTGTACATGAATAACATTTAACATGAAAATACCATTTCAGTCATTAGCCAGTTTGTTTGAGCCCCAGTCATGTGTGGTGGCAGGTCCTCACACATGGCTCCACTGTAGAGCAGAGAAAACAGATTGGCTAGTTTTTCTTTTACCAGTTATGCTTCTTGGTTTCCAGTCAATAATAATGTCACTTCATGAATTGCAAATGTAATACTTGATTGGGTGGAAAAAAATACTTTTTAAAAAATCTGCAAGAACTTTCTTGATTTGCTTTAAGCAATTTTATACTTTTTTGCATGTATTTCTCTTTCTTAAAACACTTATGGAAACACTCTTATAGAATTTAATGTATTGGGGTTACACATGGAATCCAGAATGTTTAAAGGCCATTGGATCTTAAAGGCTGTGTCTCCTTAGCCAGGGTTTCTTTACCACTATGTGAAACTATGTTCTTATTGTTTGCCCTTTAAAAATAATACCAGGGAAAAGAAAAGATTTGACGGCTTTTTCTTTTTTTCATCCCATGCAAGGCTTACGGTCAACCTTAATGGAAGTTCTACATGCATTAAAAGGGAGAATAGACCCTTTGTTTCAGAAGAATGACCAAGACAAGGGTGAATTTTGGTTCCACTTTGTCAAGTTTAAGGGGAAACTGAATTCAGGAAAAGAGAGAGAGAGACCCAAACAACTTTCTGAGCTGCCCCCCCACCACCTCCAATCTTAAACTTAAAATATTTTATTGTTATCTTGTAAATGAGTTAGGAATTTGCATTAGGGGACACATAGCCATGTGATCTCTTGAAGATGAGCTGTTCATTTACATTCCGCGCAGCTGAATGTCTTGTGTGTGATCAGCAACAAAGCAGAAGAAAACAACAAGCAGGAAATATAATACTAGAGGTATTCTTTCTGTCCATATCAGGAGAAAATACCCCGTGAAGGAGATGTAACTGCTTTAATTCTATATCCCTGAAGGGATATGAATGAGAAAGATTCTACTTGTTCCAAAAATGATAAAATAACTGTTTATAGAAACATTGGTTGTTTGGTTTCTTGTTATACACTACTGGTGGGGGTATGTGAACAGGAACCGAACCTTGAACTTAATTTCCCCTTTGAACTCATGACCTTTGACAAGATTCCCCATGCGTTCCCCTTCAGACAAATTTCATCACAATTACAGTCCCTTCCACTTGAGTTAAAGATATATAATCATTGATTTGACCTAATTATCTGATACATCCCTTTCTTTGCAAGGTGAAAGCTAAATGTGTGAACAGAAGCTGACCCGTGAAGTTCTGATATCCAATTTTTATTCTAATTATCATAAAACACTTTCAGTCTTACTCTATTTTTCTCAAGTTTTCTTTTGGCCCCTTCCCTGAACCCACTATTCCTTCAAATTCAACAATGCCCCCTAGGTTTCAAGCTGCTTGGCAACAGACCTTCAAATGCATTATGCACTACATGTTCAAAGTGTCATTTTTAAACAAAAAACTAAAGACTAACTCTGCATTAGAAAGTCGTCACTAATCCCTGTCTTTCATGAAAAAGTCTTCTGAGGTGATAAAAGAGTGGAAACTAGAAAGTTCCCACAAGATTCTGAAATTATCTGACTTCTTAGCATCAATCTATTATGATTCAGACTCTCTCCTAATAATTTACAAACTTCAGCTTATAAAATGGACACTGGCAATATCAGTAGAGTTAGTACAATCAATTTAAACTATAAGGGATTGTCTTTTTTAAAGGGAATGTGTGTGGGGGGGGGTGGCAGGGGGGTTATGTCTGCTCAGTTTATTGCAACAAATGCCAAACAAAGACTTTAATAAGAAAGTTTAAATCATGGAATACATTTTTAAAAATTAAATATGTTATTTAAAAGCAAAAGTATAGGTGATAGAAACTATCAATTGATTTTTAAAATGAATTGGTATTTCTACCTCGAGTTACGTCTTTAAAAGGAATAAACTGAAACCACAGAGTTTTCACTATCTTGTCTTAGACAACTGAAAAATAAAGATGAATTGCAAAAAGTTAAACAAGAAAGAATAAACAAAGAAGAGATTGTTTTCATTCTTTATGTCATAGTTTAAACTCAGGCATCATGTTCTCTTACAAATGAAATGACAATCATTTTCCCCTTATATCATGTTTATATCATATCACTCCAAATGTTAATGGGCATTACAGGTGGAAGAGGACAAAAGGCTTGAAAAAAACACACACATGAAGTTGCATCGTCAGTTCTTTTTTGCTGGAGCTACTAGTGTCCTCTCTTGCAAAATTAAACAACACTGAAAATGTAATCCTTCATCTGATCAACATGGTGGACAGCATCCCAAGTTTTATTCTCAGTAATTAGTTTTAATTATACTCTGAAACCAAAGGCCTAAGCAAACAGGGAGAAAAAGTATGTGGGCAAACTTTCTAAGTAGGAAATTATCACAGTGTACACTGAGGCAAATCTTAGATTAATGTTTTCTGATGTCAAATGTAACTAGGGTTGGACAGACATTACAAAATAGGCTAGAAGAGTCCCATGATGCTTGCTGGGCCATTGGGTAGAGTTTCTAAAGGAAGCAGGTAAAATCTGCTACCTTCCTTCACTTACAAATGTACAACAATTATAAAGAACTCTGAAGAATACTTGAAAAATCCATTATTTCTACTCCCACTTCTGCACAAGGACCTGAGGTATAGCCAAGGAAGGACAAAAGAGTGTCACAGAACTTCCTTGAGGAGAGCAACATATGGCCAGATGGCTGGGATCCATGTTAAAATCACATCACTTATTTATATAAACAGTACTTCTATTTATGTTTGACTATCATAAGGACCTTTATCAATATATATTAATTTTGGTCTACCAGGCAACACTCCAGGAAACAGAGAAATAGAATAGTCATTCAGAAATGGATTTGGCATCATTCTGAACCTCAGGATGGTTCAAATGTCAAGAGGTCATAATAGACAGGTAGCAAAATATAATTAAAGAAACTGGCTCACTTGCAGGTGGGAATTCTAAACTTGAGGAATAAATTAAAAATCTAAACTCATATAACAATTTTAGGATTGAACACAAACATGGACAGAAATACTGGAGTAGAGTATTCAGAAAGAAAGGACAAATGGGATATCCCTGGGGGGTGGGGTGCTGTGAAATGATCCTCTACAGTTGAGATTCTTAATGTGGTATCTGTGAACACCCTGAAATTATATGCAAATGTGTGTGTGTGCTTGCCTGTGCATGCTCATTTTTATGGCATGAAGAACCACTGCTACACAGTGATAAGCAAAGGAATAAAAGCACACAAAAAATGATTATTATGTTCCCAAAGAAAAGATGTTGGAAGCCAACTAGCAGTCACCATCATCTCTCACTTATAACAGCGGTTTTCAAACTTTTAAAAACTGATTGCTCCAATTGTAAATTTTTTATTAGACACAAAAACATATGTATATTAATTTACAAATTATATACATATACTACCAATAAGTCATTAATATTAGAAAACTTTAATTTGACACACACACACACACACACATGCACACATTCTAGTATTTTCTCCCCATCTGCTGTGGGTCATCTAGTACCTCTCATTCTGGTTTTTCCCCTCATCCACCTCTATTCCCCTTTTAATCAATTCTGCAAAGAGTAATTAAAGAAATTTTTTATAAATATAAATTATACCTTACTATGGCTTCAGAGGCCCTCCAGGACTTAGTTCTTTCTGCCTCTTCAACATTATTTTCCTCACTCTGTCTCATTCATTTAGTGCTGCACAGATTTCTTAACTATTCCTTGAACTTTCCAAGATGGTTTCTACCTCAGAGCCTTTGCATTTGCTGTTCCTTCTGCCTGGAACACTTGTCCTTCAGATCACAGCATGGTTTGACTTCTCACTGTATTTAGGTCTCTGTCTCCAAGAATCTTACTGCCACCCCTTTCCAGTCATTTTCTATGTCTGTGCCCTCCAGTCTTTTTGTTTTGTTTTGTTTCAGAGTATTTACCATGGCCTGACATTATACTATTTATCTCCCCAGTAAAATTTAAGCTCCACATGGCTAGGGATTTTGTCAGTTTCATTTCCGGGTCCCAAACAACCTGGCCTACAGTCTAGCAGACAGTAGGTCTTCAATGAGAAATGAAGAGTCAAGGCAACTGACAGGCATTCCACCTGTTGTTCATTTGAAAATGAACCTCAAAGGAATATTTACATAACAGAAGCCACCACGCTAAGGTGAACCATCAGCTGACAATCAGCTAAAAGTCAGCTCTCTCTTTTCTCAACTCAGTTAACACTAAAACCACACTTCCTTATGGTACCTATTACTACTTCTTTTTCATCATGCTTATTTGCATACAGATCTTATCTCCCCTAGTAGCCTTTGTGGGAAAATCCCAATCTAATCCTTTATCTTACCCATCACCACATCCAACATGTAGCAGGTGCCCAGCCTATGGATTGTGGGGGGGGGGGGGGGAGCTGACAGTCACATCCTGGCCATGACAAATTGAGGTCCAGCTGCTCATGCAAGAGTGAGGGTTGCCAGCCCCTTGGAGCTACCCTAAACGATGATCCTTGACTCTACACTCAGATGGATGTTCATGGGCATTCATCTGTTGACAAGGCTGAATGAAGAAAAAAGACTCACACTGGAAATGAATCTATGAAAAATCACCAATTCCTTGCATGATAATGGAGGGAAAAACTATCTCAATGTTGATAAAAGAATGATGAACACAAATAGAGACTAAACTTAAATTATCAGATGACCTTCATTTCTTTTTTAGAGGTCAATTCCCAACAGAAGTTGAAATATCACAAACATGGCACTTAAATAACAATGCTTAGAACGGGTACATATACTGTATTGAATAAACTTAAATCAAGATATGCAATAGGAACAATTTTAAGGATGATGAAATGAAATGTGCTCAAATGTTCAGACTAAGCAAAATATAATTCTATACTTAGATCGGTAGGTTGGTCATATAAAATGTCCATAAAAATCTCCCTTTGAAATAAATTCAAATATACTTGGACGTGAATAATTCTTACATACCAAAAATTCGATAAAACTTGAAAACAAATGATAATAAGCAAGTGACTTAACACTTCTGTAGCTTACTATCATTATCTACAAACTAAAGGAACTGAAATAAATAACTTCTTCAGGTCTCTTTTTTTTTTTTTTTAATTTTTTTTCCCAACGTTTATTTATTTTTGGGACAGAGAGAGACAGAGCATGAACGGGGGAGGGGCAGAGAGAGAGGGAGGCACAGAATCGGAAACAGGCTCCAGGCTCTGAGCCATCAGCCCAGAGCCTGATGCGGGGCTCAAACTCACGGACCGCGAGATCGTGACCTGGCTGAAGTCGGATGCTTAACCAACTGCGCCACCCAGGCGCCCCAGTCTTCAGGTCTCTTCTTATTTGAATGATAACAGTTCAGATATGAATCTAGTTGGGTTTTTCAGGATGCTTATGTGTTTTATGCTTATTAATGATGAAGACTAGAACAAATATTACTCTCAGGAGACATTAACTTAGAAGGTATCCTAGAAGTCTGCAAAAACAGAGAAGTAATCAAAAGGCAGAGGACAGGTAGAAACTGAAGCACTTCAAGAATAAAAATAAAATGGAATTCGATCAAGAAAAAAAAATTTGCAATCAACAGGTCTGGGGGAAAAATAATCCAAAATACAAGTATCAATTAAAAGGAAAGGTTTCAAAAGCATAATACTATTAAAGAGCTTGTGGCCACAGAGAAGGGCAAATGAACTTGCAATATGACACACTAGCAAAGACAATGGTTTTTAAATTTCATATTCATCACCATAATTCATAATGGCCCAGGAAGGCATTTGGGTTTCTATATTCTTACACAGGAACTGCCATATTGAAACAGACCACGGGTCCATCCCCTTTGCCATGTGACTCTGACGGGGAACAGATGCTTCAGAGGAAAGCTCTCCTCCTCTCAGCAACCCAAATCCAATAATACACCTAATGGTGCAATTCTATATCAAGAACATCATCTCTTTTTGACCTCAGATGGCAATTATCTTCTACCCAAAGCAGGAGGCTGACTCACTTTGATTTCATGCTGGGTGGCCCACTTAAGATGTCCCACTTAAAATTACATCAAGGCTGCTATCTTCATTCACTTGGCTTTTCTGACACACTAGACTACTTCCACAATCTGCTGTCATCACCGTCACTATTAGGCTCTCAGGGATTTGGAATCACGTAGGTATAATACAAACGGTTGTATTTGTACTAGCAACTGATGTCTTAAAAATCGTGGCTCTCGGGGCGCCTGGGTGGCGCAGTCGGTTAAGCGTCCGACTTCAGCCAGGTCACGATCTCGCGGTCCGTGAGTTCGAGCCCCGCGTCAGGCTCTGGGCTGATGGCTCAGAGCCTGTAGCCTGTTTCCGATTCTGTGTCTCCCTCTCTCTCTGCCCCTCGCCCGTTCATGCTCTGTCTCTCTCTGTCCCAAAAATAAATAAACGTTGAAAAAAAAAAAAATCGTGGCTCTCTTTAAAAAAATCAAAGTTTTCTATTATTAGCTTCCATGTTTTCAAAGACTCTAGTATTCCCAATTTAATATAAATAATAATCTTGAAGTGGAGACAAAAAGGAGATACAAACCTTTAATGTTTGAAGGAGGCCATAAATACACAAGAGTGGCAAGAATAACCTTTTGATAGAAATTTCCTAGAACAAATGAATTCCTGTGACTTTGTTGTTGATGGTTCTCTGACAGAGTTAAAAAAAAACACAATAAAATAAAATAAGTAGACTGGAATGGCAAAAGGCAGGCAAGTAATCGGGAATGTGAAACTAGAGCCAGTCGCCTTAAGGTTCAAATATCCATTGTAGAAGCATTTTCAGCCATAACCCCCAGTTCCTATCACCTCGAGAGGACTCTCCTTCGGGAAAGGTCTTTACCCGCCACACCCGTTCCAACTCTGGAGCAGACAATTTTAGGAATTAGAGCTAGAACATATTTAATAATTTGAAAAAATAGATAAAGTCTTTTCCCAACTGGGAAAACAATGACAAACTTGGAGAAGCCAATCATTTTCTCCATTGGTGTATTCTGGTGGTCAATGGTGGTGCTTCACAACTTGAACAGAACAGTTCTATTAAAATTATGAATATTGTATTTGAGATGACTCTTTTCTGTGAACAAAAATTTAAAGATTTAATGAGAAAGCTTATGACCAAGTGTCTAAAATATCCCTTAAACAAAGAGCATCTACCAAATGGACAAGTAACCCAAGGTCTTCCAAATATCAATAGGTGAAAAAAACTGAAGAGCAAAATTATCAAGATATTTCATGAGATAAGAGATCCAAAGGCATACATAAGGTAACCCAGGAACAAAAATCAAGCCAAAAATAAAGAAGGATGTGTATATTGATTATACCAGGAAATAGTCTCTCATGAACTACAAATAACCACACAATAACTCAAGAGCAGGTCATCAGGAAAAACTTGGCCTTAAGTATGAATTAAATGATCTTATTGGCTCTTTGTATACCTTAAAAAGCCCCTAAATCAATTCTGGGTCCTAAATAATTCCATAATATTACCTTAAAATTAAACTGATATCCTAGGCAAGGATATCTTCCAAAAGTAAAATTTTTCTTTACTATTTTGGAAATAAGGTTGCTGTAAAAACCTAGAACATGGTAGAAACTCATAGTGTCCAGCACACTTATAAAGGTTAAATAAAAATAACTTATTGGGGCTGAACTTTGTAATTCCTAAAAATAGCAATAGTTACACTAGTATAAAAAAGAAAGTAACCTTCTCTTAAAAATCTTATTAAGGCAAAGGAAACACAGTCTAAAAGAAAAAATAGTACAGACTTTTCATCAAAAGAAAAAGGATTTCTTCTTATCAGTAATAACAGTAGTTAAAACAGCAGTAATAAAACATGATATTGTATACTTGAAAGTTGCTAGGAATACACCTCAGGCATTCTCAGCGCACACAAAAAAGAGAGTTAAGTGTGTAAGGTGATGAATATGTTAATTATCTTGATCTTGGCAATCATTCCACGATGCATATGTATACAAAATCATCACACTGTACACTTTTAAATATATACAATTATATTTGTCAACTATTCCTCAACAAAGTTGAGGGAAAAAGAACAATCATGAATAAAATTCATATATACTTAAAAACTCATTCAACTGTTATCATGCTGACCAGGGAGGAATAGAAGACAGTGATTACTGAACTCATTACATGTCTGATGTTTTCTATTTCTCGTGGAAATCTGTGTATTCAGGCATAGGCTACCCAAGCCAATGGCAGGCATCCAGATAATGGGAACCTTGGTATGTGAGGGCTCAGAATTTCTCCAGATTTTTTTTTGGAGGATGTCATACTAATGAGTAATATAGTTAGCAGTCTACAATATGATGGAGAGAAAAAAGCAAGGGACTTAGATAATCAGTAATCCAACCACATTGTAGGAGTTACCATTCGTTCATGTTTTCCATTTACCACAAGGCAGAAAATGGTCCCTCAAGAAATCACATGGCCAATCCCTTACCTTCCTAGATGTAAATATGCAACTTATTCAAGAGAGATGATTAGCCATCCTCTTTAAACATTTTCAAGTAACAATATTCCACTGTCATCTTTGGTGTCTAGTTCACCCTTCTGTTTCATCATTTTACAGTTAAAATGCTCTCTCCAACCCATCCCTTGCCTTTCCCCCCACCAATGAATGACATGGAAAGGTCCTCATCATTGCTCATGAACACCATGGCAAGAGCCTGCTAACCTTGCTTCCTTCCTCCTATAACATAGATCTGACTGTGTCAATTCATGACTTAAAATTTTTTTCATAGATGCCTACCACCTACAAAATAAAATTGAAACACAGTCTTCACAATCCATACCCGAAGTATTTTCCAGGTTTGTCTCCCTCTGTCTTCACCTGTGCAGCATACGCCGCAGCCACCTCCCACTACCACATTCTACCCCCAAAAGCCTCCTTTCATATCCTCGCTCATGTTTCATTATCTGCCTGGAATTGCCTTTCCTTTATTTTAAACTGCTGACCGTACTTCAGAAGGCCCACGGCCTTCTCAAAGTTTCTGTAGAATTTCCCACTCAAGATGGATCTCGCACTCCTTTGTTCTCTTAACACATTACATAATTACCATATTCTATCTTCATTACATTTGCACAAAAGTTTATTTGTAATCCACTTGAGGGCAGGGATGCTCTCTCCTTTATTTCTTGGCATAGATCTTGCACAGGCTCTATAATAAAGGGAAGTTTACTGATAATTACACTGGAAGAATAACAGAAAGAGTGCTCTGTAGATCTGTGTTCTTCTAGTTTTGCTACTTAATGGCTATGTCTAGGGCAAATCACAGTATCTCTGAGCCAATGGCTGCTATGGCTCTAGGCAACAAGTCTGTATTCCAGGTAAGAGGAAGGTAAAGGGATAAAAGGGCAAAGGACTTTCTTATTTTGGAACGGACGCTTCCTCTGGTGACTTTACCTTACAACTTGATGGCCAGAACTGTGTCTGGTGGCCACCTTCCTGCAGGTTTGTCTAGGAAGGCAAGGGTTTTCAGCCGGGCACATGGCCACTTGGACAAAATCAGGGTTCTGTAAGTAATAAATGAAATGAAATAGATGCTGATACACAATTAGTAGGGCTGGCAACAGCTTAGAAGAAGGAAGATAGTCAAATTGCTACATTTTCAGGCAACAGTAAAACAAAGCCAGAGGAAAAAAAAAATCACGTTAATGCGGACAAATTGCAGAAAAGCCTCACAAGGCTGCATCAATCACAGGCAGAGAGATGGCAGATGAGCTCCAGTGCAGCTAAGTGTTAGCTAATGCTTTTTAGTACTAGGAAAACATACAAGAAATTTTACTCACAGAATCTAAATTATACTTAATGGATTATGGACATTCAACAATTAAAACTAAAGAAAAGTTTCTCACTTAGATCATGAGAAAGTGATGCTTGAAGACATTAGTCTAATGGGCTTCTCTGAGCAAACAGGGCACAAAATTGGAGGCGATATGATAAAAAGCCTTGTGACTTCTATTTTTCAATGTGTTTGTTTTAAAATTTGGTTAACAAGTACATACTGAGCTTTTCTATGTGAAAAGCGCCATGCCAGATGCTGGAGGCTGAAGAAGAAAAAAAAACCCAAAACACAAAGTTGGATTAGGCATCATCACCGCCTTCAAAAGAGGCGATGATGAAGAGGGAGACACATATATGAAGGCCTGGGCGAAACAGAAGGATGGGAGACATGGTGCTGAGCCAAGGAAGATTCCAAATGGGACCGTGAGTGTTGGGCTGTCTGTTACTCTAACACTGCTCCAGCGACAGGATGGAGAAGTCTTCTCAGGTCTGGTTGGCATGTTCTCTATGACATTGAGCTCTTTACAAACACGTGCTGTGACTACCGTTCGCTCCTTTGATGCGCTCATGTCACTGTGGACTCTCTTGCATCCCCTGCTGTTCATCGATACTTATTTAATGTCACAACTAACAAGCACGCTCATTAAAACAAAACAAAACAAAAAAAACCAATGACATTTCATTTAAAAAACTAACATGCTCAAAGCAGCAAACTTAGGAAATACAGAAATGCACAAAAGGAAAAAAAAACCCAACAACATATAATACCATAACCCAGAAAAACCCACTGTTAACATTTTGGTAAATGTCCTTTCCATACTGTTTCGTATCCTGCTTTTTCCCTTTAATATATCATGAACATCTTCCTATGACAGTAATGACTCATCTACTGACAACATGACTTCTAATGGCTGCACTGCAGTCCATCATATGGTGTACCATAATTTATTAAACCAATCCCATGTAATTAGACATTTAGCTTGTTTCCAATTACTTGATGTTCTAGGAGCTATATTAGCTTATTTCCTTAGAATAAATTCCTAGAAGTGAAACTTCTGGGCCTACGGCTCTGCATGTTTTCAAGATTTTTGAAAAATAAGTTTTATTGTTTATTGTTCATTATAAAAATAATATTCTATATAAAATTTAGAAATAAAAGCATGTCAAAAATTATGGTGAAGAACATTATGGGGGTTTTTTGTACACATATGTGTCTATTTTATTTTATTTTTTTAATTTGTTATTTATTTATTTTGAGAGAGAGAGAAAGAGCACGAGCAGGGGAGGGGCAACAAGAGAGGGAGAAAGAAGATCCCAAGCAGGCTCTGTGCTAACAGTGTGGATCGATCCCACAAGCTACGAGATCATGACCTAAGCCGAAATCCAGAATCGGATGCTTAAGCAACCGAGCCACCCAGGCACCTCCATATATATATCTATTTTAAAAAGTGGGGCTCTTATAACCTTGTGTTTTCACTTAACAGAGTATAAGCATCTTTCCACTCACTAAATGTTCTTCTACAAACATCACTTCTAATGCTTACATATATTCCATTATATGCTGGTAGTTAGACATTTAGCCTGTTTCCAATTTTGTGCTTTCATAAACAAGTGTTCAATGAACATCCTTATACATACTTGTTTATTTTTTGAAAGCACATTTAAAGTTAAACTGTCAAGTCAAAGGGCACTTACAATTAAAGTTTTTGTTATAGTCCCCCTGATATGTCCCTCCAGAAAGACTGTAGTCAGTACTATAGTCACACTGCAGTGTGTGGCCGCTTCCTACAATTTTGCCCAACCCTGAATATTTTCACTTATTGCTGCCCAACCCTTGTCAGCCTGATAAATTCCTACAGATCTTTTACGATGTAACTCAAATATCACCTCCTCCGAGAGGCCTTCCCTGATCTCATTCCCTTTCCAGGTATAGTTGTTCCCTTCACAATGCTCTCTAACACAATTAATGCTCCTCATTTTCAGTGTTTACTTCTAAGAAGTTAAATTACTCATTCAAATATTGTCTTTCCAACTAGACTGTGTACTTCTTGGAGGTAAGTGTCACATCTTATTCACTGTTGTAGTCTCCGTGCCTGGCTGTGTCTGACACACACTAGGCACCAAGAAATGTTTGCTGGGTGAATATACAGATTACTGTCACAACTTCCCATGCTTTCTTACAGAAAATGCCGCAAGTTTCATTTCAGATTTCAATTCTTTTTTTTTTTAATGCTTTTAACGTTTATTTATTATTGAGAGACAGAGCGTGAACAGGGGAGGGGCAGAGAGAGAGGGAGACCCAGAATCGGAAGCAGGCTCCAGGCTCTGAGCTGTCAGCACAGAGCTGGACGCGGGGCTCGAACTCACAAACCGCAAGATCACGACCTGAGCCGAAGTCGGACGCTTAACTGACTGAGCCACCCAGGCGCCCCTCAGATTTCAATTCTTGACATAATTAGTTATGTAAGAATCTGTAGGTGTTAAACACAGGAAGTGTCCAGATTTTTAAAGTATAATCTAGCGGGAAGTGTTCATTAGTAATCTTTATGGAAGGGAAAACAAGGCTTGCATTTCCAAACTTTGACCTTCTATTTCAAAATCTCTACCACATATTTATAAGCAAAAAATGTCTTAGTACTATAAATTGCTTTCACTTTAAAGGGGAAAATGCTCGTTAATAAACACAAACACACTTAGCACTGCCAAACACACACACACACACACACACACACACACACACACACACACCCTATCTCTGCGTGCAAACAACTAAGATCTACAAGTTCCAGCCAAGCAGAATATGGGGAAACTTAAAAATAGTTATGTTAAACTAATTTTATAACACTTCATAATCCTTCCAAGGGTGTAAAACATCAATAACTCCACTTTTATTATAAACAACCCCAAATATGAACATCTTGCTAGAACTTACATCTTGCTAGAACTATCCTGATAATGAAGGGAAAGGCATTGTTTATTTTAGCATGACCCCCACTGATTAGGATGCTGTCAAAATCTTCCTGTCCATATTATATTCTTGAAACCTCAGTAAGTTCATTTGTTTCAAAGCTAGGGAAATAGAGATGATAAAAAACAAAAGAAACTATCATAGCCTGTAGGAAATTCTACAGGTCGAATGGCCCAGCCTCTTCAATCTTCTGGAGCTTTGGAATTGATTGGAAATGACATCTGCAAGGTTGTCTCTCATTGGAATATTTTTTTTCCCTGCAAACGCAGCACCCCTGTGAGTGAAGGACTGATTTTGTGTTAAATGGTTTACCTAGAGCAAATTCAAACACCTGGATGTTGCAATGCAGTATAAGTGCATTCCTTTCATGTTTGAAATCTTTTATTTTTATGTT
This sequence comes from Herpailurus yagouaroundi, assembly GCF_014898765.1. Lineage (NCBI taxonomy): Eukaryota > Metazoa > Chordata > Mammalia > Carnivora > Felidae > Herpailurus > Herpailurus yagouaroundi. The sequence continues at coordinate 12,279,007 of NW_024412420.1, read as the reverse complement.
TGTTTTCATTCTTATATTGATTGTAGATCAGAATTCAGAGCAGGACATTAATAACATATCTAATAATTTCTCCTTACTGTTTTTCCTAGATTATTCCTTGTTCTGATGGCCATAAACTCGAGCATTATCAAGATTTACCGAACACTAGTAACTTATTACAAAGCTCCTCGATCCAAAATGCTTTCTTTCCAAAGAACCATTTTAAGTGATGACCACAAGGTGTGTGATAAGAAAACTGGTTGGGCAAAGAGTTTATGGCCATTCAGAAAGGACCATTAGGATCAACATACAAAAGAGCAACTCCCACTTATTTCTTTTTAAAAATGTTTAAATATGTATTTTCCAAAGTGATTGCTAAATATGAAGCTAATGGAACACTCTTTCAACTTACAGAAAGGCATAAAGCTCACAATACTAAGTGGCAGACCAGGAAATAAATCCTCTGTTCAGATATATCTGCACCTTAAGTTTTTCTTTTCCTTTTTAAAAATCTTGCCCATGTTAAAAAAAAATGTTATGTCTCGTAAATCTTTTTGCCCTTCATCCCTTACTTTTCCTTATAATTTATCCACTGAAGAACCTGGGATGTTCAATTGTTTGGAGGTTCCCACTGTCCGAATTTTGCTAGTTGCAGGCTCACAGTTCCCCATGTTCTTCTGTCGTGTTTTTCCTGCAAATTGCCAGTTGGGCTCAAAGCCTTGATGGCTCGTGTCTGGCACTGTTCTGTGCCTCGGTTCCTTATCTTTCTTTTTTTAGGTTATGTTGTGCTTACCCCAAGTAGCTATCTTGGTAGCTATCTACCATCTGTCACCACCTAATGCTACTACAATACTATTGACTACCTGTTCCTCAGTTTCTTAATTTGAAAAAAGGAGACCCACACATTACAGCTCACTGTGGAGGGAGCTGAAGACCAAGAAACTACCTTGGCAAGAATATGGTCAGAGAACCCAGACCCTGCTGTTGCCTGGCTTCTGTCTGGCTTCCAGCTCTGCCACATGTGAGGTGATCCCAGACAAATCTCAGGCTCAGTTTCCTTCCCCTCGATCAGACAGGGATGCCACTCACCTCATGAGACAACTGAGGGTTAAATGGGGTGATGCAATCACACAAGAGTTTTAAAGTCTCAAGTACTATAAACATGTACAAATTAGTGACATTACTCATTAGCGGGGGCTTAAACACTTTCATAATGAAAAAACATTTTAATGCCTTGGAGAATTAATTTCTTGAGAAGGGTTAGATGAGGCACTAGCACAAAACAAAAAGATGATATGACTTAATGAATACTTGTGAAGGAATAAATGACAGCCTCCCAGCTGCACCCCAGAAACTTACGGCCCTAGGACTCAGGAGCTCTGCGAGTTCCGTAGGATGAGAGCCTTGCAAGCTTCCACCATGCACAAACATCACGGTACCGTTTAAGCAACCCATTCCAAAGCCACTCATCAAAATGATGAGTAATGATTTATAGCAGGTGAATACTGGGTCGGGGGGGGGAGGGGGAAATGCTGACTTCATTTACCTTTCAATCTGTGCAAATCCGTTAACTATGGATTCTAATACTCTCTTCTTTAAAGCACTTTGCCAGGTCGCTTTTCTTCTTCCACTCCACATCCTGTTTTCTCCGGGCTTCTCACATAAATTCACCTGAGAGCCCTTCTGCCTAGTCACGTACCTGCCACCTCTGACCCTCTTCTCAGCCGCAGCCTGTGCTGGAGCCTTCCTTTCTTCTCTCCCTTGCCCACCCAACTCCCATCCAACCCATGTCTCAGGGAGTTTTAGAAATACTATTTCCAGGTTGTCTTGATTATCTAATTAAGAAGAAGCCATTTGTCCAGAGCCGTGCTCTTCAATATGGTAGCTACTAGCTACATGTGACTATTTACAGGTATATTTAAATTTAAATTAATTCGAAAAATACGGTTTCTCACGCTTGCTGGCCATATTGTCGAGTGCTCAGTAGCTACATTTGGTGGTGGCTATTTCATTAAACAGTGTAAATATTACAGAACATTTTCATCACCGCAGAAAGTTCTTTTGGAAAGCATTGTGCAGGAGCACCTTTCCTCTCCCTCTACAATCTCGTTAGACAATGTGGTGTAGCAGAAGAGATATGAGCTCTGAAATTAAATGCCCTCTAGCTTTTGCATATTGGACTGAAAGGGGTGATTATGTGAAATTGTGGAAGCACCTAGCACAATACCTGCCACAGAGTAGGTGCTCACTCAATGGTAGCCATTATTAATACTCTACTCCTTGTTCAGGTAACTCCAGAGCTTCTACCTTTTCTGTTTAGCAGTATACACAAGTATCTAAAGGAAAAACAACAAAAGTTGTTTTCTTTTTTCTATGAGGCAATGTGGCATATTGGAAAGATTATGGGCTTTGGATGCGTAGAGACTCATTTAGATCCATTTTATTAGCTGAGGGTCCTGGGCAAATTAATCTCTCTCTGAGGCTCAGTTTCTTCATCTATAATATGGGAATAATAATATTTATGCTGTATTACAGTAGTAATGATGATTACAGGTAATGTATGTAAAACACTATGTCTGGCATATGGTATGGGTTCAATAAATTTATTATACAAGGCAGGTACTATTAATTCACCTTGGAGAGTGCCATGTATTCAGCATAGTTAGATGCTAAGTGATTGTTGCTGTTGCTAATGAAGGTCAGGCTAATAAACCTTTTGTAGAATGTGTTAGGTGTTAGGCATTGTTCCAACACTTCTCCCCACATAGGGCTTTCTTTAGTATTCCTGGGATACAGCTAAACTAAACATTTCCTCTGTGGTATTATCAATTCCACTCATAACAGTTATCTTCAGTTTGTATGATAGGCTGAAAAAACCGAGCGTTCACAACTCATCGGATAGATTTTAACTTACTGTCACTCAGTAGTTTTCACTATTCTAAAGGCATTTACAGAGTGGCATGCTGGATTGGCACTGCAAAGATTGGCATAAAGAACTGTCACCATCACTGTCGCCAAGAGAGGCTGCAGCTAAAAACTGTGCCTGGACGGCAAGTCTGAAATACATGCCTTCAGAGCACAATCCAAATGTCACAACTTTTTTTTTTTTTGTCTTAACAGAGATTAGACGTATGCATGAGGAACTGGAGGGCTGGGGGAAGGAGAAGGGAAACATTTTGCATTCTGAGACCCTCTTACACATTCATGCTGCCAGGAGAAGGGCAAACGAAAATCAAATCTCTCTTGCTTCTAGCAGTTGGTACACCCTAAGTGAGAGTATATTTCAAGGAGGTGTTCTATTTGCTTGAGTTGTCTTGTTCCTTCATCTGCAACTTGTGGGTCTTTCTAAAATATCCCCGGGGGAGGAGGTGGAGAATAGTGAATAACCAAGTTAGTACCCAGTCGTTCCACAGGAAAGAGAGAGAGAGAGAGAGAGAGAGAGAGAGAGAGAGAGAGAGAGACCAACCGACCAAGTAACCAAATAATGAGAGCTCTGAGTTCAATAACTGGGATTATCCCATGGCAAGAGATAAAGGATTCTGTTATCATTGAGCAGGATTCCTTTATCTCTCAGAGACAATCAACCTTCAGCCAGAGGAGTGTAACCTTAAAACCTCATAACTCAATTTAACATAGTGTTAAAGTTTGGGGGGACATTTGTCAGTGCTGGGGCTGATATAATCAGTCTGAGAGCCCCTAGAACAAAGAGCAGTGGGTGACGAGCATGTCACCTCTCTGCACATTCGTTTCCTTGATGAACAAGGAGCTATTAGCTGCAGAGAAAGCATTATCTAGGTGAAGAACGATGCCGATCGTTTTAGCTGCTTCTCCCGAAATTGTGGAGTAGAACATAGGGTCCCAGCAAGTTACGGAGCAGTTTTTGTTACTGTGGTGTTGAGGCTTTCTTAAAATTTAAGTTTAATTTGGGAGGGTATATAGACACATACCTCTTCCTCAACAGCAACCAGGAATCAATCTGAGACATAGATCTCTTTGTAACCTCTGCTCTTACCTCATTAAATTAAAAAGTTTTAAAATAATCATATAAGACTTCTTAAAAGTCTAGTTGGGCTGAACACTAGCTTCTAGGCAACATTCAAGGACTAGTTAGTAAAAAATTTAAGGAAAGGGAGAATATATTCACTGGGCACGTGGGTTTTGAAGGAGTAGGCACCGACTTCAAAATTTAATTCTCAATAAAATATAAACTTTACTCTAATTACGAACTTGTACACAAAATGTTATTTCTCAGTTCATCTGCCCAATAAAATTGTTTGCCACTTGACAGTTTCTTCATGTTATATTTTAACTTAATCGTTGCTTTTACTGACTCTAAAGAGAAATGGAACCTGTAATACATTAGCAAAAACCACTTTATAATTTTAGTTTGTTTTTTTAAAAACTACAATTTTAAAAATTACATTTGTTTTTTAAAAATATTTTTCTTTAATTTTATCATTCAGCAGAGTTTATAATATTACTCTAGCTTTAAAATACTGATGCAATTTATAAAAGAATAACACTATTAACTCTTCTCTGAATGTAGGCTTCCTAGCCTTCAGATACAAAATTTTGTTCTTACTTTTGCTGAGTAGGCTTATTTTTTATCATTTCTTTTCATATGTTCTCTGGATATGCTGGATCAAGGACCGATAATTTAAGTTAGCATCTTAGAAATCCAGAAACTTTCATGTAACAAACTCATTAAAATATATTTCAGAAACTGACTCAGACAACATCATAAAATATCTGCCTTTTATCATTTAAAAATGACCAGCATATTTCATTTTTAAAGGATAGTAAAAGTTTCTTAATCAAAAACTTCTCAGGGATTTTTCACCACAGGGATTTACTGCAAACCTGCTATTTCTGCCAGACCAGTAAACCTGCCAGCCCACCTCAGTCAATATCTCACACTGAGATGCCATGTTTTAAAAAATCTCCCTGATCAGGTAAATATTATAGGATATATTCTTTCCTAACCCTGCAGATACAGCTTTCATGGAGACATTTATGAGACCTGAAAGGACTGAGGGAAAAATAAAACCCATACTGCTTTTTAGGGTTTTTTTTTTAATTCTTTATTGGAATTCCAATAATTCATTTAGCAGTGTGCAAAAGATTTCATAAAAATCTTTTCCTAATTTTACACCTTTGCCATATATTGAAAATCATACCCAGCATGCTCTTATATCATTTGGACTGAAAAACAGAATATGTTAAAATTACTGTGAGTGATAAGTCGGGTAAGAGTTTAAAGGACATTGTAACTAAATCAGACAGAACTCAATTCCTGCCCATTTTATATAGGAAAAGAAAACTTGCAAGTTGTGAAACTTTTGTACCTCAGTCTGGCTTCTGCAGTGCTAGACCTGGGTCTCTGCAATGTTGTGTATAGTGATTTATACCGTAGCGGTCATAACTGTAATATACAGTATACCACACTCTAATCATCATAAGTGAACTGTAAAATGTGCCTCAATACTCACCCAACTCTTAGAATTTACCATCTCACCGCTTGTATCTTTCCAGCAATCCCCCCTTAACTAACTTCCTACAGCAAACAGGTAAACAAAAAGAGTATAAGAAACAACAAAAATGCTGAAGGAAGACCATCAGATATAAAAGCTAAACATCTTAAAAGTTTATAAATGTTATGTGCCTTCACAAGCTAGTCCCCATTTATTTTTGCCAGACATAATTTAGTGGAGTAACCTAACCTTTCTCACTGAACTAGAATTAATACCAACTTTTCCAACATTTGTTCTAAATTTCTTTGCACCAGATATGCAAAGTCATTACTCATGCATGTACTTTTCTCTCCCAATTAGATAAAGCTGGGACCTCTTTCATAGCTGGAAAACGTTTTCTGCACTGGTAAGACAAGCTATATGTATTGTCTCTTAACGCTAAATGAAACATATCTTTTTTTTTCAAAGTTAACATATTTAGAGCTAAATTACAGTACAATTTGATAAGTCATTCATCGGACAGACACAAAAGCACTGAGAAGCTGCTTTTTTGAAAAGCAGGATTTGATCAAGTTAAAAATGTAGTAAAAAAGTCTTCCCTGTTTGGCTCCTTCTTAATGTCTCTCATCCTAAATGAAAGGGAATTTTAATGAATTGCAAATTAAGGGCAAACACTTAAAAAGCAACACTATCAAATTTAAATAAATGTATTATTTTTGGAGAAACAAACATGCAAAAGATTCCATATGAAAAGCTGCTTGAACTGCCTTGGTGTTCCTTAAGAAAATTCAGAAAGATGCTTGCTTTACAGCTGAAGGTATTTACACATAGAGAGTGAGAGAGCAAGGAAGAAACAAGTAACTTGCTTTCTTTTCAGCTTCAATGATATGATAAAGAAAATAACTATTCTTTATAATAAGACACTTAATAAGAACTCAGATGTAATTTCTAGGAAACTCTCTTCTATACCAACAATGACTATGATACTCCCTCTGACACCTCTTTATAGCTAGAAAAGTCAAACTTCTGCAAAAATTTCTCTATTATACTATATTATTCTTAACTGTAATTTCCAAGAAATTGATCATTATACTTTCCCCGTTTTAATGCTAAAATAAAGAATTCAAACTCTCAAACTGACTAGTAAATTTGGGTTAATAAATAACTATTCTAAAATAAATCTTCTTCCAAAAGCCAAGGAAAGACAGATCTCTAGGTAGGAACATACATGCCAGAGAGCTTTGTGAAAATACATATATATGACTTAAAATCGATAGTCAAAGAATGTATGTCCAAGAGCAGTCACAATTTTTTGGTGAACAAACCAATCGAAATATACGTGGTGGTAAATAGCGCAGGGATAAGTAAGGGCCGTTTTCCGTTTCTCCACTTTCCATTTTTATGAAAATCCACAACTTAATCTGTCTCATGAAAAGTGCAGCTTTACGTGAAAAAAAAAAATCGGATACAGCAGTTGCTTGAGAAAGCTGACACAGATCAGAAAATCAGGTTTAAAGATCACCTAAACTGATTACAGAGAAATCTCAAAAATGTTGTCAAATTATTGTTTGTTAAAAAAATATATAAAATTTATACTATTCCTATTAAGATCCATACTTTGTTATTAAGAGGTTTAGGTTTGTTAAATTTTGTCTTCAGAAGCTCAGAGGAATGTCAATACCAGAGATTAATAAATAGCTGAGATTAAAATTTTATTCATACATCGTAAGGGGGAAGCACACAAATTGAATTAATTTCCCTATTTAAAAGAAAAAAAAATTATCATCTCTTCAAGTAGGGAAGAAAAAAGAGAATCAGTCAAAACTATCAGTTTTCTATTTAATATTTAAATCATTACAATATTCTTACTTGTTTCACCTGTGACCAAACCCTTTTCATTTTGTTCTGCTATGTCTATGCCATTCCTCTCTTGCAATGCCTTAACTGGTGCAATATTCAATATCTCCCTTTTGGAAAAAAATCTAATATTAAAAAGCATGGTCCCATATTTATTTCTAGAGTTCCTGGAATTTCCAGATAGGACCCCATATTTTCATTAGCACGTGACCTGAGCATGAAGGCAATCGACCTAAACCATTACTCAAGTTTTTTGAGTATCTCTAAAAAACAAAACAAAACAAAACAAAACAAAACAAAACAAAACAAAACAAAACTACTTAGGGGCAGTGTTTAATTTGAATCTCTCTCTTTCCTGGATTATTATGTAAGGCATATTAATAACAATCCCTCATTGGTTCTTGTCTATATACCAACTATTCCAAGACATAGGTGTTACCTTTAGTGGTGTCCTAGAATAATAAACGCAATTTTGTGTTACCTGTAGAAATTTCTTTCCATCGGCAAGATACATGACCTTATTTGCATGCCAGTTCAGTCTTCCCTTCAGCTATATGCTACTTACTAGTCCTTTATGAATATCTAAAATGCATCTACCATAGAAGGAATGCTACGGTCATAAATTTAAAAACTGGTCAAATTAATATGTTATAGAGGATTTAGGATATCTGTTTAACTCTGCCAGAAATGCTAACCACATGCATTTAGAATGGCAAAGAAAAAAATACCTATAAATTTGGTTTAAAACTCATATCCAAACCTCCTTTATTTATCTATTTAGGAATATAAAACCTTCAAGATGATAGTTTTTTTTTATTTGTCCTCATCCTAACTTACATAATAAGAATATACTGAAATGACAGTTGTAAGAAAGTAATATCTTTTAGGTTTTAGGGCATTAATAAAATAAAAGAACAGGAATTTCTCAGATCTTAGTGTATGTGTACTTGGGTACATATATAGGGATATACATGTGTGTATAATTTTTAATTTTTTTGATTCATTATCTATGCTCATATGTTGAGAACTTAAGCATTTCAGCCTTCCTCAGCAGCTAAAACAAAATAATCTAGGAAAGCCCAAATGTAGTATTTTCTTTTACCACAAGAGGGGGCTAGAGAATTCTGATCTCTTCTAAGGTCTGTAAAACCCTCTTAACTGCTACTTTATAGACATTCAATTACAACAGGCCATAATACATTAAGGCATTAAAATACACATATATCCCAACATATGCCAAAGCAAGCACTACACTGGCGTGCCCACCAGATGATCACCAACAACAACATCAGATAAGCACTTAGGCATCTTCTAGTGGTTTATATGAGATTTTACGCTTTAGCACTTCCTCCCCCAAAAGGCAGCTCTCTTGGTTAGGCGATCCCCTTGGAATGGAAAATATCAAGGAGTGTGATAAAATACTCAAAGACTAGAGAGTATGGCAGGGGCAGAGTGAGGCAAGGATTAAGAGAACTGAAATTTATGTAGTTTGGAAAAGTGAAGACTCTGGGGATAAACGTTCACAGTCTTTAAATACCTTCTAAAGGTAACAATATAAATGAATTAGGGGAATTATTCAGTCTCAGAAGATGGTATAGAAAAGAGCAATGGCCTGAAACTAAGGAAGGAAAAGTTTAGGTTAGACATGAAGAATAAATTAGTAATAATAGTTGGGCGGGCAAGATGTCCTGCAAGGGAAGGATACAAAGCATAATCGCTATATTTGATAATTAATTAAATGAGATATTAGTAAGAATGATGTGAATTCATTAGAAGGGCTAGATTAGATAACTCAAGTGATTTTTTTTCCCCTAAGCTGTGACAATCTCTAGGCCCAACTGTGTTCTTGGGCATTCATAAATGTCTTTCAATGATGATAATGATCATTGGTAGAGAGAAGAGCTCACGATCCCAGTTAACCCTATGTGCTGTTGATTAAAAAAAAAAAATCTGAGTATTACTATAAAATAACTTAATTATAAAATTAACCACAGCAACAATGTTTATCTGTCAGAGCACTCCTTTAAAATATACTGTGCCATATAAGTTATACCCTAAAGTTTTATAGAAATGGATCTATAAATTGGATAAAGGCTTCTAAAAGTGAAAACTTTCCATTAAGGAACAATTCCCCTATAAATCCCAATTTTACAAGCCAGAGAAACTACTCTGTATAATCTTTCTTTCCTATTAGACTAGTGTATCTGGGCTTAAGCTACGTAGGGCCCAGCAGAAAAAAAGGCTGTCACTCAAAGTCAGAAAGGCAATCTAGAGCCTAAGTGTAAAATGATCTGTGAATTCAACAATCTTTTCCTAGTAGAACATAATGTTCTAGGTTAACAGGTGCTTTCACGTTGTTTTAAACAGCATTACTAACATTTACTTTTACTTGAAAAGTCAGAGTTCTATGACAGGCCAAAGAATTTACGGACAGCTGAAAAACAAAGATCACCAAAGCATGAAGAGTTGAAAAAATATATATGAATAGAAAGAGTATAAATATAACTGTATATTTACATAAACTAAGTACATGTATCTATATCACACCTGAGAGTATAGAATTCCTGAGCTTTAGACATGATTGTCCTAGGTCAGTTAGCTAACTCTCAGGTGATCCAGTGTTCATCTATAAGGCAGATGCTATGTTTAATTATAATGCATTTACAGATTCTACGAGCAAGGTAATTAAGCATGGTATATAAGATTTTCTAATAAACAGCACACAAAGATACATAAGCCCTCCCCACTTCTGATTGATTTATATATCAATTCGATAAATATGTTACATTAGCAACCAAAACATGGCGTATCATGCTACCACCACTGTAATGACCACACACACACATCTTCAATAACCATATACTGGAACTTTCACATTACCATTAGAGTTGTTGACTCTTTTTAGAATTTGGGGAACTCCAAGTTGGAGAGACAAAGAATACTCAAGGCAGTATGAGAAGGTTTAATCTCATTTGCCACGTCACTCACTTAAAAATAAACTGTTTGCACTTAAAAATGACCACTGTTATTTCACCCCTAATTATAGTGGAAGCTCAATAAAGGTTTGACCTTTCAGAGAATGGACTTCTGTGCACACTCCCAGCCTGGAATCGACTTCTAAAAACACTTTGGCCACAGCGCAGGCCAAATATTATCTTGACTTTCTTCCAAGCTTGCAAGTCTAACCAATTGTTTTTTTTCCCCCTGCAAATTCTGTCCCTGATAATCAGCACTTGATTATGTACTGTATAGTTTGTTGTGGGGGAGTCTAATCTTTTCTCTTCAACTAGATTATTTGCTCACTTAGGAAAGGGATCATATCTTATTCCTCTTTGTATCCTCCACACAGTCTCTAAACTCATGACTGAATAAAAGGACATCCAGTATAGGTATTCAATAGCCAACTCTTCATTGGCAGTATATTAAAATCTATAACATGGACAAAAAGGCCAAAAAAAGATAACTAATTAGTTCTATGTCAAATCAATTCAGAGGCTGATAGTATGCTTCTCATCATTATAACTGCTAGCATTTATGGAACTCTTTGGGATTCTTTATAAAATGTAATACCCCCAAATCATTCTGGGAAGAGAATAAGAACATACAAAGGCCAGAGAGACACCTGTGTGTCTGAAGAACTTGCAAGAAATAGCCTAAGAGCCATGATCAAGTCTCCTGCAAAGCTGTTGGGGACTGCTCTGAAAAGCTTGTTGAGATCATGCAGGTGAGGGAAGGTGTGCAGTGTGGGTCTGGGAAGGCCACTCCCAGGCGGTGGTCTTGGTTTCCATCCTGGTTCTATCTTGCTAGACATGAGATGTAGGAATTTAGCCTCTTTAGAATTTAGTTTCCTCTTTGGTAAAACAGAGATTAGATTAGGTGATTACCAAGCCTCTTCCAGCTGTAAAATGCCATTATTCTATATAAAACTTTGGGTTAACTCTATAGAGTATATTATAGTGAAAAAAAGCATTATGGAAGATATCCAGCCATCAACACACGAAAGAATACTTTACTGGGTACTGGACAGAAGGTTAGACTTTAAACATGCACTAACAGCCCAACATGCCAGGCTGAAGAATGAAAAATGGGTTGTTCATAGACAGATAATTGTTATTGTTTTTTTATTCTTCACAAAACATGTATAATCCTTGGTAATCATTTGTTTAAGTTATATAAATTACTGTCAACTTTGAAACCCAGTTTGTCATCTTCATCTGTGATTTATACCAGACTATATAAACGACATGATGTCTTCGATCTAATAAGACATTTATCTTCATGAAGGAGGCCACTGTGATCCTGAGTGACAGCTTACTTACCCTTATCACAGTTAACTCAACATTGAGTCCTTAATTTCTCCCAATGATCTGATCTGACGGACTCACCTGAAGCCAACAGAAACTTGTTCACAAATACCATGCTTATGAAAGTATGTATTTTACAGTAGGATTTGTTCTTTGGCTCCAAAAACACAGATGTGGAAGGAAGGAAGCTTTGCATTCTTCCACAGTGCGTACCATAAACACACACACATAAACTCCATCAGGGTTGACAGGAGTCATGTGCCTTTACTAAAGAAAAATATACCTGTGAGCAGCAAAGATGAAAGCAACTGTCTGAAGAATAAAAAGAAAATGAGATAAATACCATTTGAATGCATGTATATATGCACGTATATTTATTTACATATTTGAATATGGAGAGTGACTATTTTGAGTCACATGCATTATTTTCACATCATAGAATAAAAAGGAACTAAAAATTCTAAATATCTTCATATAGTTTATGTAACTAAACACACACACACACACACACACACACACACACACACACAGACAAAAATAGTGGGCTTGACCCTATCAGTGAGAAGGAAGCAAATAACTTGTTGTATTTAGGCCATTAACTCTCTCCACCTACTAGGGTACCAATGACCGAGCCTGCAATAGGTTTCTAACATTCCAAGTAGAGCAGCCCTAAAATATGCACATTTTCTTCCAAGTCATCAGCAGGATTTGGCCTAAGATTTACCTGATCAGTAAGGTCACTTACTGCTAACCACTGCGTCGTTAATTCACATACCTCAGTAAACACTGTAAGATGTGCAGTTTATTTATTCTGTGACACAACATGATTTAGTGCCAAAATCAGGCCTCATACATGACTCAGAGCAACAGGGGTCTCAAAGTGGCTTGTGAACAAACATTTTTTTTTTTTACTCCTTGAGCAGAAAGTCTATCAGGGGTGCTATGAGTAGTCTAGCTTAATAAATGGAAATTCTAGAGAGAGGATTTCAGTTCAATAAGAGGAAACCTTTTAAAACAAATTACAGGTCTTTATAAGTATCTAATAATATGACCTTGAAAATGTAAAACAAAACACAGAAAAATGGATAAATCTACAACTATAGTTGGAGATTTTAATGCCAAACTTTCAGCAGATAAAAGAAAAGCCAGGATATAAAAGATTTGAAGAATACTATTTATAAGTATAAAAATAGTGAGTGTATTAAATAAATACTGGGGGAGCCACACAGCACATAAGCATAAATTGATCATTACCAGGCCACAAAAGAAATCTCAACAAAGTCCCAAGAATCTAAATAATATGTTCTTAGACTATAAGAACATAATATATGTTCTTATATTGGACTATAAGACTATATTAGACTTAGACTATAAGACTATAATATATGTTCTTAGACTATTTTTTCAAAATAGAAAAGCAGGTTTAAAAATCCCTGTAAACTAAAAACAAACCAAAATAAAAACTGGAAACACACACACACACACACACACACACACACACACACACACGCTTCTAAATAACACGTAGGTTTAAAAGGATATCATCAAAGGAATTACAAAACACTTAGAAAGGAATTGTCAGTTATAATGAAAGTAGCACATATCAAAGGATGCAGTTGAAGTGGTATTTAGAGGATAGGTTTTAGCTTTGAAAACATTTATTTTGTAAATGAACACTATATTTGCTGGAATAAAAGCAATAAGGAGAATGATATGTAAAGCCCATAAGAATGGGTGTTTCAGAGGAAAACTATGCAGCTAACCAAAACTCTTCACAATGCAGCACTCTATTGGAACCCTGCCTCCACCCTCTACCGGTGGATTGGGTACTCCATTCTTGGCCAAGTAGTTAATTTCTCTAAACCTCAATTTTTCTTTTTTTACCTGTAAAATGGGGATAACAGGATCTTCTTTAGGCTGGTTTGAGAATTAAACGAGATGATCCAAAACAAGCATTTAGGGTAGCACAGTGCTCAATAAATGGTTCCTGCTACTATCATCTTTTCCGACTCCCAGACGGCATGATTCTAACTTTGGTACAATGAAATTTAAGACAAACATGAACTCCAGCCAAAAAAGTCTAATCAATAAATTAAGTCCATTTTTATTTCACAATACTAACACAGTTTTATTGAAAATACATTCTTCCTGCCATTAGGGAAGATATTAAAATACTATTCTCTTCCTATTACTATAGAAATGAAACACACAAGGATCAACAAAAGCTAGTCTACTGTTGTTCATAATATCAATCCAAAAACAGACTTCTATTTCAGAACTAAAATGAAAACAGAAATGTAAAAACAAGGAAAGTGCTAAACATAAAGCTGTGAAAGACGGATTCTCTTCATTTTCAAAATGTTCTATATATTTTCTAATGTACCTTTCAAAAGGGGCCTGGAGTTGAAAATGGCCTCTGTTAAATGGGTCTGCAATTTCTTTGAAATCAAGTAGCATATAACAAATTGATCAAAAACAGGTTTTCACATATTCATTATTACTCTTCTCCAAAAACGGTTATAGCTATTTAACAATTCTGATTCTATTTTTCATTTCACTGGAGAATAAGAACTTTCTCTAACTTTTGACAGCCTGATGTAAAACTAAACTCTAAAAACATTCTTTCTTACTTCTTCCCAGATTTATTTGTCCAATATCTATTCATTCCTTTTTCTTTAATTAGAATGTGATAATATATAATACATAATAAATAATATACCGTTACAGACTCTGGGTTTCTTCTCCCAGAAAATAATTTTATTTTTTCTTTTTCTTCCAGAAGGAGTCACTATACCCTGTTTATAGAGTACCTTCCCCAACTGATCTGCAAAAAATATATATATGTACACTTATCTTTTAAAAATGTATACTAATGAAATAATTTTATGGACACATTAAAATCCATCGTATATTTTGGACAATGAAAGCAATTAGATCTTGAGCTTCATAGCTGGCTGGCTTTTGTACATTAATTATATCCAGTGTTTCATAGTAAACTTCAATATGGTAGAAACTACGCCTCCTTAGGTTTAGAAATCTAAATGTTATTACTTGTTAGTAAGTTTTCATTCCCATGCTGTGACTATGCTCTTATTTGTGGGTGTCTCTCCACAGGGTATAGCCTGCTGTTCTCAGATTGAGGGCATTTGCAAAGGAAAAGGAGAAGAAATTGTGATTAGGTAGCAACATGCTCTCATTTTTATGCATGGTTTAGCCTGTAACCTTGGTTTTCTTTTTTCTTTTCTTTCTTTCTTTCTTTTTTTTTTTTTTTTTTTTTTTTTTTTTTTTTTTTTTTTTTTTTTTTGAGCTGTGCACCTGGCCAGGTTTCTATATGCTTCTAGAGCTCTTTGTAGCCTTCACACACAGTGCTTCTCACACTGACGTTATGGGTGGATGGGTCAGACCGTGTGTCCTTTTATAATTGTACATTTAGGATACTGCTCTGGCTGGAGGTGGAATTCAACAAAGCTGAAATATTTTAACAGTGACATTTCATTTTCTAACAAAGATATAAAGTTCCAAAAGTCTAAAACAATGGACACAACAAAAAAGTCAAAGAATATCTTTTCTTCCTAAAGGATCGCCTTAGCTATTTCCCCAGCAAATGAAGACATTTTTATATTTGTTCATTTGTCTGCTCATAACAGTGTGTTTTCCCAATGAGATGGTAAACTCCATAGGACAGGGACTATGTCTGATTTTTTTACTGCATATTTCACTTACTGCTTAGCACAGTGCCTTGGTAGTACCTTGTAATCTCTAAATAAGTATTTAAAATAATGAATAAGTAGCATATCAAATGTTACTGTTCTCAATAATGGTAAAATCTAGTTATGTCTAGGATATAGCATTTACTGAAAATTTTAACATCTTTAAAACCTCCTTAATGTCACAGGAAATGTATGTATCTTTACTTTTTAGGGGAAGGAAACAAACATTTATCGTGCCCACTATGCATCAGGCACTCAGGTACTGTGCTGGTTTCAGTGCTTTGCAGAAACTCATATTAAAACATTATCTCCCTCTCTTTTTTTCCCCTTTGCTCCTTTGTTTCTTAGGTTCCACATATGAGTGAAATCGTATGGTATCTGTTTTCCTCTGACTGACTTGTTTTGCTTAGTGTAATACTCTCTAGCTTCATCTACGTCATTGTAAATGGCAAGGAAAAAAAAAAAGAAAAGAGAGAGGGAGGCAAACCACGAAATAGACTCTTACCTAAAGAGAACAAACTGCCCGCTACCCCCCCCCCCCCCCCCCCCTGTGAGTGATACAGATGAAGGGGATTAAGGAGTGTACTTGTGATGTGCACTGGGCGTTGCGTGGGAGTGTTGAATCACTACATTGTGCCTCTGAAATTAATATTACACTGTATGTTATCTAACTGGAATTTAAATAAAAACTTTAAAAAAGTGAAATTAAAAAAATATTTTAAAATAAACATTATTTCAACATCCTACAATCAAATTTCTAACATATAAACAATCTATTCCTACCTCTGGCATTGACTGTGTCCCTTTGGGAATTCTCTTAACTTTTTTTTTTTTTTTGAGAATTCTCTTAACTTTTAGGCACAAAACTATAAATTAAAATAAATGAAGTAAGAATTTAATATTACTAATATAGTTAGCTCCTCTCTTATGGGGAACTATTATGGAGCAAAGTTTCCACCTTGGAATTTTCCAGATACTAGGTTTACCTCTTTTAACACTATTTTTTTTTTAATTTCAACTATTTTTAATGAAACTACTTTTAAGCAAACTTTCCGTATCTGTATAGTCTTAACCAAAATGTCTGAAACATTTTTTTTTAATTTTTTTTTAACGTTTATTTATTTTTGGGAAAGAGAGACAGAGCATGAACGGGGGAGGGGCAGAGAGAGAGGGAGACACAGAATCGGAAACAGGCTCCAGGCTCCGAGCCATCAGCCCAGAGCCTGACGTGGGGCTCGAACTCACGGACCGTGAGATCGTGACCTGAGCCGAAGTCAGACGCTCAACCGACTGAGCCACCCAGGCGCCCCTGAAACATTTTTTTTTAATGTTTATTTGTTTTTGAGACAGAGAGAGACAGAGCACGAGCAGGGTAGGGATACAGAGAGAGAGGGAGACACAGAATCTGAAGGAGGCTCCAGGCTCTGAGATGCCAGCACAGGGCCCAATGCGGGGCTCGAACTCACAGACCGTGAGATCATGACCTGAGCTGAAGTCAGATGCTTAACTGACTGAGCCACCCAGGTGCCCCCAACATGTCTGAGACATTAATCCATCTTCTTTATCTTTATCTTTATCTCCAACATAGATAAGGAGAGTGGTAAAGATAGTAGAGTGGTTAAAAGCAGAGGTTCTAGAGCTAGACTGCATAGGTATAAATCCTGGCACTATTGCTTACTAGCTGTGTGATCTTAGATAAGTTAACCTCCCTGGGTCTCCGTTTCCTTCTCTGTGAAATGAGGCTAATCCTAATATCTACCTCTTAGGGCTCTTCACAGGATTAAATGGTGATATATGCAAAGTACTTAGAACACAGATACAAGGCACACAGTAAGTGCTCAATAAATGCTAGCTAAAAAAGTTTTACTTTATTAAGGCACTGAGCTCTTAGTTTGGGCCACTTATTTCTACAGTATGATATGGCCTCAGTGTTTTTAAGTTTCTATATAAATTTTATTTCTTTACAGATTTTGTTTTCTGTATAAGTTTTTAGTTGTTTTCTTCTTTCTCACCTCCATATTATTTAATTGATGCCTCTAAAGTGTCCCTTCTTCTAACTTGATGTTTCAACCTACTGTGGGTTGAGAAATCAAAACATGGTAATAGTTATAAATTTGTAAGGAGAGGAGGGGCGCCTGGGTGGTTCAGTCGGTTAAGTGTCTGACTTTGGCTCAGGCCGTGATCTCACGGTTCCTGGGTTCGAGCCCTGCACTGGGCTCCGTAGTGACAGCTCAGAGCCTGGAGCCTGCTTCGGATTCTGTGTCTCCCTCTCTGTCTCCCTCTCCCCTTCTTGTGGAGGTGTGTGCACACATGTTCTCTCTCTCTCACTCTCTCTGAAATAATAAATGAATAAACTTAAAAAAAAAAAAAGGAAATTTGTAAGAAGAGGAATCCCAGTGAGGGCCTCCGGGGTCTTCCCAAGAATATGATATGTAAGTGTTAACACAGCACTTGGGAACATCTATTCCCACTTAGAGGTCTTTCTGGCTAACTTATTGTGTTCTCAGCTGTGTTTGGGAAAGTTGGAAGTACCAAATAAGTGACCTATGGATTAATGAGGTGCTACTGTTCTAATTCTGTCAAGCATTAGGTTAATCAAAAACAAATGGAAGGTTGGTTTTTTTAATGTTTTGCACTGTTAATTTTCTAAAATTATAATAAACCACCAGTGCAACTATTAAGCTTTCAATCCAAACAATGTTTTTAAGTGTAATACTTGAGTCAATATACAGATCCTAAATTGTAAGCCCCAATTTTTAAAACTTGGGTATTACTAACCGCGTTAGTATACAAATCTCAAGCAAAATAAAATGTTTCTGCACAATGGAATTCATAGTTCTGATGTGGAGAAAATATGAACTGTCAAATGGGCTAAATGAAATGATATTTAATGGATAAGTGAACTAATATCACACCGTATATTAGCTAACTGGAATTTAAACAAAAGCTTCAGAAAAAAAAAAAGAATTAATGGTTATGTTAAAGAGAGAAAGGAATTAGGGATTGTGAACTCTCGGCAAATGCCAAAGTCATAGGGAAATCTGACAGAAAAATAAATTAAAAGATTACAGGCTAATGAAGAGAAATAAGGAATAGTTTACCAACTTGACTCCCAATCCCTAAGTGAATAATATGATTCCAATTTAATATTCAGTTTAGTAGCATCTCTACCTTTTTCCCCCCACTGAAAAGGCACAAGAGAGGCTTTGGTAAGATAACCGTGTGCATCAGTGATGATCAAACCGTCTGTTCAAGTGGCCAGATGCCAGAAGAGGCACAGTGAACCCCCACCCTTGGGATATCTGAGCCTGAGCCAGAAACTAGCAGCCATAAGACAAAATTTTTATACTCATGTATCTTAAAAATTAATGCATATTTTGCATCCCACTCTATTACATACCAGTGTAATATAAAATTTAATATAAAAGTAATGTTTGTAACAGTTGAATTATTTAACTCCTCTCATTCCCAAATCTTCAAGGAAAAAGAATGCTACATGAAGATTTACATTGTGGTTCTTGTGGCTTCCACTTCCCTTTGAATAACACCAACATGGTCAGAGAGGGATAGGTGAGAAGCATGGATAAAACTCATATCTTACTATAATATTATCGGTTCAAGGGTCTCAAATAATCCACAACAAATCAATAATCCAATAATCACCAAATGAAAGCTCCAATTCTCATGCAACACTGTGAAACTAAGAAAGCTGTAAGATGGTGAACTGGACAATCTTAAAATGCCCTCTTAGCTTTTGAGCTACAGTTCCTATAAAAAGATCAATAACGACGTCTTCCTGCTCCAGCATGGAATTAGTGTTTCCCTAACTACATTAGCTTCAGAAGTATTGACTTACCTAGGAGGATCAGCACCACAACTAAACAAATAGTTGTTCTTTGCAAACTAGTGATTACCAATACAGAAAACTCACTGAAGTCAGCTTGGTTCAAAATGACAAAAGGCAAAGACACCAAGACAAAAAGTAACAAAGTGCGGTCAACCCAAGATCCAGGAAGATGACACTCACCCTCATCCTGATAATCGGGCAAAAAAGGTGCATCTGATGTGAGAGAGGGGCCATGAGTTCCACTATGGTTATCATCAGAGCTGTCCTGTCCAAGGAAACTTTCAGCTTGGTCTCCCCCTGAGGGATAAAAAAGGACAAAAGTCAGGTCACACTTGGGACATCTTTATAAAGGTCTTCGTAGATTTCTTCTGCAATTCACCCCAAAACCCCAAAAGATAACATGGCCACTATCCATTAACATATGAGAAAAAAATAAATAAGAACCAACTTACCTGGCTGGGAAATTTTCCATTCAACTAACTAGAACTTAGAAACGGTTATCAGAGAGTGGGGAGACCTCTTGCCACCAGTAAGAAACTTCTCCATCACACTTAAAATGAGAACACAGCTATATAAATATGCATTCGTATTTACTTGTCTTCCATTAATTACAGCCTTTACTCTGAATGCCTGTTTCTCTATACATTTCCAAATAGGATAGAATAAATCACACAAAGGGTTAACCTATACATAATATAATGTAACAAGGCCAGTATTCTTCCCTTCTCTGAAAACTAAGAGCCTTAAAAACAGAGAGAACCTAGACTTTGCTGGATTCTATTCCAATTTAAATCACTACTTGTTTTGCAATCTTAAGAAAGTTCTCTCTTTATAATTCTAGTTTACAGCCCATGCAACCAACCTCTTAGGAATTCTAAAAGCCCTAAGAAGGTAATGTTTGTTCTGTAAAATGGCTTTGATGAAAGGTAATGTATATGCAATACTGAATTATGCAATTAAAACAATGCTAATCCCTTTTGGGTGTTTTCAACATACATTGGATTATATTTTGTAGAAGTGGCCCATGCTATTATGATACTTTAAAAGGTTCAGATGGAAGATGTTCGATCATTCAGAAACCGGAAGAAAAGACTCTGCATTGCAAATGGTTTCCTTAAAATCCCCCAAACAGAGGTACAGTGTGCTGATAAAAGGACACCAACAGCTGCTCAGTTCATTTCACAAACATGAAAAGGGGATTTTCAACTGAATTTAATATTATCTCAAATACTAATTTCCAAAGGAAATCACCAATGCTAATCTCCGTAAACACTGTAGAGTTTTGGCCCTGGATCTCAACGAGGGAGCAGTGAAACCAAACAACCTACATAGAATCTGTATTGCCTCACTTTAAAGGTTTATTTCCTACAATTAAACTGGAAGGATAGGGAGGATATAAAATGATGAAAAGAGAATGGCTGTGGCCTTCTCTTTCCATAAATTAGATGATCGTATCTAGACTCCTCTACGAATTCTCAATGGTAGGTAGCTTGTCCATAACTGAGTTGAACACCTGCATATACAGGACTTTAGAAATAAACTATGGGCTTTATTGTGGAAAAGAAAAGTTTAAAACAAGACAACAGCACCCACCACCACCACCTCACACAGTAGTTGCTGGTCAGAGCCAGAAGAAATGCTCTCCTTTATTAGGCTACTGATCAGGATACAAAGCTGATTACGGTTATGCTTAAAGTATCACTGCAAAATTTCACCTTTATAACTAGAAAAATTTTCAAAACCTGGACTGAAGGTTAAATGACTCAAATTTTACATCACTACAAATCCACTGAAATTGTATTATCAATACAACCTAATGGACTGCTTTGGCAAGTAACCTGAAAGTGAGCTGTGAGGTTAAAGGAATTTTAAAAATTTGAGCCAAACCAAAATCCATTAAAAAAAAAAAAAAAAAGAAGAAGTAGCAGTTTGGGTTGCCAAGCAAAATTTAACATTTGTAGGATATACTGAACATTATCAACTATCGTTCTAGACTCAATTTTCTGCTGGCTTCAGAAATTTGCAAAACTACTCTTACATATTCTAGCATTCCAGACTTTTTTTTTTTTAAATAAGCAGATCAGGAGGGGCTTTGTTTTGTTGTGTTTTAATTACTTACTTATTTAATTTTTTAATTTTAGTAAAAGGCAAAAGATTTATGCGATCTGAAGAGAAATCAGAGCATAATTTTTTAATTTTAGAAAGAGAGAGTGCACGAGTGGGGGAGAGGGGCAGAGAGAGAGGTGGGGGAATGAATCCCAAACAGGCTCCATCCCACAAACCTAGGATCATGACTTGAGCTGAAATTAAGAGTTGGACGCTTGACTGAGCTACCTGGGCCCCCTGTTTTGTTGTATTTTAAATGAAAATTTTATTTTGGTATAATTTTAGATTTATTGTAAATATTGCAAAGATAGTACAGAGGGTTCCTGCACACACTTCACCCAACTTCTCCCAATGTCAATTTCTTACATAACTAGGCTATGTCCAAACCAAGAAATTAACATTGGTACACTGCTATTACCTAAACTATAGACTTTATTTGGATTTCACCAGTTTTTCCACTAATGTTCTTTTTCTGTTCCAGAATCCAATTCAATTGGATTTAGAGTCTCCATTTAAAAAATCTCATCCAGGGGCGCCTGGGTGGCTCAGTCAGTTAGGCATCCAACTCTTGATCTTGGCTCAGGTCATGATCTCACAATTCGTGAGATGGAGTCCCGCATTGGGCTCTGTGCTGAGCATGGAGCCTGTTTGGGATTCTCTCTTTCCCTCTCTCTCTCTGCCCCTCCCCCACTCACACTTTCTCTGTTTCTCTCAAAACAAATAAACTTAAAAAAAAAAATCTCGTCCAAAATACCTGCCTGAATTTGGCATTTGATTTATCAACTTCAAATGGAAAAGTCACTTCCATGTGGTTCCTCTGGTTTCTGGACATAGTTACCCAAGGGGGGCTTTTAACAGCCATTCCTGTGCCAAATATAAGGCCATGCTTTTGTAAAGTATCAACAGCAAAGGTATACAACTCGATGCAGCAAAAACAGAGCCTGGGTCAGTACTAAAAATGGTTGTGGTGGGGGAAACATTTAAAAATATGTTTTACATCCAAGCATAATTAGTTCCTGATGATGGAAATGTTGCTAGAAGTGTTTTTAGTGTCACATCAAGTGGCCCAACTCCCTTGGGCACACACACAAAAAAGCCTATAACAGTATATAAATAGACACTCCCGTGTAATTAAAATGATTACAACTACTCAAGATGCATGGGTGAAAAGTTTTATAGGAGAACAGGCAATTACTGTGGTCATTTTGGATTTGTTTAAGTTTAGAACATCATTTTTCCTTAAAACATAACCGCAAGTGGTCGCTGGATTCATCTGCAGCTCTGAGAATCGCAGTTCCAAGTGGCCACTACCGTTGTCCAGTGGGATCAGACATAAATGATCACAAACTATAGTGACAGACACTTCCATTCAGCAGCTCTACAATTAGGGCTTAGAACTCCATCTGCTTAGAGTGGCTTTCTCACAAGCAAGACCCCTTGCCACTGGAGACACACTTTCCCATTGCAACTTGCTCAGAATCAATATATTTCTACACAGATATATATTCTAACACACAATATCTCCATTAATCACATCCACCACCTCTGGTCCCTTTTCTTTGTATTTCTGTACAAGATCTGGGGAAACTATATCAAGTGTTCATCTGCTATTAGCTGGTAATTTGCTGCTCTACCCTAAGTGTCATAAGAATTGGGCACCGGATACACTCCTCAGTATATTCAATGGCAGTTCTCCTCTGACTATCGTGCTGAGGGGCCTATAAGGGGGATGATTTCTCTATTGTTCGTTCCTGAGAGTCAAACTCAATTTCATCCATGCTCCATAGAATGATAAGTTGGGAATTTCTGAAGTTTGGAGCAGAAATATAAAGCAGCTTTGTGTCAGGTGTGAGGTAATTATTTGCTAGGGTTTCTGTGCTATTTGTTTTTATTCCCTGTGTTTTCATTAACAGTTAATGAGTCCCACCCCCCTCCCCCAACTCTGAAACAATAGCTTGGCCACTAGAAGTTGGCTTTTTTCTGCCATGGATTCAACCAGCTGTTGCTGCTCCATAAACTTTATGGAGAAATGAATTAGATTGCTAAAAACTTTCATTTCCTAATTCAATTCCAAATAAAACAGGGGGAAAAAAATGAACCATGATGATGTTCCCCTTGTAACTATTTTGACTCATAGTAAACCCATCTGATTCTTAACTTACAGGTACTATTTAGGGACAAAAACAGGCCATAATGACAACTTTACCAAAGAACTGAAAACAGACTGAAAGCAGCTTAAGCATAAAAAGTAACATGACAGTTAACAAATAGATAAAACATATAAGTATATGTTTGCTTATTCAACATGTAAAGGCTCAATGGTTTTTCCACGTTAGTATGAAGCCATCATCTTTTACTTCTAATTAATTGTGAGCTCTATTATAAAGACTTTATTCACGTCTGCAACCAAGTGTTTCTATGGTGTGGTTCAAAATTCCTAGGGTTTGCTATCACTTCACCAAGTACCTCTGGATAAAATCAGGAAATTGAAATTAATGTAGAATTGTCTGCAATTTTTTGTTCTTTGTTTTTATTGTTGCTGTTGGAAAGAAACACACGACTTCTGACTCTATTTAATATTTAAGAACCTATGAGACACACAGCTCCCTCTTTAAACTAATAAATCCTAAAGAAAATGCTATAAATAAAGGTCCCTGATCCAAATCCAGTTAGTTTTCATGCTTCATAGCATTAATATTGCCAGGTTTTCACAGACCAATTTAATGGTAATGCAGTTCCCAAAGCTGAACTAAGGTAAGATTAGAAAAACTGCTGCTTATTATTCCTTATTATAACCATTCACCTAAGTTATTGAATATAACACCAACTAGAATAGGTTGGGTACATATGTGCCCATATATGTGAAATGTTCCTCACATGTAAATATGTTATGGAGCCCATTTGCAACACCAAAGCTAAAGTTCTGTCAACACTTGTGTTATAAATTAGATAACATTTTGCACACACTCATGCATTAGAAAATGTATGGTGTTTCCCACAGAACATCTTAGAAGCTTCACTGATTTCTAAATATCCATTTGGATTTACGTGGTTAGTCCTTGTGATTAATCCATGTGTAGTGAAGGTCTCAAATTCTTCTCCATTCGATGCAGCCTGACTTCCTGGCCATCCCCCGCCCCCCAACATCTAGCCATAACTCAATGTATAAATATTCTTTTTTTCCCCCAAGGCCCTGGCAGTGAGTGTAATAGTACTGAATGTCATTAAGTCTACAGAACAAATGATAGGTCAGGTAAAGAAAGTTCCCATTTATCATTCTTTTAAAAAGCTGCTCCAACTAGATCTTGAATGTACAAGAAATAAATTGAGCTTAACGTTAAGGTTTTTAGCTCATGATACTGTTTACTAATTGTATTATTTTCAACATGCTGAGAATAACAGCCTTCTTAAGAACTTTTAGGGATATCATTGCAGAGAATAGCAGTCCAAATGATTAGAAATGGAATCAAATTGCTTAGACGCTTATAGCACAGTCACTACAACATCTGTGAATCCAACAACCAAAAGTGCAGCATAGCTTAATAATATTTCAGAAATGAACTACGCCTGTCAGTGGGGGGTTGGACAGGAAAATACCCAGGGGAACAAACTGAAAAGTTTTTTTTCCCCCTCCTTCTAAAAAGTGGTCTTTTATGATGCAGTTTTTCATTTTGACCAGTAGGGTGGGCTGCAGTGTGTAGCATCATCCTAGTTCTTAAAAAAGAAAAAAAAAAAAAAAGGTAGCCACCAAGTGAACCTTCCTGCTCCTACCCCTCCCCCACCAGAAAACGCTGAGATTTTTAACCCTTTTTAGGTTTCACATAAGGCATAACTTCTGGACATTAACAAACTGGAGGGCTGGCAGCAACAAATACAAACCAGATAATTGTATATGTGACAATGCACACTTCATAAAGCAAATTATAGCCTGTCAGCAATCATTCTGGCTTTATAATAACACATTCTATCTACTACTGTTATCGTTCAACTGGTACTAAAATGGAGCCTGCTGGGTTAGAATATTTTCAATAGTAATGAGACTTTGACAGAATTCAAAACATGTAAACCTAAGTATTTGGTATATGTGGATAAATACAATGTAAAATAAACACATTTATCATATGTCAACCAGGTGATCATAACCTGGAATTATTGGTTCATAGTTCTGTTTTCCTTGGACCACTGTATTTTTCAGTGTTTAATTCTTATTATGAAGCTATTCAACTGAATTCTCCACATGCTTTGACTTACAGGAGAAAGCTATAGCAAGAATAACAATACAACAGCTTACTGAAGGCTTACTGGGTACAGGCTCTAGGTCAAGATTCTTCACATACTATCTCATTTAATTCTCAAGCTAATCCTGTGGTATGTTATTATCTCAAAGCTGCAGATGAAGAAATCGAGACACAGAGATTAAATAACTTACCTAAAGTCACATAAGTGACTCATAAGTGGCAGAGCTAGGCTTTGACCCCTTGTCTGATTCCTAAGCTCTTGTTCTAATCCACTGAGCTGTACAGTCTTCAAAACTGTATGCTTCCTAAATCATGATCATTACTCAAAGGCAAAGCATACTGAATGACCGTCAATGACTTGGATTTATGGCATATGCTATTAATTAGTGTTTTTTTCTTTACTTGGGTGAAGTAAATCTATAATCAAAAGTATAAATCATTATAAATAGTAGTAATGCTAGTAACCACATTAGGCATTGAACTAATCAACAAAGCCAAATGTGGTCAGCGATTTCGTGAAGAAGGAGCTGGTTCAATTCACGGGTTCAAATTTATTGGAGTAGTGTTGTTGCAGTGGTTTTAATTTTAATTTTTTATATATTTTTTTATTTGACAGAGAGAAGCACTAACGCAAGTTGGGGAGTGGGGCAGCGGGAGAGAGACAGAATCCCAGCAGAGGGGGAGGGAAAGAATCCCTCCACTCAGGGTGGAGCCTAACCCAGGGCTGAATCCCACAACCCTGGGATCATGACTCGAGCCGAAATCAAGAGCTGGACGCTCAACAGACTGAGCCACCCAGGAGCCCCTACAGTGATTTTTAAAATAACACCTTTTGGCAGGGATTTCATGCTTACAAAAGATAGTCTTTTGTAAGTCTTACTGAAAACTTTGGGTTTTGTCCTATCAATATATTGAAATTTTTTTCCAGCATCTTCTGTTTGATTTTATTGAATCCTGGGTATTTTTGACCCTGCCTCATAGAAAATGGGCCAACATACTCCACACCCAAATGCAGTTCTGACCTGGCTTAATTAAAGAATGTACTTCCTTTCTGGCACTATCATCTTTTAAGTCTCACAGTAGGAAAATGCCTCAAAAAAGATGTAATTACAGGGCGCCTGGGTGGCGCAGTCGGTTAAGCGTCCGACTTCAGCCGGGTCACGATCTCGTGGTCGGGGAGTTCGAGCCCCGCGTCAGGCTCTGGGCTGATGGCTCAGAGCCTGGAGCCTGTTTCCAATTCTGTGTCTCCCTCTCTCTCTGCCCCTCCCCCGTTCATGCTCTGTCTGTCTCTGTCCCAAAAATAAATAAACGTTGAAAAAAAAAAAAAGATGTAATTACATATGAATGCAGCAATTTTATGACTATTGGTTCATCCCGCTCTCTCCTCCCATCTTTTTTGTTTCCTTCTCCCAAATAACAAATTGTAGTAGTCCTTAGCAACGACTTCCAGTCCTGATGCATTCTAGGATCTATTATACCCCAGTTAGTTTACCCATATCTCTTCTTCTTGAGAGAAACGGTAAGGCCAGTTGGACCCCAGTATCTTCTGCTAAAGAAGAATAGAACTCCATGATCTATAGGGCGAAGATCAGATGTAAGAAAAGAATCCAAAGAGTAAAAATAAAACAACATATAACAAAGAATAGACTGTGGGTAAGATTAGCAGGCCTGAAAATGTGAAATGACTTTTTTTTAAGTGTTTATTTATTTTTAACAGACAGTCAGAGTGTGAGCGGGAGAGGGGCAGAGAGGGAGGGAGACACAGAATCTGAAGCAGGCTCCAGGCTCTGAGCTGTCAGCATAGAGCCCGACGCGGGGCTAGAACTCACAAACCAGGAGCTCAGGGCCTGAGCCAAAGTCAGACACTTAACCGACTGAGCCCCCCAGGTGCTCCTGGACATGAAATGACTTTTAACGTACTGAAGAGAAGGGGAGTTGCCTTTGAGTAATACAGACCTCCAACACCACTGACGCTGAAATGGCAGAGGGTGACAAGGTTCAGCCTCCCCACGCCTACCCCACCTCAAAAGGAGGTGTTCGTGTATGATAACAACACGTAACAACAACATCAACAACCAAAATCTCTCACTACCAACAATTCCATTCAATGTTTGGTCCTTTTTGGAACAGAAGTTTCACATGGAAGAGCATTTCCATGTTTTTAAAATTTATTTTTGCTTCTTCATTAGGGTATCGCTAACACAAGGAAAGTGCACAAATCTTAAGGAGGGTAAGTGGGTGTTGCATTTTAAGTTTAGGAAAATGCCGTCTGGTGATGAACTGTGATCAAGAACTGGGTCAGGCTGGCAAGTCTGCGTAAGTACATGTCAGCTGACAAGGGTAGGTGTGAAGGTTGGTTCTCTTACTCTTTGCCTCACAAGAGTCAGCAGGAACTGGAAGCTTCATTTTGCATATCGTATAATTCCCTTGTTCATAACTAAGCCATCCTTTTCCTGTATTAGTGGTACTTCAGCCATCCTGGTACATAGTAACTATTAAACAAGTTTCTGAGAGAAGTATGTGTTGATGGGCAGCACAGCGAAAAATTACTGCTGTATAATTAGGCTCGACCATCACATTATTTAGCCTCCAAATATCAAACAAATTCACTGGGGTTCAAGTCCAAAGACTTAACCTACTCACTCACAGAAGTTTTGAGCAGAAAAGCGAAAAATGTTATATTCCACTTTACCTCACATTACACATTTCTCTCAATATTTTGTGTCCAGAACATGAGAATTCATTAGAAGCAGAATTCCTGAAGTAGATTAGTTCGTATGCCCAAACTTTCGGTTCAGAAACTACTCCTCACATACTTTTTTGTATTATCCAGGGAAAATACTCTCCAAGAGAAATCATTTATATGTTTTTTTTCCTCAACAAAAGTTCCCAGACTAATCAAACTTAAAGCAGTCATTTATTTATCAGTTTCATTCTTTGCATCTGCATAAAAACAAGTAATTTCATGAACTTTTAATGACCACATATGGAAAAAAAAAAGAATGAGATGGGGTAAGAAAGGTGTTCTTTATCGATGACCATGGGTATTATATGATACTACTTTATTATCTATTGTTAAATTCACTTTTAAGTGATAAGTCAACCTAACACACGTATATATTGCTGGCCCTCAAACACTAAACAACAGAGAATGCCGTTATTTCATACCATCATCAGGATTCTGCCTGATGTAAATTCAAATGTAAAGATAAGTAAGTAAAGGAGAGGGGGAAAAAAAATCTGAATGGACATGAAACTACCAAATCATGATTCTACTGAAAAAGAGCTCACTATTGTGTTAAACGACGTCGTTTTGTGAGCTTTTTTTTTGCCTCCAGTTTTATTGAGCTATAACCGACATACAACATTGCATTAGTTTTAGGTGGACAAAATCGTGATTTGTATATCTTGTGAAATGATCACCACTGTAAGTGTAGTCAAAATCCATCGCCTCACATAGCTACAAATTTTTTTTTCTTATCATGAGAACTTTTAAGATCTACTCTAGTCAACTTCCAAATATACAATACAGTATTGTCAACTATAGTAAACTTCTTTATTAGATTTAAAAACAAGTTAAACATGCCCAGAGCAAAAAAATTTCAAACATACAGGAAGGTATATAATGAAATCTCATTTTCCTTTGCTTCTCTTGGTTCTTCTCTCCAGAGGTAACCATTCTGGGGGTTTCTGAGTGTGCCATAAATTTTTTATCTCAATGTAACAAGAGTCTGTGTTAGTGGATTTTTTTTAAACAAATGTTAGTATTTGTCCTGTTCTGTAATCTACTTTTCTTCCCATTCATTTATCTTGGAGGTTCTTCCATATCAGCATATATAGATTTATTTCATTTCTCATTTTAACCAATATTTAGTTAAAAATAATATATAGGGGCGCCTGGGTGGCGCAGTCGGTTAAGCGTCCGACTTCAGCCAGGTCACGATCTCGCGGTCCGTGAGTTCGAGCCCCGCGTCGGGCTCTGGGCTGATGGCTCAGAGCCTGGAGCCTGTTTCCGATTCTGTGTCTCCCTCTCTCTCTGCCCCTCCCCCGTTCATGCTCTGTCTCTCTCTGTCCCAAAAATAAATAAACGTTGAAAAAAAATTTTTTAAAAAATATATAAACATGGTGAAAATTCAGATAGTACCAAAGGATATGAATAATGAAGCTTCTTTCTTCCGCTCATCTGGATATCCCCCTCAGCAGAGGTTACCACTGTTCATAGATTCATGTGTATCCTCCCCAAAATATTCTATACCTGAGTAAAAAGCAAGCACATGTGCAAGATACATGTACACACACACAGAGAATTGTACACTGTGTGCCCAAATTGCCCTTTCATTTAACAATATGCCTTGGGGAACTTTACATGTTACACATCTATATGTATTATGTTCTTTTAACTTGTATGTAATATTCCATTAAATGGATGTGACGTACTTTATTCCGCTAGTCCCCTAATGCTAGACATTCAGGTTATTTGGAGTCTTTCCTATTCTAAGGAATGCTTACATATAACTCATGGTGTAGAGGACACAGAAGGCAGCGGCATCTGATTCCAATGATTTTTTCCTTCAACTGTATTAAATCCAGTTTTCTTTCTTTTTTTTTTTGACCAACAATAGGTTTTATTTTTTATTTTATTTTTCTCCAATTCTTTTTCTTTTCTTTTTTTTTTTTTAATTTTTTTTTTCAACGTTTATTTATTTTTGGGACAGAGAGAGACAGAGCATGAACGGGGGAGGGGCAGAGAAAGGGAGACACAGAATCGGAAACAGGCTCCAGGCTCTGAGCCATCAGCCCAGAGCCCGACGCGGGGCTCGAACTCACAGACCGCGAGATCATGACCTGGCTGAAGTCGGACGCTTAACCGACTGCGCCACCCAGGCGCCCCTCCAATTCTTTTTCTTACATCTCAATATCATCTACTCCAGAATAGGGAATTTAGAAAGAACATAAAAATCTTAGAAAACTTTAACATTGAAAAGAAAAAAAATTAGTCTTTTCATTAAAGAAAAATCTGAACTCTTTTTGGCAATAGCTACAAAACAGTGTATTAATTTTAAAATATACTGGTGCACTCTTTTTAAAAAAATTCACCAAACAGTAGATGTATAGGAAGTAAAATATTTGAAAAGGTATCAAAGTCAGTAATTAACTTCAGAAACAACTTGTGTGTATATCCACTTTCTACAGATTAATTTGTATAAAATGTAGCAAAAAAGGAAAGGGGGAAAGGCCTAAAGGAAGTCAAGTCACAAAAGCAGCTGTCAAGATTGTTGATGCTAAGAGGTTGGGCTAAAGCCAAAGGCAAGAGTATTTGTCCTGTGTACATTTCCCGTTATTAAATCCCCAAAAGACATAGAAAACATTCTGGAAGACTTCTTTATAAAAAGTAGTATAAGTCAGGATATTCTAGGTTCATAACCAACACTTGTGTTTATAAAATATTAGCATTCCAGGAATAGTGATAGAAAAGATATTTAACAATAAATTACAAATATTGTAAATTCAGACTTTTTCTTACAGTTGCAAACACGTCATAAATTTGGGCTGTGTTTCTTTGTATAAATCCTACTTACGACTGTGCTAAAGCCTTCTGGCATGAATGCAAAGAGTATTTTCATAAATAAAACTTAGTAAAATCACTGTACACTCCATCAATTTAAAAACACTTCTCTCCAACTTCAAAGGGAGACCCTTTTCTCCTTTTTTAGTGCAAAGATGGTGTTTCTTTGCTGCGTTAATGGTTTGCTTCTTGTAGCTGTCATAACTACATGCCCCAAGTATGTGATAGTAAGAGACGAGAAGTTAAATGACATCTTTGCTTCGATTCAACATGTCTCAGACATTACAGAGCAGCAAGCTCATCAATCTAACCTCAGAAGTGCCTACCAATACAAATCCTGCACATACGTCCTTTAAATGCAAGCCTCACAAATATATACATGGCCCTATACTAGGGTTCAGCTGGAATAGATGAATTTTATGGGAAGACATGAGGTACATATTGTTTAAGTTCTATGCATGGATTTACTCACATAGACCTACTTTAAAACATAAAAATAATACTTTGGTTTTGTGTGTAGTAAGTAACTAGCAGGAAGCAAGCACTCCCCCTGAGTTTGTCATAGCATTATAATTTCTTACAACTCACAATAACTATGAAGTAGATATTATTAGCAACATTTTGTAGATGAAGAGGTTATGTCACTTGCCATAACTCACACAGTTTGTAAGTAGAGGAGTTGGCATTCAAATTTACCTCTGATGTCAAAACTCATGCTCTATCCATCACAAAACATTAAACTTGCGGTTTTTTTTTTTGAAAAAGGCTAACTATTCTACGTATTTTGTGCCCGAGACACATAAAATATCTAATGCATTAATGTACTAGTTCTTCCAATAGAAATATAAATGTCACATTTTTAAAAATTCTCAACCTGGATTTCTTTTTCTTTTATCTTTGCATTATGAGAATTTTAAATGCATACAAAAGACAAAACAGTGTAATAAACCCCCATGTACACATCATCCATCGTCAACAATCAGAGTCGATTTATGATCCATCTGGTCTAATATACACCCCCACCCCATTTCTTCCTTCCTCTCCCATACTATTTTGAATACTATGTCAGACATCTATTACTTTATCTTTCAATATCACAGTGTATATCTAAGATAAGGACTCTTTAAAAATACATATATAAGCATAACACCATTGTCACACCTAAAATAATAACAATAGATTCTTTTTAAATTGAAGTATAATTGACATACTATCTCCTGCTAGTTTCAAGTGTACATCATAGTGATCCAATATTTACATATATTATGAAATGGGCCCCATGATAAGTCTAGTTAGCATCTGTCATCATACAAAGTTATTACAGTATTATTGGCTATATTCCCCATGCTGTACATTACGTTCCTGTCACTTATTTATTTTATACCTGGAAGTTTGTACCTCTTAATCCCCTTCACCTATTTCACCCACTCTGGTAACCAACAGTTTGTTTACTATATCTATGAGTCTGTTTCTGTTTTATTTTGTTTGTTCATTTGTTTTATTTTTCTATTTTTGTTTTTTTAAATGTTTATTTATTTTTGAGAGAGAGAGACAGAGACAGAGGCAAAGCACGAGCCGGGTAGGAGCAGAGAGAGAGGGAGACACAGATCGGAAGCAGGCTCCAGACTCCAAGCTGCCAGCACAGAGCCCCATGAAGGGCTCGAACTCACAGACTGTGACATCATGACCTGAGCCAAAGTTGGACGCTTAAGTGACTGAGCCATCCAGGTGCCCCATTTGTTTTAGATTCCACATATAAGTGAAATCATATGGTATTTGGCTTTCTCTGACTGATTTATTTCACTTAGCATAATGCCCTCTAGGTCGATCCATGCTGTCACAAATGGCAAGATTTCATTCTTTTTAATGGATGAGTAATATTCCATTGTGTAAATCTACCTCATCACCTTTAACCATTCATCCATCAATGGACACTTAGGTTACTTCCATATCTTAGCTATTGTAAATAATGCTGCAGTGAACATAGAGAGATGCATATACATCTTTGAATTGGTGTTTTTGTTTTCTTTGGATAAGCACCCAGAAGTAGAATTGCTGGATCATATGGTAGTTCCATTTTTAAGTTTTTGAGGAACCTCCAAACTGTTTTCCATAGTGGCTGCACAAATTTACATTCCCACCAACAGTATGTAAGAGTTCTCTTTTCTGCACATCCTCGCCAACACTTGGTATTTCTTGTCTTTTTGATGCTAACCAGTCTAACAGGTGTGAGGTCATATCTCACTGTGACTTTGATTTGTATTTCCCTGATGATGATGAGTGAAGCTGATCGTCTTTTCGCCTGCCAGTCGGTCATCTGTGTGTCTTCTTTGGAAAATGTCTATTAAGTCCTCGCCCACTTTTTAATCAGGTTGTTTGGGTTTTTTTGTACATTAAGTTGTATCTTTATATACTTTGGAATGAACTCCTTATCAGATGTATGATTTGTAAATAAATATCTGTCTCATTCAGGAGGCTGCCCTTTCTTTTTGTTGATGGTTTCTTTTGCCGTGCAAAAGCTTTTTACTTTGATGTAGTCAACAGTAGATTCTTAACATAAATTATTCAATGTTA
This sequence comes from Herpailurus yagouaroundi, assembly GCF_014898765.1. Lineage (NCBI taxonomy): Eukaryota > Metazoa > Chordata > Mammalia > Carnivora > Felidae > Herpailurus > Herpailurus yagouaroundi. The sequence continues at coordinate 12,245,355 of NW_024412420.1, read as the reverse complement.
AAATTTCTAATTCTCTCACAGATATAATTCTTTATAGTTTATTTGACCCAAGATGAAAATGAGGTCTACACATTAGTTGATATGCCTTTTAAATCTCCTTTTTTTAAGTTTATTTATTTATTTTTGAGAGAGAGACGGGGCGCGGGCGGCCCGGCGGGCCGGGGCAGAGACAGGGAAAGACAGAATCCCAAACAGGCTCTGCACTGTAAGCGTGGAGCCCAACGCAGGACTCAATCTCACAAACTGCGAGGTCATGACCTAAGCTGAAATCAAGAGTCAGACACTTAACCGACTGAGCCACCCAGGTGCCCCTTACATCTCTTAAAGCCTACAGTTAATAAGGCTTTATAATAACATTTTCTTTATTCACTTTGCATTATTTGCTTATGCCAAACTATATTTTTAGGCAATTTACTTTGATAAGGGATATAGGCTTGCCATTTCATAATAGGATTTTTAAGGTTCACACAGTAGAAAATTTTCATATTAAAATATACTGAATAATTTTCTCAGAAACTCTCCACACCCCTCATGAAGATACTCAAAGAATCTTCAAGCTGGCAAGAAATTTCACTGGCTCATAGTGACCACTGGATTTAAAAAAATATTTTTGTTGTTATATATATTTACATATGGTCTTTCTTAAATTTTTATTTAAATATCGTGTCATTTGCTTTAGGCTCTGGGTCCATGGTGGGGAATTTTTCTACTATTCATGATAATGTTTTTCCAGTAATAAATTTCTAATTAAAAACATTATACCTTGTAATTCAAATCTGATTAAACTATAACTGTTGATAATTAACTTGTTTTACAAAAAGGGCAGCTAAACAAAATGAAGTATATCAGTTTGCTTAATGCCACAAAGTCATACTGTCATTATATCCAAAAAGTAAAACTAATGTTTAACATCTGATCAATATCTTGCTTTAGATACCTGATTCATGAAATGTAAAAGCTCTACAGCAAAGATCCCAGTGAATTTTCTTTGTAACTTTAAGTGAAACATTAAGTAGAAAAACAAGTTCTTAAAGCAAGCAGGACTTGAATTGTGAAAGGAATCTATGTCTTATTAAAAAATAAAAATAAAAAGCTTTTCCCACATTCTCCAATGATATTTGAGCTCACTAAAAGAGCTCTTTCACTTCTGTTCCTTCCACATGAAAATAAACTATTTGGATTATGTTTTATTTTCCCCATGTTTCATTCTTCGTTAACAAACATCATTCAGGAAGGTGACTGTGGGCCAATAAGAAAATTTGGGTGGAAATGTGAGGGCAAGAATTGCCATTAACACACTCGTAAATGCACACTACATTTTCTCACTGTTCACTATGCCCAGGTACTGTGCTAGGGCTTATACATATTACCATTCGTCCTCGTAACAGCACTGCAAATGAGACAGTAAAATACAGTGACGAAGAGCATGGGCTCTGGGACTATGAATGAGCATGAGGTTTCTTACTGTACTTACTATACTAAAAACCACTGACTTGTATACTTTGAAAGGGTGAATTTTGTGTTATGTGAATTCTATCTCAAAAAAAAAGCATATGCTATGGAGTCAGCCTGACCAAGTTAGAATCCTTGAGGGGCACGACACTGAGCAATTCTCAACCTCTCTGTGCCTCAGTGCCCATGTCTGTCAAATGGGTTTATTAGTACCTGCTTCATAGGGCTGTTCTGAAAATCAAATAAGAGAACACATATATAGGACTTAGCACAGTGTCTGGAGCATCTCCCATTTTATACATAAAGAAGCTGAGTTTCAGAGAAATTAGGCAACTTGTTAAGGTCACATGACCTTTAGCTAAATGTTTTGGGTGGGATTTGAACCAGGTCTGTCAAGACTCAACGTCCATGCTCTTTCTACCATGGCATGTTTCTTCTCTAGACTAGGGACAAGACTCTCCCTAACACTATTCAATGGTCACCCTGCTACCACATTAAACCTGGGGTTTAATGGAATGATGGGTAAGAAAGAGTTTGTTTGCAATCTTTTCTATCTCGGGGCAGTCCATCCTCCCAAGCATCTTTCTTTAAAGGTGACCCTTTCAACACATTGTACCAACTCATCACAGACTTTCCCGTAACCAGATGTTTAAATGTGTACTACTAAAGAGATGTGTAAATAAGAGATCTTTTATAATTAAGAACTATTTTCCTCCCAGGCACCAGACTCTAATTTAGTCCAAATATCCTGAAGAACACAGGTGTGTATTTAGGCAAATGCACGGAGTTAATAAAATTCATCCCATCACCTTCCTGCATGAGGATCCTGCCATAGATAAAAATGGTAAGAAAGTCTGAGGCCATCATTTCTGTCCTTTCTCATTCCCTTCCCAACACCCCCTAGTCTTCCAGGGCTTTTTAAATTCTTTTGCCAGCTGTTCTCTTATTTACATATTCTTATTCTTTTCATATCCCTAAAATGTCCTATAGTGCCTTCCAGAGACCTGTTAGTGCCCCCCTGCCCCGCACACTCTGCCAGTTTCTGAATGTGCAATCAGCTAAGATCTGATCAAAAGAGCAAGGTAAAAGATACTCCGTCAAAAAAATGTCTTAGGGGGAAGAGCAAAGCTGGGGCCAAGACATGAGTATGGGTTTTCCAACTTGATCTTTCCTTACTTGTGCTTCCAAATGAGCAAAGAATTTGCTACCTATATCCAATCATTGTTGAGAAGCAAATAGAGTTGTCTGTTCTAAGTAAACTCTTTAATTGTTCCGTTGGTTACTCTACCTCTGTCCTCTAAGGGAGAAAGGCTGTGTAGAAGGTGCCATAAACTGGAAGGTGACTGCAATGCCACCACTACAAGAATCTGGTAAGATCTGCCCTTTGTCTCTGTGGTCCCATATAGTCTCCTGTGTTAAACTCCAAAGTATCTTCTGTTCGCAACACATTACTATGCCGTATCTCTGACACTAATTCTTTATTTCTCCTTTAGGTAATTAATTCTACTCTCACAGTTCCATTCGTTTCTGCCAGTTCACATTCACATTCTAGCCCCTGTGGATTTTGGTTAACATCTGTTAAACCCTGAACTATAGTGGGCCATTGCCTGAAGAGCATATTTCATAGTCTGCAAAGCAAACTGCTACATTATTACATATAATTCTCTATTCTCAGTCTATGTTTTTAGCCATAAATGCTTTAGGACAGTGAGATACACAGTAATACATCACATTATTTAAAATATTATAAATTAAAAAATATTATAAATACGACAACCAATGTATAAGAGTCAAAAGCCTTTAAAAGTGTAAGGTATTTATTTCTGTTTTTTTTTTTCAACATTTATTTATTTTTGGGACAGAGAGAGACAGAGCATGAACGGGGGAGGGGCAGAGAGAGGGGGAGACACAGAATCGGAAACAGGCTCCAGGCTCTGAGCCATCAGCCCAGAGCCCGACGCGGGGCTCGAACTCACGGACCGCGAGATAGTGACCTGGCTGAAGTCGGACGCTTAACCGACTGCGCCACCCAGGCGCCCCTATTTCTGACTGTTTTTAAAGAAAACCTTATATAGACTTGAAATACACTAAAAGTGTGAGCTAGGAAAATTAAAATTTTCATAAAACTAGTATCATTCCTCACAATTTGAATTTCTCTATGGTATTACTGCTCACTGACAATGGATACACTGACAATATTAAGAGCAAAAAAAAAAAAAAACCTGGAAAAGTTTGCAATTGATTAAAAAAAGTTTTAGAGCAAAATAGTTCATAAAACTATTTGCAAGCTTGATCTAAAACACTCTGTGATTCTCTGAAAAAATGAAAATCCCCCATTTATAATGGGTTAATAATCAATATTCAGAATGAGGTTTCTGACATTCTCAGTACTAAAAAGGAAAAAAATGCATATAGTTGAAAGACACCCCCTCAAACTGAATTCAGGCAAAAAAAAATCCAATTTTGAACCTTTTAAAAATATGTTCTAATCCTGTCCTTTTTTTTTTTTTAATTTTGCACACAGCTGTCTGTTGTAGTTTTTAGAATCATGCCAGATGCTGGGTTCATCAAGCAAAAGCAGGAAAACAATGGTTTGAAAGCAATTAGAAGCACCGAGGCTGCAGTGAGGCTCATATTAAAATGTGATAACACTGTTCTAGTGGGAATTTCAACACTACTCTATTTCTGACATTTCTCTGCTGCCAGACAGGCAGGCTGTGTGGAAGACCACTGTGACCAAGGAGGTAACAAACTGGAATTTATTTCTGGAGCAAATGAAGGATTAGCTGAGTTGGAGCCCTCCCAAGGTTTTTATTATGGACTCGGCCACCATTTTATTTGAATGCTACTGGATCCTGTTGGCATCTAACAAAGCTCAAGGAGTAAAAGCATATTATAGCTTTGGTTCGATAAAATAATCTAGCACCAATCCACTCAGAAGGCAGATGCATCACAGCCTCTTGTTGCTAAAAAGCAGGGCAGGGGAGCCCAGCAGGGTGAAGGTTAATTAAACACTCCACTAACTTTCCTTAGATATGGCTAATACCATTCTGTGTAGAAGCTTGTTTAGAAGACACAGAAGTAAACAATACCATCCACACATTTTTAGTGTGAAACCATAAATGGTCAAAAAGCACTCACCTTGGGGCTGAAAATCCCAATAGTACCTGAAATACAAGGAAAAGAATGGAAATAAGTCAAACATATGGTAGATACAGCACCTAGCCCAAAAAGCTTGCTAAATAGTCAATAACCAGCCAAGCCACTACCCACTCTGAGAAAAACCAAAGCATCCCTGAGATTTGGAAGATTCTCAATGGCCTGAAGGCAGCATTTAACTCACTGTAACTCAGAAAATTTTGACCATATTGCTGGAAAGGTCCTAAGAGGTTGCCTAGCCATCCATGGTCCAGAGTTTCTCATCAGGAGCCCTACAGGCTTTGAGTATGACAATTCTTTGTTGTGACAACCTGTCCTGTGTATTACAGGACAATCAGCATCACTGGTCCTTGGCACCAAACACCAGTGGCACTCCCACTTATAATGACAGCCAAACAACATCCCCCCCACCCCCAAGACATCCTCAAATACTTCTAGGCATAAATTCTTAATTTTACAGGTGAAACCCAAACAACTGACTTAAGGTCACCTAACATTTGAGTGTCTATGCCAGGACTGGGGCTCTTACAATTCACTGTGTCATTCCATCGCCTCTTTTATTTTGGGATATCATTGGCAAAGCCAACAACCCTTAAAGTCTTAAACCTAATGAAATGGCAGTAGCAGAAAGGATCATTTGTAAGTCACCTACTTGGAATCTAATAGCACTTTCCCCCATAGAAGCAATGTTATATATGGCGGCTACCCACAAAAGTCTACTGTACTTTGGATTCCATTTCCTCCTGCCTTCACAGGAACCTTACATTAATCTGTATTGATTTCCTTTTGTATATATTCAACCTCTTCCTCTCAATGTGGCCCTTTCCATCAGTATTTATGCTTGTATAAAAATAAAGCAAACCCTCCCTCACTTTCTTCATATCCCTCCATCTGCTATCCTCTTTCCCTTCATATCACAGTGAAATTTTCAAGAAGTGTTGTCTGTAGTTTCTCTCTGTTTTCTCACCTCCCACTCACTCCCCAACATACTCCAATCTTGCTTATAGTAACCACACATTAATTCCTGTCATGGACATAGTGAATTTCATGCCACTAAATAGAATGAATATTTTTCTATCCTCATCTTAACGTCTCAGGAATGTGTATGTGCATTTGAGCACCTTTTTCCTTGGGAGAGAGTCCAGAGTTATTTTTTAAATCAAATTCTTAAAAGAAATCCATAACCCAAAAAAAGATTAAGAAAAAGGCAATACATAGGTAATAATGGAGTGTCTTCCAGCATACCCACAACTGAAATAAGGTGAGGCTACTTGAGACAGTATCATCCCAGTGAGTATCTAGGTTATTTCTTTATAAGACAAAAATTCAGAAAATGGAAAAGAAGGAGATAAGTGGGGAGTATGTTGCCATAATTCAAGATGAGTTTGTGGGAAACTACGAAAGATAAGGAAGAGAAGATGGTGAAGCCTCCTGGTTGACTTCTCGTATTCCTTTCTTTTCCCAGAACAGTTCCAGGCTGGCAATCAGGTGAAGAGAAATGTAAGATACTTGGATGATAGGGCAGGGAAAGTTCAGGACAGCTCTGACATGTGCAGTGGAAAGACAGAGAGGGAATAAGAGGAGGAAGAGGTGGGAAGGGTATAGCAGCAACAGCTGGGAAGAAGGGTGTCCATGCTGATATAAAGGCCTATGGAGATTGAAAGTGGCTGTAACTTAAGTTGCAAATTAGTATTTGCATTAGTATTAGTATTAAGTTGTAAATTAGTATGATGGGTCAATCTCGCTCTGGCAGACAGCGCAGCTTCCCACTGTACCTGGCCACTGTGAAGAGTTTTTCCATAAAACTGCTTTCTATAAAAAACAACTAATCAAGCAAATCATCAAAGGGATGAGCAACTTTCCATCTTCTCTTGTGCCACAGCTCTAGCCCCTGATTCCTATAGTTACCCAACCTCCAATTCAATAGAAATAGAAATTAGAATGTGAGTCTGTGCAAGCGTATGTGTGTGTGTGTGTGTGTGTGTGTGTGCACATGTATGCATGCATGCGTGTGTGCACTTCTCTTGCCACAATGTATATGAAGGCAACAGCAGGAACTTTGTTAACCAATGTGGTTCTCATTTATTGACCCAGAAAAAAAAATGGAGCCATGCTGTGGCAGTTTAAAGGCCAACTCTTGGCAAATTATTAAGTAGGCAAAATATGTTATTGATGATCTCAACCTCTTCTTTTGTCCTCTCTCCCCCACAACCCTACTACAATGCACACACATATCTTCAGTTCCCCTCTCTACCTACTGTAAAGTGCCCCTGGGTTCCTGCTTTCTTTTTTTAGTTAAGAAGATCTTATAAGTTCACATAACGCTTATGTTTTATTTTTTTAATTTTATTTTAAAGGGGATGGAGATGAGCAGAAGGAAAGAGAGAGAGAATCTTAAGCAGGCTCCACACTCAGCATGGAGCCCAACGCAGAGCTTGATCCCTCAACCCTGGGATCATGACCTGAGCCAAAATCAAGAGTTGGACATTCAACTGACTGAGCCACCCAAGCATCCCACCAAGAGTATTGCTTTTGCCAATCATAGCTGTATCATATGAAGGCTGATTACAAAGAAATAATTCAGCTTAATGGTATTAAATAAAGTAGCAGGTCTATCTAGTTGATGTTAAATAGCAGAATCCACTTTAATCTTGATGACGTTGTAATTAAATATTTCTGCCAATAAAAATCATATGTAGAACTTGATGTGGAATGGCATGAAGTGGAATGTTAGTTCCCTTCATTTTCAGAAGGTATAAAACAATCCTGCCACCCTACCTTTCCCCTTTCTTCTTACCCTAAGCCTTAATTGTGCAACAACCCTCAAGAAGTTTGTTCACACACACACACCTCTACCCCACAGCTCACAGAGGATACTTCTTTTTAGAAGTAAGGCGAGAAGGTGAGCAACCTCATCCCTCACTGCAGGGCACTATGGATTATTCTTTGCTGAACACAACACATTTAAAGTTTTGGTCTGGTTTCATTAAACATATCCTATAGATGGCCTTCATCACATTCTCTGGAAAGATGACTCCACACTAGAGAATTCTATGCTCTTTAGGAGGCATTTAGTCAAATCCAGCCAACAGCTTCTAATTCTTTTCCTTCATTCTGAAAACAATTATCCCTTAGCCGGAGACTCCAACAAGTCTGAAACTAGAAATTTTAAACCAAAATGCAAATACCACAATAGAGTTATATAGAAGAAAAAGCATAGGCACATGCACACACGCACGCGCGCGCACACACACACACACACACACACACACACAGAGCTGTGTTTATCCTAAAAGCCTCTGAGAATTTCATATCAGGCCTGTGCAGATAGATAACAAACACTTCTTTAATCTTCCCTTTGAAGCTTCAGCTTCAATATGAAAAGGAAGCTATCACTCCGCGGCAATATCCATACTCAACATCATCAGGTCCATGCAAATGATATTTGGAACTGGAAAAAGATGAGCACAGAATGAGCAGAGAGAAAATGCTGCAACCATATTGATGATTATTATTTTCACATTCAGTCAAAACAAATCCATCTTTACTTGTTCCTCAAAAAATGAAAACAGAAGAATAAAATTTCCTAACGGTCGGCTAGGCAGAATAGCCTAGAAAATTTACAGTTACATTACATGTCAGACAAAGTTTGCTATTTTTATTTTATTTTATTTTATTTTATATTTTATTTTATTTTATTTTATTTTATTTTATTTTCCAAATTTTATTTAAATTCTAGTTAGTTAACATGCAATGCAATATTTGTTGCATTCTACTTGTGTTTTTAAATTAGGTTTTCAGTGAAACTTAGGGAAAGGTAACAACAAATAAATTGAATTCACCATATTGAGGGGATCTTGAATCTATAGCAGCAGCAGTAGCAGTAGTAGTAATAGCAAGGACAGTAATAACAACATTAAGATTTCTCGAATATATTGCTGGACACTCTTCTAAATACTTCTCTTACATGAGCCCACTTCCTCCACACTGTGTAACCCTATTATTATGCTCATTTAATAACTAAGGAAACCAAGGTATTGAGAGGGGAGATAACTTGCTCACGGTTTACTCGGCGCGTAATGAGGCAGACAAGTTTCCAATTTTAGCAACTAGTTCCCAGAGCATGCACTCTCATAAAAAATTGAGGAGGAAAGTCTTAAAAATATAATCTAATTTAAAAAACACTCAGCAAAATTCACTTTTTTCTCTAGATACATTTTACCATTGTAACAGAATTCAGTCACTCAATCAACAAATACTTGTTGAATGTCTTGTATATGACAAGTGTTTTGCTCTGGTGCCATGGACAAAATGGTGTCTAAAATACATAGAGTCCACCTGCTGATATATTTCAGTATCTTTCAAACTGCAAACAAACTGATCTAGTTTGCTACTCAAGAGTCACAGAACACTAGATGTCTGCTAAAAATGAAGCTTCTGACTCTTAATTATTAGACTGGAAAGTTGGGGTGGGTAGCAAATTCTTGACTACGGAGCTTACCAATGAACATAGTTATTGAGATTAAAGTACTCAGAGCTTTCACCCCTCAGCTAGCTAATTAGATAGATCCTGGTGAAGTAGGTAAGACAAACTACTTTATCCTCTATTACTGAAAATATCTCAGAAAGAAAAATAATTCCATCTCTTGATTATAGCAAAGGTTAGCATATTCAGCACTTAACATATGCTAGACATTGTGCTATGTATACATTTTATATGTATTATTTTATTTAACCTTCATCAAAACCCTATGAGGTCAGTACTATTACTATTTCCATTTTACAGATAAGGAAACTGAAACTCAGGAAGGCCAACAAACTTGACCCAAATCACACAGCTATTAAATGGCAGAACCAAGATTTGTATCCAGGTCTCCTTGGCTCAGAGTTCAAGCTCTTAAATTCCACATTAACTGTTTTTTCTATTTACTGTAATATAGGAAATAAATCTATTAAGAGAAGGTATAATTATTTTGTCAGACAGCTTAGCATCAGAGAGTAGTTAGACCAGACATCTTTAACTTGGAGTCCATAGTTGAGCTTTAGAAGACTCATAAACTCCCTAAAATTATGGGTTAAAATCAATCTATGTTTTCTTTTCCCTTGAAGAAGAGTCCATAAACTTCATTAGATTTCCAAAAATGTCAATAACTCTTTTCCTCCAAAATGATAAGACCCTCTGGGTTAGATGAATAAGGTTGCAATGACATTATAAAATAGCTACCCAGAAAGGCCAACATCTGTAATGTTATAAATCTAGAACATCTAGATGAATTTTTTTTGCAACTAAAGTATTAAAGGTGTTATTTTACCTGTGACTTATGGAAATTTAAAACACATCATACATTCTCTGTCTTGTTAAGCCACCTGCTAAACAAAATTGAATCTCTTCTTAAGGATGTAAATTTGAACTTTGGTTTTTATACCAAAACAGTGGTGCCTTCTAAATGGATAGGCTGTCTGCGATACTCAAGGTCCAGAGATGACTTCTATTTCCCTCTTGACTATCTCTGTTCTCTGGTAATGGCTGTCTCCAAACAGACTGCCAAGAATGAAGTGTTATACTGATATTAGTAATGGAATCTTAGAATTCAAATGGAAACCTGGTTGACCAGGGCTTCAATGGCAAGTTGATAACACTAGTAAAACCCTTGCAAATGGCCTTGATCAGCCACATGTAGAGAGTTATATATGACCAAGGAAATGGCTTTTGTGAACAATACTAATAGTCTGTACACTACAGATATTTCCTAAAACTTCATTTCTCACTTTGGAAGATTCACTTGATTTCAAATTTTCTTTCTAGTACCAGTGTTTCATCTACTACCTTGCAAAAAGAATGGACAAGTGGCAAAGGGTAATATGGCCAACGACACCCAAGAACAGAAATGGGAAAAGAGCACCATCTGGTGGAAGTCTCTGGTGGAGGCCTCAGAGGCTGGGACCCAGGGGTTGGGGCACCAGTCTCAGAAATAGGCAGGAATAGGAAGTCCCCTGGAGGGGAGCTGGTGCCCCATCTAGCCCAGTACCTTCAATCCATCAAAAGAACAGGACCTTGTATCTGCCTACAAGAAGCTTACAATCTGGTCTAAACTATGAGATATTTATACATGAACAGATGTCAATCTAAGATAGTAAATAACAAATACTGTGGTAATAGCAGAGAAGCATATAACTCATGTAACAGAAGGATCTGCCATAAGTTCATAGGTTCTCTTTTTGGACGTAATATTTCTGTGGTCTTGAGACTATATCCACAAATTTAAAAAAATTGTTTTTAATGTTTATTTTTGAGAAAGAGACAGAACATGAGCAGGGGAGGGTCAGAGAGAGGGGGGGGGGCAGGATCTGAAGCAGGCTCCAGGCTCTGAGCTGTCAGCACAGAACCCAATGCAGGGATCAAACCCACAAACATTGAGATCATGACCTGAGTCAAAATCGGATGCTTAACCGACTGAGCCACCCAGGTGCCCCGCTATACCCACAAATTTTAGAAACCTACTCTGGAAGACAACACAATGTTCTCTTACTTATGAACTGGTCACAATTCAACTTTCATTAAATAATAAACAAGCATTGTCATCCAATGTTGACAGTATTGATTTTTTGGAAGTCTGTTCCCAGACAATAATAAAGAAATAAAACAAATAAAACCTTACTCACCATTAGAGTCTTCCATAACACTTTCACTACATGAAATCCCTGCCACAGTCAATCCAACATCCACTCGGATTCCAACAGTAAGAGATCTACATGCTTTCCTCAATTAGTCAATGATTATGGTCTTTCACCACATCACTGAAAACCTGCATTCAAATATCCCTTCTCCTTTGTTCTAGCATCAGGACTGCAAATTGTGGTTGTATGTCTCATAATCTCCATGCACCCTACGTGTAATAGGCAATCAATTATAACTCGATGAACTATTAAAGAAAAATGCCAGCCAGGTATATTGTGACCAAATAAATGACTATAAATGTCAAGTCGGAGTTTAGATTTTTTTTTTTCTTTCTGTAGATAAAGGGGAGCAGCTGAAGAACTGGTTGTTGGGGTGGTTGGTTGGGTTGCTTGTTTTTAAGGACAGGGAATGATGTCCACTGTGATCAAACCAGCAGAAATGTGCAGCCTGGAGGGGAAGGAGAAAGCCTGAGAGACAGTTTACTGAAGACCAAGAAGAGGGACAAGAGATTTGACAACAGATTTGGAGGCAGGCTGGGAATAGACTGTCAAGAGTAAAACCAGAGATATCTTTTGGTTCCAAACTTGTGTATTGGAGAGAACAAGGCAGCAATCACCTACAAAGAAATCCAGCTGATCACCATGTTTTAAACTGTAGTATCTTGGGCTCTGCCATTTGTGTCTGTGTTGATGCTTGGAACCTAATTTTATTTTATTTTTGCCTGCTTCAGGTTAATAGCTACTCTTGGGCCACCAAGACTCCTAGTTATCTGATTAGTAAATAACTGCTATCTGCATGACACTGTGACTGTGGACCCTATACTCATTGAATTTTACAGCTGGAAGGACACTGAAGGTCATTTAATCCAGCCCATCACTTTATAGATGGGAAAACGAAGTATGGAGAGGTTATCTGATTGCATCATAGAAGTTTAGAAGTCCACATTGTGAAGCTACCACAGTTTATCTTGTGCAGAATCAGGGGGCAGGTTCAAAAAGATGATATTCACTCGAAAATTCCTTTGGTATTTACCTTGTTATGAACATGATCACATTATTCACCTGAGAGCAAATGTTGCATAAAAGTATTTAAGCTGGACTAGTTCTTAGAGCTCATCTAGGCAGAGTGCATTTCTCAACATTAACATGCCAACATACCATCTATATCTCAAGTTATGAAGGCTGCATTCACTCTCTCAAACATTAATAAATCTCTGCGATTTGCCAGACACTGTGAGGGACTGAGAGTACAGAAAGCCCCAACTGTGAGACTGTTTGGCTGGAATGGTCAAATTGTGCAGGAGTGATCTGATTGGCACAAACACACACACAAGGTAAAAACTAGGGCCAGAAGAACCCAGGTCTGGCTAATGCCAGAACCCATCTTACTGCTTGCAGATAAGGGTTGCTGAGGGAGGATCTGGGATCAGATAGAGGAGGATGCCTGGTAGGGGAGGGAGGGGGGTCACAGAGAGGCCAGGCCCAGGATGCAGAGGGGCCAGGCCCCTCAGAACAGATGGCAGAGGCCCAAAGCAGGCATGTTTGAGAAGGGGATATGGCAAGAGTCTGAGTGGTTTCCAACCTGCAAGCCTCTTTTTTATCTTGTGAAGTAGGCAATGATGTCATTCAAGAGTGATATGATAAATCTGCTAAGGACTGGGGAGCAGGGTGGGAGGAGAGGAAATTAGAAATGTTGCTAAAAGGAAGCATGTAAAGTAACTGCCAGGTGTCATTAAGGGCTCGGCTGGGGTTGGAAACTAAGACTTACTAAGTCCCACTGCGTAATTTTTCTTCAGCACTGAGTAGCTGCCCAAGTATAAAAGCAGAGAAGGTGGATGGATAGTTGAATTGATCTGAGGTTAAGGTTCTTCTAGGCTTGTGAGATGAAGGACAAGAAAGTAAGAGAAGACTAGAGGGCATGTCCTGGGGCTTAGGCTGGGGCAGGAGGGAGAGACACCAATGGCCAAAGACTTGACTGTAATGTCTGTACATAGTGGAGACTTTTCACAATCAATTAAAATATCCAAAAACAGGAAATAGCATTATTCTTCTCTTTGCTCTCAGGACTCTCCTCTGTCCCACCAGTCTCAAACCTCTCCTATCTCTTGTTCCCCGTTTTAATGGATGACATCTCTGCCCACCCAACTGAAACTCAGGAACTGCCTCTTCACCTCTTTCTCTATTACTGTGGACATCCCATCAGACACCAAGACCTGTAAATTCTACTCCCTTTATATCTTTTAATCTAGCTCCTATGTCTACAGATGCTGGATTCATTCAAGCCCTCAAGATGCCTGACTCATATTGATATCACCACATCCTAAGACGTCCACCTGCCACCCTGCTCCTCCCTGACCCATTCTCCCAGTGCTGATGAAGAAGGAAGTGATGAGCAAAGTCTTTGCAGACAAGTCTGGGTCGGAGTCCCAGCTTCTCCACCTTCTAGCTGTCAGACTTTGGCTGCAGCCTCAGTTTCCTCATCTTTTTTTTTTTTAATTGAGTTATAGTTGACACACAATGTTACATTAGTTTCAGGTGTACAACACAGCGACTCCACAAGTCTATACATTATACTGTGCTCACCACAAGTGTAGTACCACCTGTCATGACACAATGCTATTACAACATCACTAACTATACTCCCTGTGCTGTACCTTTTATTCTTATGACTTACTCATTCCATAACTAGAAGCCTGTATCCCCCACTCCCCTTCCACCATTTTGCCCATTGCCCCACCCCCTCCTTTGGTTTCATCTTTAAAACAGAAATAAAAGCTATACCTGCCTTGTATGGTTTTGGGGAGGGTTAACTGAGATAATGCGCACGAAGAGCTAAGCACTAGGCCTGGCACCTGGCAGACCTTTGGTAAATGTCAGCTGTAATGTCATTACCACCATGTTATTCTAATGACCTAAAGTGCAAACCCAGTCTTATCATTCCCCTGCTTGAAATCCTGCAGTGGTTTACCCCAGCTCTAGCTTTGAGGCTCTCCCCTCCTGTGTTCACACTGCTGCTCTCACATGTCTCTGCTCTCTCTGCCAGCACACTTTCTCCATCGTGCCCCTTCTTCTCCCAGTGAACCCTTGGTGGTCCTTTGGTGCTCCCATAGCACCTCTGTGTATGCCTCTGAGTAACACCTACAATACTGCACCGCAGTCCTCTTGTCTCTCTATGTCACTGAGCCCTCAGGGCACAGTGGCACAGAAATTGGGCTCAATAAATGCTTGCTAAGTAAGTGAATGGACATGAGAAACAGAAGGGCCGTCTGAGTTCAGCCTACGTGAAGCACAGAGAGCATTTCAGGGAGGCGTCAGAGACAAGGCTGGAGACACAGGCAGCAGGCAAGGCTCTCCAAGCAATGCCATGGGGTATGGATTTTATCCCAAAGAAGATGGGGAAGGATACTTTCATTTCCCTCTAAATTACTCACACGAAGGCAAGAGGGAAAACCAGGAAGAAAACCAAAGGAGGAGAAGACAAGGAAGAAGAGAAAGAGAAAAAATAAGAATGCTTTGTAAGTTAAAACCTTTACCAAACGAAGAGTTTTTCCCCTTCAAAGACTGGCTTCAAAAAATAACCACAATATGACTGGCAAAAATATACTTCAAAAGACACGACCGAATACACATTGTAGTGGCAAGAATCCAATATATAAATACAATCAATTTGTTTCTTCATTAAAAGCTTTCATGAAGAAAATGATTTAATACAAATGCTAAAGCTACTGACACAGATTAATTGAAAAATAACAACAGAATCCTAATTAAAGACATAATATTATTTCACTCATTCATACCACTCCAAAATCTGAATAATTATATAAAAATAGAATCTAAAATGCAGGCTTCTACTGGTAACCACTCTAAAAGCTACAATGAATTACTTACCAAAATTTTCAAAAACCTCATGCCCTTATATATACACTTTCTTCCAGTTAGGAACTGAGATACACACAGAAATTCAGAGATCATTTTTAAGTTGTTTCAGTTTTGCCCTCAACTTGAGTTTTTTTCCTAATTACACAAGATTCTATACTAGAATATCACTTTCCCATTTATTTCTTTGTACCGTATCTATAGCAGTCATAGTTAAATCCTTACAGGAGCGTCCCAATTATCCAAATCATAAAGAATGGAACTGCTTGATCTAAAGGCTACTGACTAAAAAAAAAGGAAAGAAAAGAAAAAAAATAAAGACTAGTGACTATGTGACCAGTTCTATGGCTGTATCAATATGAACCAGGGGTCACCAGCAGTTCAACTACAATCAATCAGTCAATCCTAGAACTTACCTGACCCATCATGGGGCCAGGACTTTGGTTCTGTCCCACTTCAAGGGATTTTTCAGCATCAGAAATGTCTCCACATGTTGCCAGGCCACACATAAGTGCAAAAGACAGTAGGCAAACATCATGCCAAAGGAAGGACCAAGGCCTGCTGCTGCTGACCGTATCCCTATGTCCCACCCTACAAGTCAATTAGGTTAAAATGTTGTCAGCTACTTGCTGGTCTTAAGCCCTGTTGGTAAAATTTTCCTGTCAATGATCCCCAATCATACTGGGGGACCCTCCTCACCACCCAACTAACAGCCTCAACTCACACTTCCCTGTCAAATCCTTCTTCCTTCCTTCCCCTTCATTATTAAAATTCATTTGAAAACCGGGGCGCCTGGGTGGCGCAGTCGGTTAAGCGTCCGACTTCAGCCAGGTCACGATCTCGCGGTCCGTGGGTTCGAGCCCCGCGTCGGGCTCTGGGCTGATGGCTCGGAGCCTGGAGCCTGTTTCCGATTCTGTGTCTCCCTCTCTCTCTGCCCCTCCCCCGTTCATGCTCTGTCTCTCTCTGTCCCAAAAATAAATAAACGTTGAAAAAAAAAATTAAAATTCATTTGAAAACCAAAGTAGTCCCTTACCTTAAAAAAAAAAAAAAAACAAACAACTTCTGATAAAGATTTTTACATATACTTGCCCAATTTTAAGACTCTCCTGGAGCCCTTATTGAAACATGAATTCCCAGAGATCACCCCAGACCTAGTAAATTAGCATCTCCAGGGTAGTGACCTAGAAAACTATTTTTTAGCAAGATCCTCAGGTAATTCATATGATGGGGCAAGCTTGGAAAACATTATAAAGGAAATGGGTATTTTGCCAATGGTTGTCTGTTAAGAAAATTCTAGACAGGTAGGCCCCAGTTCAAGTATAGTCTGTGCTCCATTTCCAGTTGTTTGGACCTTGGAATGCATTTTCCTAATGAAACAAAATAATAGTGTTAAGTATTCTGGGCCAGTTTCAAAAACCCATGAAATCTTAGAAACAAAACAAAACAGAACAGTGATTAAACCTTGTTAACAGATCTGAAGTATAGTAGATACAATCTTTCATTTACAAACCAATCACATTTCAGAAGTTGAAGCATAAAGTTGGCTAATTTTTCTGTAAAGTTCCAAGAAATGGTTAGGTTACCTGGCTATCCATAAAAGCTTATTAAGCCCACAACAAACCAAAGCCAGCTATAGAACCAAGGATATAAACATGAGCTTGGTGTCCTCAAAGCAAAAGATAATGAGAAGGAGAAATGATACGCCTTCCTTCTCTGGGGATAGGAAACATAGGCAAACTCTGACATTCTTACCCTCTATTCTCTTTGCAACCATCTCCCACCTCCCAGGTGCCAAGGATTCACATGTTATCCATAGCTCCCTACTAAAGCATCAGCTTACATACCCCTGCCCAGAGCTTTCCTCTCTCAAATTACCTACTTCTCTCAAATCCAGTCAAAGCTCTCATTTCCAACGTTTGGTTCCATCCAATCTTTTCCAGGTATCTCTCCAATTACTTCCTTGTGCTTAAGAAACCAAATTACCCTTTGGTTCCCAAACATGGCTAAACTTTACCTTCTCTGTATCTTTGTACCTGCTATTTCTGGGTGCCATGTACCTCACCAAAACCCATCCTTTTCAACCCCCAGCCAAGCCATGATGCCATCTCATAGCCCTGAAGGTTTCTCAGATCCCTTCAGCCAGAACTGACTTCTTTCTCTGGGATTTCACAGTACAATCTATGTGTACCTCTTCTAAAGCTTTAGCCACAGTATATCTTGAGTTATAGTTATTTATGCATGCTTTTACATCTTTCCCATTGGGTTGTAAGTTTCTTGGGAATATTTTTGGGGTATCTAATTAAGTAACATGGGTTAGATTAGGCACTTTTATGCAGGACAACAATCCTACTAGGTGCATGTATTGTATAATTATTTGGTTTATCCAGTTCAAAAATAAGTTACGGGAAGACTGGAATCTGTGTCATATTCACCACAAAAATGCTTTGCAAATAGTATATGCTCAATAAACACTGAATGAATGAATGAATGAATAAAGTTATACTCTTTGCTTTTTATAAAGAAATTGAGCCTCAAAAGAGTGCTGGCCCAACAATCATACCGCCTGGGTTCAAATCCCAATTCCAGACCCTAACAGTTGTGTAACCTTGAGAAAGTCGGTTACCTCTCTGAATCTGTTTTCTCATCTGCTAAATAGGGATTATTCAATATTCATCTCACACATCTATGGGGAGGATTAAATGGGATAATGTGTGTAAAGCCCTTTGACAACAGGACTGGCATACAGTGCATGTGCAGTGAATGTTGGCTCTGACTGTCATTCTTAAATCACGATGTTAGAGTCTCTGAAGCCCTCATTCTTCCCAAGGAAAAGGATCCTCTGATGCTTTGATAACCCTCAGTGTACCTAACACTGTTCATTACACATAAAAAGTTGGTTCAACAACTCACTGGCCACTGAATTTCCCAAGCACAGTCATCTTAACCAAAAGTTACAAGAAAACCATTAAACAGGGCTAATACACATGCATGTGCACTCAAAAGTCTCTTAACCCTCCAGGTGAATTTGTATTTTAAAATAAGGTGATGAGCCTAAATAAATTTCTAAATGGTGAGACTCCAGGTATGTAACAAATTGAAATCAAACATTTCAGACCTTCTATAGAAGATATCTGTGAGCAGTGGTCTACATGCTGGCTCTGGTCATGAGTCTGGCCACTCACTGGCCCAGTAACTTCTTGAAAAACAGGGTTATGTCATGTGTGAGACTGTCTTGATTGCCTGGCATCATTCCCAACAGAGAGTAAACAAAGAGCCAATAAATATTTAAGCAAATTAACTGCTTCCAGTTTGTAATCTTCATCCTGCTCTTAGGTGATTCCATTTCTCTTTATGACCAACATAAAACTCAATCATGGTGACTGATGTTTTGAGAAGGAGGAAATGAGGGGTTTACTCAAGCACCATCACTTTGGGAAACTAGTCCCACAAACCCAAATGTTTTACTAGTGACACAAAGTGTAGATAACCCTTTTCTAATGAAGGATTCATCCTGTGTCAGTTCAGTGCAGCTCAAAGAGATAATATCTAAGAAATGAAAGTTGTTCCCAGTCAGTCATACCTCATCTAATGAAGACCTTGAGAATGAACTTCCTTTATTTAAAAAAAAAAAAAACTATTTTTTAGCAAAATCATCATAAATTACTCAAAGGATGGCTGTATTTCATATGGCTCAAAAATAATTTTACTTTCATGTGCATTTATGGATGTATGTTTGTTTTGGCACAGGGTAAAACACCTCCAAATCTTCACAAGAGTGACCCAAGACCATACTACACAATTAAAGCTTAATTTCCTCTTTTGACATCTCTTTTCCCCTCAGTTCCAACTCCTTTCTCACCTGGAAACCAAATACTCTTTGGCTATTAAATCTGTCCCTTTTTAAAACAGGAAAGGCTCTGATCTCAATGACTTAGTATTAAATACATATTCACTGTAGAGTTGGAAAATACAAATAAACAAAAAGGAGAATTTATTATTTTTTTTATTTTTTTTTTCCAACGTTTATTTTGGGGACAGAGAGAGACAGAGCATGAACGGGGGAGGGGCAGAGAGAGAGGGAGACACAGAATCAGAAACAGGCTCCAGGCTCTGAGCCATCAGCCCAAAGCCCGACGCGGGGCTCGAACTCACGGACCGCGAGATCGTGACCTGGCTGAAGTCGGACGCTTAACCGACTGCGCCACCCAGGCGCCCCAAAAAGGAGAATTTAAAAATCACTCAAACTCCACTTCCTAGAGATTACCATCATTACCATACGTTTTTGGTGGGGTGGGGTACCTGCTGGCTCAGTTGGTAGAGCATGTGACTCATGATCTCAGGGTCTTGAGTTCGAGCCCCATGTTGGGTGTAGAGATTAAATAAATTAACATAAAAAGAACACATTTTGGTGGTTTCTTCAGGCATTTTTCTCTGAGGTTTTATATATATATATATATATATATATATATATATATATATAGTACTTTTTCACTTATAGTATATATCTTATTGCTTCACATCAAGAAATCTTCTATAGCATGCATGATTAAATTATCCTATCTTTTCTTTTTTTTTTTTTAAGTTTGCCCTTTCAACAGAATGGATAAACAGAATAAACTGGAACAGGGAGAAACCTGAGACAGAGAACCAGAAAGCAGAATTTTGCAATGCTCTGAGTAAGACTTTATGAAGACTGAAGTTTAGCTAGTGACAAAGGGAAAAGGGAGGACAGATTTAGGATGAAGAATCAATAGGCTTGTTGATGGCTCAGGGACTAAAGACAAAGGAGTCAGGAATGACTCCCAGGATTCTGCCTTGGGGGTGTTAGGTCTAGGGAAATCAGAATTAGGTTTAGGGGTGAGCAGAATAGAAAATAGTGAGTTCAGCTCTGGACACTGCATCAGGATTTTTCTGACTACAAGTAACAGAACACCTAAAGGACATAGGCTTAAATAAACAGAAGTTTATTTTTCTTTTAAAACAAAAGGTCTGAAGACAGGTGATTCCAGGGTTGATACAGGGGCCCAACAATGGCATGAAGGACCTAGGCTCTTCCTGTATTTCTGCTCTAATACCTAAGAGCAGAGTTATGTCTTAAGGTGGCTATTGCATTTAATGTATGCCATCTCCCAAGCATAAGACTGTCCTGTAAGAGGCTATCAGAAGTCTGTCATGGCTTTCAAATCATGATTCATCCCTAGGCTAGTAGGGTTCTGTTGTCAAGGAAGAGTGGAGGGTGCCTGCTGGCTAGGCATCCAGAAGGGTCTGCCTCAGCCATGTAAGCTTTGAGATATCTAAGACACCCAAAAGGAGCTATCCAATATGCTCTCTGAAGCCTTGTGGAGAGATGTGCAGTGGAGCTGCAGAACTGTAGAGGAAGTCATGAAGCTGTGGACATGTGTGCAACTGCCCAAGAAGAATGTGGTGGGGAAAGAGGCAAGACTGAGGGGCAATGGTAAAGAGGGCAGGGCAGGAAAATGAGCCCAAGCAAAAACCTGGGGGGGTGGGAGGGGGAGACAGAGAATATAAAAGAAAGGAAGAAGGAAAATCAGGAGAGACTATTACCATGGGAATTAAGAGAGGGAGAGGATTTTTGGTTTTTGTTTTTAACTTTTGGAGGAAAAGGAAGCTATCAACAGCGTCAGATGCTGCAGAGAGAACAAATAAGACAAAGACTGAAAAGTGTCTTCTAGATGTGGCAATTAAAGAGTTACTGGCACTTTGGTGCTTTGGCAAGAGTAACTTGACAGAAGCAGAGGCAAGACTGTAGAGGAATGAGGAGTGACCAGAGAAGAGGAAACCAGAGTCTAGGCTTCTGTCTGCAAAAAAAGAGATACAGAACAGTAGGGAACCGCTGTGCAGGATGTAATGTTTTTCTTCACATTAGGAGATATTTGAACATATTTCTATGATGAAGGAGACATGTAACAGAGGGGGGAGGAAAGCTAAATTTAAGAAAGAGAGGGTCTCTGGGGCGTAGTGGTAACAGAGGAGGGAAGATAACCGTGTCACTGCTTCAGTCCTCAAACAGCAGGAGGAGGAGCGTGATCTCAAAAGATGACAGAGGGGCAGAGACCTGTAAAGCCACGTAGACACATCTCAAAGGGGAGAGGTTGGGACAAGACTGGATGGGAAAAGTCTAGAAGTGTCAGCAAGGAGTTTGAAGAATGCCAACAGCACTACTGGAAAGTAAGCAAATTGTATTTAAGATGACTGTGAGCAAAACAGTGTCCTGCAGAACAGGTGTGTTTTACAAAGGCAGAGACGGAGCAAAATGGTTGAGGATGTAGTGGAGTTTGATTCTAAAAAGACATGGATGCTAAGAAACACAGGGAAAAGGCTAGAAGAGAGGTCATCGGGGGAGGTGAGAGATGGTGGAGACAAGGATATGCAGAACTGAGTAGGCAGTGTGATGACCAGAAGCAGAGGGCTGGTGATGGGTCACACCGATGGTGGAATGACTGGCACCCATGCTCCAGTAGAATGCCAGTGCATGGTCAGCAACCTGGTACCCTTTTACCACAGAACATTAGAGAGATACTATTATAGGAGACTGTACTCCCTAACACTCGGTAAAAAGAAAGCACCCTGGGGTGCCTGGGTGGCTTAGTCGGTTGAACATCCGACTTCGTCTCAGGTCATACTCTCGCGATTTGTGACATTGAGCCCCTCGTCTGGTTCTGCGCTGACAGTGCAGAGCCTGCTTGAGATTCTCTCTCTCTCCCTGCCCCTCCCCAACTTGCGTGCGCGCACACACCCCGTGTGTGTGTGTGTGTGTGTGTGTGTGTGTGCGCGCGCGCACAAGCTCTCAAAATAAATCAATAAACTAAAAAAAAAAGGCATCCTATCTTTGTTAAAGAATATGTGGGGCTAAAAAATAAAATTAAAAAAAAAAAGAATATGTGGGGCTAGCTACCAAATATTAAATTTTCTAATAAAGAGGGTTTCTTGCTTTAAGGTTTAGCCAAGGACCTAAAAAACCAGTTTCTGGTTTTAACAGTCCCCCTCCCCCATTCATTCAACTCACATTATTTAGCTCACACCACTTGCCAGCGCCATGCTAGAGCTTTTTTTTAAAAAAAATTAACATAAGACCATCCATGCCTTTAAGGAGTTTATAATCTCCAGAAATATGTATTCTGAGTTCTGAGAAAATGAATTTGAAATGAAATTAAACGTATGTGTTAGAGCAGTGCTTCTCAAATGGGACTGTGCATACAGGTAACCTTGGATTTGTATTGGAATGCAGATTCTGATTCAATAGGTCTGATTCAATGGAGCCCGAGAGTTTACATTTCTAACAAGTTTCCAGGTGATGCTGCTGTGGCTGGTCCACGAGCCACACCTGGAGTAATGAAGACTCGAGCAGAAAAGATTCCTTGCTTCCCCATTTCTATTGACTCCAATCTATAAAGTCCTGAGAATCTTCCCTCTTTTCCTTGCTAACTCTCCTGTCCATGCATTTTTCTTAATAAAAAGGGGGGGGGGGGGGGTAAGAAAACCTCACAAAGGGCTTTTTCTTCCAAGCGACTATTAGCTACACACACTGCTTTCGTGAACATGTCAAACATCTATCTCCTGTGATTAAATACTTCTGTGGAACCGCTTATATTTCACACAGAGCACCTAGATACTCAGTAAAAGAATAAGAGACTGGGAACAGCAATTAATTCTAGTTATGCCATATGGCAGTACAGAACACTGGCTGGAGCCTGAAAACTCCATTTCACAGGAGCCTTACTTATTCTGAATTTTAATCATTGTAGGATCAGCAAACATATGCCTACCAACCTGCTCCATTTACACAAAATTCTAAAGAATAATCACACTGCACACTCAAAAATGATTGGTTTTTCCCACATGGACTTAAAATTTCTCTCCTATTGGATTCTCAAAATAAAGTAGGTGCTGACAGCTCCAGTTTCATTTCCCTTTTAAATAAAATCTTCAAGCAATTCTTTTAATGAATAGAATCCCTGGCTTTTCATTTCATTATCAGCGCACAGTTTTGCACGGGTGAAATTATCTCTGGTTCTGGATTCCCCAGTGCTGGGGTTGGTTCAGGTGCTGGCTCCCCATGCCTGTGGACCCCCTCCATCATCCTGTCAGTGCTGGGACACCCACTCCGCCATACTCTCTCCATTTCACCTCTCTCCAGAATGGAGACATTATCATTTTCAACACACGCTCCACTCCCCTGTCCTCTTAGAGCTAAGATACTTTCATCTCCTGTACATCTAATAATTTCAAGATAAGGACAGAAAAATCAGTTCTTGTTCTGTGAACTTTTGTCTCCAGTGCTTGAGAGACTATCCTAATATCCCCCGAACATGTTTTAGTGATAACATTTACTGCACTAGGGCCAAAATGATTTTCTGCCACTTTCAATTCTAGTTCAATAAAAGAATAAGAGCTTTGTTTCTAACCTCTGTCATTTTTAATACCATAAAGTGATTTTAAAAATGTAAAATTGAGTTCCATTTCCTACTGGACCACCAATCTCATATTAGCTTTCCTTTTATCAAATTTATGAGAAAAGTCAGAAATTGCCTTTCCTTAAAAAAAAATCAAAATTTCAGGATCTCCTGGGCAGAATGCTTGAATTGAATTTTAGCACTCCATAATTGCTGGCCTAGAAGTTTTAAACAAGTATAAAAGTTAGCTACTTATGGCAGAAATAACAAACTAGAGGATTATCCTTTACTTCACTTAGAAAAGCAAAAGTCATAATGCTATTCCTAGAAAATTACATCCTTAAAAATCCCAAATATGTTTATTACATTTCCAAACTGAGGAAGTCTGTGGTTTTCTGAAACCACAGTGAATTAAGTCCATGATTTCTGAATAATATTAATATAATAATTTTTTATATTATATTATGAAAATTTTCTAATATGCATAAATATTAAAAGAACTCCATATATACCTACAGCCTAGCCTCTATGACTCACATTTTGTTATATTTGCTTTGTCACATATCCATCCATCCATCCACTCATCCACTCATCCATCTTCTTTTGGATGGATTCCAAAATAAATTAGTATACATTAGACATTAGTATACTCCACCTAATCAATTCAGCATGCATGTATAATTGACTAAACTTCAATATTTGTTACAATTCTTTTAAACCAATAATCTTTGAAAGATGCCAATTCATTTTTTGTAATGGCTAAGTGAACTAAGCAACTAATTATAAATTCTAAATCCTAAATCCTAATCTTTTATTAATTCTATTACTTTGTGTAATTTCTTATATCTCAGTTCTTTCATCAACAAAGGCACAAGGGCACTTAACAGACATGGTAAAAGGTCTCAATTACCAAATTGCAAGATGGACCTTGTGGGTATGGCAGAAGTCACAAATAAGAGAGACACTCCTCAGTATAACTTAGAGAAATAGCTAATGGAGATTATGCGGACATAAAGTTTTTGGTAAGTTATAATAAGAACCTCAACAAGGCTCACCAACTCAGGAAGGAGTTTGAGTTCGAGCATTAAATAATAATGCATCTCATATAAGCCACACTGTTTCTCCGATACAACAATCTGAAGCCGGACTTTTGAAGACTAGGTCACTCCAGGAACAAATTTGGCAACAAAGTACTGGCATCAAAATGGAGTTTTCTTGGGTTTGCAAAGCTGCGGTATTACTGATTTGTAAACTCCCTAATAATGGACTACAGTAAAAGTTGCCACGGGGAGAGCTGCGCCTTCCTTTATGAGCTGTTTGTTCCCCTACACTGGTCTTCCTTTTTTTTTTTTTTCTTTCAGAGGATTGGCCCTGGAAGGGGCATCCTTTGAAGCCTGAAGAATCAAAGCTATTGCAAAGCACTGCTGAGAGTTTTGAAAGAAATATGAAGAAACTACATTGGACCTGGGGCGATAGGCTGAGATCTTCCCAAACGGGTCAGCAGTAGGTCTGTAAAATATTCCCATTGCCAAGGAGGCGGTGACATCTTGTGTAAATCAAAAACTAAAACCCTAAGAAATCTCATTTCCATTTTAAATGCATGGGGGTTAAATATGGATATCTAGCACTGGAGAAGTTCCTGTGGGATTGATTTTTTCCCCCGTCTTCTCTGAGCCCTTTCCTGAGCGTGATAAGTAGGACCGCATTTCATTACCAACCCTGCTAGCACTGCACTTTGGGGAGACTAGATGAGTGTACACAGTGGGGGAGAAGATCCGGCTTCCAAAGAAGATATGATTCACGTGGTGTGATGATAAAAACCCACTTTAGGCCCAACTCATTTTCAGCAGAATTGTGAAATAAAATAAAATCCCAAGGAAATGAAATTTCCTGCATCATTTTCCAAATTTAAAAATCATAGCGACATTATAAAGGAAAATCAAATAGAGGCTTCAAACTTTGGTTGGTAATGTTTGCAGTTTTGTAACACTTGGAAAAAAAAAAATTCCAAACAATGTGATGAGAGAGGCAACTTTGAAAAACAACATAAGATCGGCATTAGGGGAATCTTCAATTGAATGAGTCAGCGTTAGAAAAATAACATCCGAACAAAGAGTTTGGCTTCTGACGGCTGACCCAGTGCTCTTGTATTTCTCTCCCCTTTGCTCTACTTTCACAAAGTGGATACAGAGTGGGTCTATAGCTGAAATAAGAGAAAACAAGCAAATTAGAGAAAACCACAATCCGGAAGGCCCCACAACCACAAGGTCCCTGGAAATCCACAAATAGATGAACGCAGAGAGGCATTTTTTCATTGGCTTTCTATAAGCCGAGGAAATAGTGCAGGGCTGGGATAAAAGACTAGCTCCAGATAAAATGAGACTTAAAATCAAGGGAAGATGAAGACAGTGATTTTATACAAATGATCTTTTCACACAATGTATGAATTAAGAACCTCCATTTATAGACAAATATACAAGCTTCCTGTATTAAAAAAACAGACACAGGATTTTCTGAGACCTTTCAAGACAAATCCATATTAAGTAGATAATAGGAATGTGCCCAAGCGATAATGATAGCTGTAATTCCATCAGGAATAAAGCAAATTTCAGCGACCTCACTGTATGGCTAAGGAGTAGTGCTCAGCTTATTACTCTGATGAGTTAGTCCAATCTAAAGGGTGCAAGTTCAGTTACTTGCCTGCCTCCTAGGTCACATTTCAAAATTCCTTTCACAATAGAACATGTTATTCCGTTTAAAGAGAGCAGTACTCGGAATTTTTATTAAAACTTTTGGAAGGAACAAATTTATTCATCCATGCTTTTGAAAAAACCCACCTATTACTTAGCATGAAAAAATACTATTATATATCAGAGTTACTTATATAAAAATACTTATTTTATAGGATGCCCAAAGAGAGAAGAAGTTTCTGCTCACTACTATCACAATAGCCCAGTGTAAAAGAAACAAAAAATGGATCAATTTAATCTTGGAGCTGGTACCAAACCCAAGATATCCTCACAAGTGAAAGAATACATAGGATTATCATCATCATAACATCAAAAGGCAAGTTATACACTTCAAGGCTGCTTGGGAAGAGCAGAAGGCTTGCTAGGAAAGAACACATACTGAGATGATTTTCCCTTCCAGGTTAAGCCAAGAGACCAGAAGTGGGTAATGTTATATCAGTCTCACCTGCAGAGCATTTCAGACTCAAAGAACAATAAATATAACCCCTCACTGCCACATAAGTATATTCCCCCAAATCTTTTAACACAGTCGTGAAATCTCAACATACACTCACTGAATAACAGAACACTAGTATACAGGAATTTGGCATATAAACGATCAGTTGAGAGCCCTGAAGTTTTGGCGGGGTTTTGTTTCTTTCTTAGTTTAAGGCTGGGAGGCAGGGATGGGACTAGAAAAGGAAAAAATAAATTATCAACCTTTGAGATGTGGTCAAATTATTGCTATGACTTTTGAACCTCTTTTAGAGCTATTGAAACTTAGATGGATGGTATAATTATTTCCTACTCTTTCTTTTCTCTGAGTTGGCACTGAAACTCCAGTGTAAGTAGCAAAATGAAACATCAGAAAGATGTTGTGAGCAAATATCTAAACTTGCAAGCAACACAAATGTATTAATTAATATAACAGCACATTACACCTTAGTTCTCTTTAAGCATGCTTCATTTGAATGTGTTTTCTTTTGGGGTGTTTAAGCTCATTAACCAGCACTTAAGAAGAGTGAAACCCTCTATGTAATTAATGGTAATAGTATTTACGGTATACTATTTTGAAACTTTTAACTCCCAAGAGTTGTATCAGACTAACTTTTTGTCTCTCCTCCTATAAAACAAAGGCCATCCGATGATCATCTTAAGCTAAATCCTACTTTATAGTTAAATCCACGGTAAACCGAAAAGAAACACTTGAAGTTCTCAAAGAAACTGGAATTGTTATTATGATATTCATATTAATGTATCATGTTTCATGCAGAGCTGGACTAGCCACCCACAATGAAACATGTTCAAGATACTCTTCCAGCCTATGCATTAAATGTCCTGGGTTTTGTGGCTTTTTTGCCGTAATCCTGTTACAGAAAGTTATTTCTTGATTTCTTTCCATTTCAATATGCTATAAATCTACCTGTCTCTTTTTGGAACTCCTTTAAGTTTCACAGAAGGAAACAATACTCCAAGTTTGTTTCCATTGGCTCCAGCCTTCACTTCCAACAGTGAGCATAAATGGTTGTTCCAAAACAGGCCATCAAGAGAGAATATGTATGTCCCTACCTTAGTAATAAAAATATTCTATTTTCTTCATTCCTTCCCCCACTCTCAATGTATCCTTGCTGTCAGATGGCCTCCCCTGAATGAAACTTTTAAGAAATGCTCGACTGTTTTGGCAAATGCATGAGACTGCCATCCAGCTTCTACGTGCAGATCGTCTGCTTCATTCCAGGTGTCCCACATCTGGCGCGGATCCTGCAGTGACCAGCGTAATAAAACAGGAGGAGCCTGTGCCTGGCTTTCATCCTAATCATACTCTAAAGAGCTCAGTGAAAACTTGGACTCAGAATGTGAAAGCTGTTAGATTTTAGGGAGAAGGTTTAAATGAGGCAGTTGGAAGAAGAGCAATGAATATCACAGCTCAGGACATGGAATACCACACAAGGGCTCCACTTCTTTGAAAGCACCCATTTTTTCATTTTGTCTTATGTGGCATACATGATCCTTCATTGGTAATACATGTAAGCCAAAAAAACTAGTATGCAGATGGAGATACAGAGATGATTTTTGTTTGTTTTTTAAAATATTTTTTAAATGTTTATTTATTTTTGAGAGAGAGAGAGAGAGAGAGAGAGAGAGAGACCGAGTGTGAGCGGGGGAGGGGCAGAGAGAGAGAGGGAGACACAGAATCCAAAGCAGGCTCCAGGCTCTGAGCTGTCAGCACAAAACCTGGTGCAGGGCTCAAACCCACGAACTGCAAGATCATGACCCGAGCTGAAGTCAGACGCTCAACTGACTGAGCCACTCAGGCATGCCTTGTTTGTCTGTTTTTAAGTCTGTGAGGAAAGAGAATGGCCAAGCCACTGGTTCTGGAAAACAGATGAGCACTTGGAGGACACCCACGACTCTGGACACAGCTTTCATTTCCTGGGGTCAGTCGGGCTAGACAACAGAAAAGTAGCAAACGGCACATTTTATAATGTGACAGCTGTGACAGTCAGACACTGGGACTTACAGTAATTCCATAGTCATGGCAAACACCACTGAATTCTGAGTCACCCTAAAAATTAGGGCCAACCCTCTAAAGTTTACCAAGAATCAGAGGCAGTGCTCTTTTCACTCCTCTCTACCCTTCTCGTTCTCACGCAGCTCAACTTGAGGAAAGAATTAGAGAAAGTGAACCAAGAAAATAACAATAGAATGGAAAGGTGTGTGTGTGTGTGTGTGTGTGTGTGTGTGTGTGTGTGTGGGTGTGTGTGAAATATATGTGTGTGTGTATATACATACAGTATTTATATCCATCTAGTGGCTTTCTCAGATTACCTTGAGATTTTTTTACCCACCTTCAACCCTGAAGTGTCAGATGATAGTTTTAGATAGGTTCCTACCTCTCAAAATGTACCAAATCCTAAAATATAATTGGCTTAATATGATTAAAGATACAATGTTAGAAGCAACTTTCAGTGATTCTTTCCATGTTACATGTCCACTTACCATATACATTTAACTCTCAAGTTTTTTGATTTCCAAATTTCTTTTCACACCTGGCTTTTTGTCATAAGATACAGTACCACACAACAAGAGTAAATGTAGCTGGTATTGTACAAGCTTTCGGTATCCGTACAAATAGTGTATGATGGGGACCAGCCGTCAATAGGACTGTAGAAGCAATATGGCTGAAGAAGAGTGTTCAGTAAAACAAGGGTTACATTAAGGGGATGATGATTGAATGGGTGGATGTAAGGCAATTTCAAACAGCTTGCCAAAGGAAAGCCTCATTTTTCCATTTTCTGGTACAATATCTAATTTCTGGCTCCTCATTTCCTCCATGATCTGATAATTATGAAATTCTAAATAAAGTGTCATCTTTCTTGCAACAAATCAATGAACAGAAAGCTCCCATCAGATGTTTCCTAAAGCTCCTGCTGATTGTTTCCTGAACGTCTATCCCACAAACCGCACAGCAAGCTCTTGGAGAACAAGGAACCCTCTCGACCCCGTACCAAAGACAGCTTCTGTGAGTGTGCATGGGTGTGTGTGTGTGCATGGGTGTGTGTGTATGTGTGTGCATTTAAAAAGAGGACTAAGAAGTAACAAGCAATTGATAATAATGAGTGACCACAAAATCACCTTTTACTACCAATTTCAGATTGAAGTTTAGCCCTTTCCAAACGCTGTGGTACAAATATGGAAAAGGAAAACTCCTCCTCGTTGTATATTTGTCCATACAGATACAGTAACACTCATTTTTTTTTTGCATTCCTTATCACAAATTTATACCCATAGCACCATCAATACACAATTATGTTCTGGGCATCCGTCTCCCTATAACACAATTTGAAGTAATGCCACCTCCATTCCTTATGCAAAGCTTATAATACTCCTGTAAATACAAAGGTCAACTTGTGAAAATTAAAAAAAAAAATTCTATGGGTTACTAACTAAACCTTCAGATACACAGGTAAGCCTAAACTTATCTACTAATAAAGTAACATTATGGAGAAACTTATTTTAAACACTCTTCCAGCCTACCAAAAATTACAGATATTCTCACTTTTGCAAAAAGCTCCCATCTTCTGCATTCTGTTTGTTTCAATTATTCAGGGCAACCCAGGCTGATAATTACACAGTCCCCAGTTGCTGAGTAAAAGTGATGCTTAATTAGCCAGCAGGAAAGATCGATTAAAATCCAGCAGGGCATCTTGTGAGGTTCTCTCACATTTCTGGAGGGAATAGATTCTGGCTGTGCCCTTCCAAAGGATAAAATTCCCTGCTTCTAAGGAGTTTCAGTGAGCTTTAAAAGTAGATGCTAAGATCAGTCAGGCACACAAATTAAATCCCAGTCATAACCCTACAGATGTTCTCCCTTTTCTAAGAGTACTTAGTTCAAACATTCTGAACCGTATTGCCATTGGGTTGAGAAAAGCTTAAAATAACATTCAACTTATCCCCCAAATCTCTTTCAGTTACCACATTTCAAGCAAAAGATGGCCAGGAAATACACTGTAAAAGAAAAATTTTATTCTTTCTCCCCCAAGCAAATGTATGTATGTATCTGTCAGATGCTCACATTCTAAAAGGTACAAATTAGGTCAGGACCTCTCATTTTAAAAAGTCAATGACCATGGTACTCTAAACCAGTCTGAGACTAAAACATTCCAATATGGCCAAAGAATCATCTGGTAAGTCTGGTTTAAGTTTTCTTTTTTTTTTTTATAAATTTTTTTTTTCAACGTTTATTTATTTTTGGGACAGAGAGAGACAGAGCATGAACAGGGGAGGGGCAGAGAGAGAGGGAGACACAGAATCGGAAACAGGCTCCAGGCTCTGAGCCATCAGCCCAGAGCCTGACGCGGGGCTTGAACTCACGGACCGCGAGATCGTGACCTGGCTGAAGTCGGACGCTTAACCGACTGCTCCACCCAGGCACCCCTAAGTTTTCTATTAAGGAAGGAGATGTGGAAGTAAAATCAGAGCCAAAAATCACAACAAAAATTATGTCATACCGCCTAACATCTTCCCTTTAGTAACTTGGACAGGCATAAATGTTTAGTTTTTCACACATTTGGCCAAAGTATTCAATAAAGATGAACACAACAGTCCACAGCTAAAGGCAGATTCTTTATCTTCAGGTACATAATTATAAAAATAGTTTTATTTTGGTATACTAACTACACTAATCATGCCTGCCTACCTCCAATTCAATTCAGTAAATATTTAGTAAGCCTCTATCAAGTATAAAGAACTATGATAAGTACATCTTACCTCTTTAATGTATAAGTAGATTTTAGTGGTTATAAATTGTGTAAAAGCTGACAAAGAAAAATGGAACCAGTTTATACAAACCTAGTTTTGATTTGCTGGAAGCCTCTTAGTATATGGTCTCTGTGGTCCCTTGCAGTAGCACTGAGGTTCTCATTCCGCAAACCTTCTGCCAAGAACTCCTCAGCATCTAAAAGAAATGGAAAGTTGATCAACAGAAAAGAAGTAATAAGGGAGAATAGGAAAATCTGAAGGATTAAGAAATGGGTATTCTTTTCTCTTCAAAAACTTTAAAGTTGCAAAGCAATGTGAGTGCACTTACTACCACTGAACCACACACTTAGTAATGGTTCAAACAGTACATTTTATGCTATGTAAATTTTACCTGAATAGAAAATAAATAAAACTTTATGTGCCTATAAGTGATGCCTTCTGATAATCCAAGACCTTGCTATAAAGTTGGAATGCTAACACATATGTTAATCACAAAAAATAACTATTTTCTAAGAAACATGTAAATATTAATTGTCTCTGATAGCAGAGGATGGACGGTCAATTTCATAAACCTATAAATATCATAAACCAGTAATAGGTCATAGGCCAACAGAAATGAGAAAGAAATACCAATAAATACAGCTGAAATAAAAAATAGAGTGGAACTACAAAATCAGGAACAAAAGGACAGGCACTCAAAGAAGAAAGATTGATTAGCAAAAGCATTATCAATGAAAATGACAATCTAACCAAGTGAAGGAACTCACATGGAAAGAAAAATGTGTCCAAGAGAAGGAAACTGCAATTAATGTGAACATACATTATAAAATAGGGACATGATAGGGACTCCTGGGTGGCTCAGTCAGTTCAGCATTGACTTCGGCTCAGGTCATGATCTCATAGTTCGTGAGTTCTAGCCCCGCATTGGGCTCTGTGCTGACAGCTGGGAGCCTGGAGCCTGCTTTGGATTCTGTGTCTCCCTCTGTCTCTGCCCCTCCCCAACTTGCACTCTGTCTCTCGCTCTCAAGAATAAACATTAACTAAATTAAATAAACAAAATCAAATAAGGACATGATAGAAATATATAGCATGAAACAAATCATGTTATGCTGAAAGAAATGGGGGGGGGCATCTAGATATCTTCAAAGATAAAATACATTGATAATGATTACAATTGTCAGAAATACTAGCTACATACTTAGTATGCAGAAAAGGGCTATTACCCCTAAAATATATATAAATAACACAGTCAAAATTTCCCACATTAAAAAACAGTGCCTGCAATATAAAACTGTGTCATATACACTATAAAAATAATGTTATGAATTTATACAGTTGGGTTACATAAGCATGCTTAAAAATTTGTTTTACATTCACACCATTCAACAACACCAAAGCAAAACAAAACAATCTTAGATAGCCCTCACCAGTACTTTTGATGAGGTATAAAGTTCTGGAAATTAAAAGTTTCACAGTGGACTGTCACCAACTTCCAGGGTTTGCACCACATCTATTGCATGTGTCATTTATGGGTTCTTTTAAAGTTCTCTGAAGGCTAAAGAATGAGGAAATGGGAAGTTGAATTAAAAGATAAAAATAAATGCTACCCAAAATTCAATGAATGTAATACACCTACTAATATGGACAAGGACACATGATCATCTCAATAGAAACAGAAAAAAGCATTTGGCAAACATTCAAGATAAAAAATACTCAACAAACCAGAATAGAAGGAAACTTTATCAGCCTGATAAAGAGCAGCTACAAAAAACTCCACAGCTAACATCATACTTCATATCAAAGACTGATGTTTTCCCCCTGTTCCGAAGATCAGAAACAAAATAAGAATGTTCTGTTCTCATCACATATACTCAAAATTGTACTGTTGCTAGCCAGGGCAATTGCACAAGAAAATGAAATTAAAATAGTCCAGATTAGAAAGGAAGAAGTGAAACTATCTCTACTTGCAGATTACATATTCTTGTGTATAGAAAACCCTAAGGAATCCACTA
This sequence comes from Herpailurus yagouaroundi, assembly GCF_014898765.1. NCBI lineage: Eukaryota > Metazoa > Chordata > Mammalia > Carnivora > Felidae > Herpailurus > Herpailurus yagouaroundi. The sequence goes on along the minus strand of NW_024412420.1, from coordinate 12,211,773 downwards.
AAAAAAGCTATTAGAACTAATAAATTCAGTAAGTTTGCAGGAAACAAGATTAATGTACAAAAGCAATTGTCTTTCTGTAGAGTTGCAATGAACAAACCAAAAATGAAATTAGAAAAATTCCACTTAAGATAGCATAAAACAGAATTAAACACTTAGAAATAAATTTAACAAAAGTAACACAAGACTTAAACTCTTAAAATTGCAAAAAAAAAAAACTGTTACAAGAAATTAAAGATCTAAATAAATGGAAAGACATCCATGTTCAGAGATGGAAAGACTTACTATTGTTAAAACGGCAATATTCCTCAAATTGATCTAAAGATTTAATGCAATCCCTATAAAAATCTTGGTTGGATTTTTTGCAGAAATTGATAAGCTACTCCTAAAATTCATGTGGAAATTCATGGAACCCAGAATAGCCAAAACAATTTTGAAAACGAAGAACAATTTGGACAATTCACATTTTCTGATTTCAAAACTTACTATAAAGTTACAACAATCAAGACAATACAGTAGCAGCAGAAAGGCAGACACATAAATCAAAGGAATAAAATGAAAACTTCACAAACAGGCCTTCACATTTATAGTCAATAAATTTTTGACAAGGATGTTAAGACAATTCAATAGGAAAAAAAATTTTTTTCAACAAATAGTGCTGGAACTACTGAATATCCATACGTAAAAACCCGAAGTTGGATCCCTACCTCAAACAATATACAAAAATGAATGCAAAATGGATCAAAGACCTAAATGTAAAATGTAAAACTATAAAGCTCTTAGAAGAAAACAAGCATAAATCCTTGTGACCTTGGATTAGGTAATATTTCTAAAATTAGGTAAGTGTGTTGGATGTGATGCCAAAAGAATAAGCAACAAAAGAAACAATAAATTGGACATCAAAAATTAAAAATCACTGTGCTTCAAAGGATGTCATCAAGAAAGCAAAGAGACAACCCACAGAACAGGAGAAAAATTTTGCAAATCATATAGCTGACAAGAGACTTCTATGTAGAATATATAGAGAATTCTTACAACTCAATAATAAAAAGACAAACAATTCAATTTTTTATTTTATTCTTTTATTTAAATTCAAGTTAATTAACATATAGTGTAGTATTGGTTTCAGGAGTAGAATTCAGTTCATCACTTACATACAACACCCAGTGCTCATCCCAAGTACGCTCCTTGATACACATCACCCATCTGGCCCATTCTTCACTCACCACCCCTCCAGGAACCCTCAGTTTGTTCTCTGGATTTAAGAGTCTCTTGTGGTTTCTCTCTCTCTGTTTTTATTTTATTTTTCCTTCCCTTCATCTATGTTCATCTGCTTTGTTTCTTAACACTTCAATTTTAAAATGAGCAAAGGAGATGAACAGACATTTACTCCCCTCAAAAATATACAAATGGCCAATGAGCACATGAAAAAATGCTCAACATCAACTGTCATCAGGGAAATGCAAATCAAAACCACAAGGAGATACCACTTCACACTCACTAGGATGGCTGTAGTCAAAAGATGGACAAAAATGAATGTCAAAGATGCAGAAAAATTGAGACCCTCATATATTGCTGTTGGCAATGTAAAATGGCGTTGCTGCTATGTAAAACAGTCTTGCAGTTTCTCAAAAGGCTAAACAGAGAGTTACCAAAAGACCCAGCCATTCCACTACTAGATATATACCCAAGAGAAATGAAAACAAATGCTCATAACAGCATTATTCTTACTAGTCAGTACGTATGTGGAAACAACCCAAATGTCTATCAACTGATGAATGTGTTATATCTATACAGTGGAATACTATTCAGCAATAAAAAAAAAAATGAAACGAAATGCCACATGCTACAATATGGGTGAATCTCCAAAACTATTATAGTAAGTGAAAGAAATTAGTCACAAGGACCACATATTGTATAAATCAATTCACATGAAATACACAGAATAGGCAAATCTATGGAAACAGATTAGTGGATGCCTACAACTGCAGGAGGGAGGGGAATTGGGGAGTGATGGCTCAGGGGTTTAAGTCTTCATTCGGGATGATGAAAATGTTCTAAAATTTGTTGTGGTAATAATTGCACAACTCTGTGGATACACTAAAAGCCACTGAATTGTACACTTAAAGTGTAGGGTAGGTTGCATGGTATATGAACTGCATATCATCTCAATGAAGCTGTTAAAAAATTAAATAAATAAATAACAACATCTACAGATATCCTTCTCAACTTTCAAAACTGAAGGAAAATGAAAACATCCCTCAAGGACCCAGACAGAAAAAATAAGTTTCTTACAAAACAATGGAGTCAGAATGTCCTCTCCACAAAATAAACATCAGAAGATGAAAGTTTTACAGAGTTTTAAAGGAAAAATTCTGTGTTCAAGAATTCTAAACATAGCCAAGATGTTGGTTGTAAGAAGGAGACCAGAAAAACATTTTCAAACAGTTGTGGCTCTCAATGTCTACCACCTACATTCTTTTCCTGAAGAAAATCTTTTCAACGATACACTCTGAATGGCCAAAAGACACACGAAAAGATATTCAACCATTTACAACACCATTTACAATGATGGAACTAGAATGTGTTATGCTAAGTGAAATAAGTCAGTCAGAGAAAGATAAATACCATATGATTTCACTCATGTGGAATTTAAGAAACAAAACAGATGAACATATGGGAAGCGGGGGTAAGAGAGGGAAACAAACCACAAGAAACTTTTAATGATAGAGAACAAAATGAGGGTTGATGGAGGGAGGTGAGTGGGGAGACGGGCTAGATGGGGGATGGGTATTAAGGAGGGCATGTGTTGTGATGAGCACTGGATGCTGTATGTAAGTGATGAGTCACTGAATTATATTCCTGAAACCAATATGGCACCGTATGTTAACTCAAATTTGAATATAAAAAAATAAATAAAACATCAGCTATATATGTAATTTGAAATTTTCTAGTAGCCTCATTTCAAAAAGTACCAAAAAAAGATGGAATTAATTTTAGTGATGTTTACTTATTTTTTCCAATCCAACAGATCCAAAATATTATCATTTCAATACATTGTCAATATAAAAATTTTTGTTGTGGTATTTTATCTTTTTTGTAGTAAATTTTCAAAACCTCGTGTGTATTTTATACTTGACAACACATATCAGTTCAGACTAGTCACATTTCAAATGTTCAATAGCCATAAGTGGAGAGCAGCTACTGCTTTGGATAGTACAGATATAGAGGATTTAAATAATATAATTAATAAGGTAGATGTTAGGAGTGAACTAAACTCTGCAACCTAAGAATAGAATATATTCTAAAAACTAAGCTCAACCTAAAAATAGAATTTACAACTGACAAAAAATTTATAAAGTTGATTAAACACTGGATTACAAAGGAAACATCAATAGTTTCTTTAAAACTCAAAATGAGAAAGATCTTGTTTTATGACCACAATGAAATAAAACCAAAACTTAAAATCAAAAAGAGTAAACAGGGGCATCTGGATGGCTCAGTTGGTTAAGCCTCCAACACTTGATTTCAGCTCAGGTCATGATCTCACCATTGGTGAGATGGGGCCCTGCGCCTGGCTGTGTGCTAACAGCGCAGAGCCTCCTTGGGATTCTCTCTCTTCCTGTTTCTCTGCCCCTCTCTCTCTACCAAAATAAATAAACATTAAAAGAAAGAGTAAACAAACCCTGCCACACCTAGACATTGAAAACACACTCCTACTTATGTCATGGATCAGAAAGGAAACTCAAAACTACAATTACAACCTACTGAGAAAGTAGCCTGGATAAAACATTATAAGATATAACCAGTGTTGTATTGAGTGACAAATTCATAGACTTAAATATCTCCAGTATTAAATAAGAGAGAATGAAAATTAATACAGTAAGCACCAAACTCAAGAAACCAGAAAAGAGCAATAAAACAAGTCTATGGCAAATAGGAAGAAGGAAACAATAAAGATAAAAGCAGAATTAATAAATCAGAACAGTGGCTGTCGTAACAGTGCTCTCTGGAGTCATAAGCCTCTGATAAGGAAGAGAAAAAGCAGGGGCAGGTCAAGTGAGCGAGACTCTGGGAAATCCCCTCCTTTCCCCTCACTCCCCTTTGTCTGAATCACAAGCACTTGGCTTTTATCTATTTATACACTGTGATTTCACATAATACTTTAACTTTGAAAGGGTTCCATTGCACAACTTAATGGTTAAAAAAGCACTGACCTTAAATCAGTGGGGGGAAAAATGTGTAAATGCTAAATAAGTGTTAACAGCTGGGAATTTTCAGAGGTGAGGGGGAAATCCAATAAGCTAATAAACCATCAGCAAAGGTAATCAAGGAAAAAGGAAAGAAAGCACGAATATACAGAAATGAAGCAGAATTAAAAGGAAGCAACAACAAATACATGAATTTTAATAAGTATGAAATATTTCATAAAGCTGGTGAGATTTCAAGTTATTTTAATTTTCTTCTTTGTGCTTTTATGTATTCTGCATTTTGTGATATTATCTTTCTCTCCCCTTTGAGAGGTTCTTTTCTTTTTTTTTTTTTAACATTTATTTATTTTTGAGACAGAGAGAGACAGAGCATGAACTGGGGAGGGTCAGAGAAAGAGGGAGACATAGAATCTGAAACAGGCTCCAGGCTCTGAGCTGTCAGCACAGAGCCCAACGCGGGGCTTGAACTCATGGACCACGAGATCATGACCTGAGCCGAAGTCGGCTGCTTAACCGACTGAACCACCAGGCGCCCCTGAGAGGTTATTTTCAAAAGCAAGATGCTATGCAAACAAAATAAAATGTCATGCAAATAAATTTGAAAACCTCAGTGAAACAGTTTCTGAGAAAAAAATAAATTTCTAAAACTGAATTGAGAATGGAAAACCTGAATCTGGAACATGCTAATAACCAGGGAAAAAGAAGAAATGTTGGTCAAATTGTTAAAAAAAAAATTCAGATTCATACAGTTGTATAAATGTCTTTCAAAGTTTTAAGTAATAAATCATTCCCGTACTACATGAACTGTCCCAGTGCACAGAACAGAATGCTTCTTTTTTTTTTTTAAATGTTTATTTATTTCTGAGACAGAGAGAGACACACAGCATGAGCGGGGGAGGGGCAGAGAGAGGGAGAGACACAGAATCCGAAGCAGGCTCCAGGCTCTGAGCTGTCAGCCCAGAGCCCGACACAGGGCTCAAACCCACAAACTGTGAGATCATGACCTGAGCCGAGGTCAGACGCTCAACCGACTGAGCCACCCAGGTGCCCCAACATAATGCTTCTTTAACTATTTGTTATAAGCCAGCATAATCCCAGTTCTAAAAGAGCATAAAAAGGAATCAGTTTAAAGTTAATGTAAATACAAAAATCCTAAATGAAGTACTAGTAAGTCAAACTTAGCAGTACATTAAAAGAATAATATAAAGTTTATCCTGGGAATATAACGATGTTTGAATATTATTGATGTGTTACATACTTATTTAGTATGTTAAAGAAGAGATCTATACAAGCAGGTGATAAATGGCAAAAACCTCACCTCATGATATTTATTATCTATTTGTGACAAAACTGTATTTTTAAATTTTTTTTTATTGAAATTCTAGTTAGCTAACATAAATGACAAAACTGTATTTAGTAGAAGTAAAAAAATACCTTCTTAGCCTAAGAAATATATATATCACAAACCATCATAATATTTATGCCTAAAAAACTAAAATCATTATTATTAAAGAAGAAGATTGGTTTGGGGCACCTGGGTGACTCAGTCGGTTAAGCAGCTGACTTCAGCTCAGGTCATGATCTCGTGGTTCACGAGTTCGAGCCTCGCATCAGGCTCTGTGCTGACAGCTCAGAGCCTGGAGCCAGCTTCGGATTCTGTGTCTCCCTCTCTCTCTGCCCCTGCCCCACTTATGCTCCTTCTCTCTCTCTTTCTCTCTCAAACGTAAATAAACATTAAAAAAAAAAAAAAGAACAAGAATTGGTTTGCCAACTACTCCCACTATTAATTAATTAACACTGTTCTGGAGGTTCTAGACAAAAAGAAGCCTAAGGAGGAAAAATAAAACTGTCATTATGCAGATATTATAATCAAATATATACAAACTTAAAACTCTGAACTTGAAAACTTTTAGAACTTGTAAGAATTTGGTAGGGTAGCCAGAAGATAAATATTTTAAAAATCAATAGCTTGCTGGGTAATAGTACAATAATTTGTGTTGGACTAACTTTTGCAAAGATAAGAATTATCAACAAAATATTTAAAAACAACCATTTTAAGGCACCAAACAGTACCCAAAGGCAGGCAGAAACTGGCCGGAATTTGACTGTTGAAAGAAAGGAACTGCAGAATGAGACTTGCATTTTTACAGCTTTTCCTCTAAGGGTACACCCAACCCGTGTGGGATAGAGTAACTGAGGAATACCCTCAGGCAAAGCTTAATGGAAGGTGGGACATCATCAAATGCCAATACTTACATATATTCAGTGTCCCAGAAGAGCAGAAAGAAATGGGTAAACAAGCAAACAAACAAACAAAAACCACAGAAGAAATAACAGCTGAAAATTTTCAATTTTGGTAAAAAGTATTAATTTATAGGTTCAAGAAGCTCAGTGCACATCAAATAAGATAAATATAAAGAAAACTAAATGTAGGCATATTATAGTCATGCTGCAGAAAACCAAAGATAAAGAGAAAAATTTCAAAGAAGGCAGAGAAAATGACCCATTACATATAGGAGAATAAGGATAGGAATAAAAGTGACTGTTCATCAAAAATAATAGAGGCCAGAAGACACTAGAATGACATCTTTAAAGTGCTGAGAAGAAAAAGAAAAAAATAAAAACAAAAAAACCTGTCAACCCAGAATTCTATATCCAGTGACAACAGTCATCAAAATGTGAAGGCAAAATAAAGACATTTTTTGGATAAATAAAAATGGAGAACATTTTTTGCTAGGAAACCTGCACTAAAAGAAATCTAAAGGAAATTCATCAAGCTGCACCAGTGGGAAACTCAGATCAAAAGGGGCACCAAAGTGCTAAGTATGTGGGTATATATAAAACATTATCACTTTTTTTCTCTTCTTAATTTCTTCAAAAGACAGCTGGCAAGTTAAACCACAGATAAACACTGCATTTTGTTATTTATAACATAGGTATGTGTAAAATATATGGCAACAACAGAGGATGGGGGAGGCAGGTAAGTGAAACCAGTTTATTGGCACAATATTAACCTAAGAAGACTGTGGCAAATTAAGGATATTGTAATCACTGGAGTAAATCTAACAAACAAAATAAAACAAAGACGTACAGTTTTTAGAAACAGAGAAATCAAAGTGGAATACTAAAAAGCATTTGATTACTTTTTAACAAGGCAAGTGTAACTAAAAAATGTGACAATTGGAAAACATATAGTAAATGGTAGACTCTAAATCCATTCATAACAATAATTATATTAGATATAAATGAACTAAACACTCCAATTAAAAAGCAGAGGGGTGCCTGGGTGGCTCAGTCGGTTAAGTGTCCAACTTCGGCTCAGGTCATGATCTCACAGTTTGTGAGTTCAAGCCCCTCATTGGGCTCTGTGCTGACAGCTCAGAGCCTGGAGCCTGCTTTGGATTCTGTGTCTCCCTTTTTCTCTGCCCAATCCCCACTTCCTCTCTGCCTCTCTCTGTCTCTCAAAAATAAATAAACACTTGAAAATTTTTTTTAAAAAAGCAGAGTACGTGATAATCAAAAAGAATGAAATCTTGCCATTTGCAACTACATGGGTGGAACTTTAGGGTATTATGCTAAGTGAAATTAGTCAGAGAAAGACAAATATCATATGACTTCACTCATATGAGGACTTTAAGACACAGAATAGATGAATACAATGGAAGGGAAGCAAAAATAATATAAAAACAGGGAGGGGGACAAAACATAAGAGACTCTTAAATATGGAGAACAAACAGAGGGTTACTGGAGGGATTGTGGGAAGGGGGAGGAGGTAAATGGTTAAGAGGCATTAAGGAACCTACTCCTGAAATCATTGCTGCACTATATGCTAACTAACTTGGATGTGAATTAAAAAAATAAAATAAATTAAATTAAATAAATAAACCTAAAAAATTTTTAAAAAGCAGAGTACGTTTGACTGAATAAGAATGCAAGACAATTACATGCTATCTACAAGGAACACACTTTAAATATAAACACACAGGCTGAAAATAAAAGAATGGAAGTGATATAGAAGCAAACAGCAAGCATAAAGAAGTTAGAATGGCTATATTAATGTAAGACAAAGGAGACTTCAAGACAGGGAGTATTACCAGAAATAAAGAGGGATATTTCATTATGATAAAAAGGCCAAGTCATAAGGAAGATAGAATCATAGATGTGTATGCACATAACAAGAGCTACAAAATACCTGAAGCAAATTCTGACCAAATTAAAGTGAGGAAAAGACATGTCTACAATCATAGTTGGGGATTTTACCAGCCTCCTTCAGAAACTAATAGAACAACTAGAAGAATAATCACTAAGGAGATAGAGGACCTGACCAACACCATCAGTCACTTTGACCTAATTGACATCCATAGAATGATCTATTCAACAACTGCAGAATATACATTTTTTTTAATGCACATGGTATGTTCAGCAAAATATACCTATTCTAGGCCATAAAATAAGTCTTCATAAATGCCCAAAGCCTAAAACCTTATAGAATATGTTCCCTGACCACAAAAGAATTTAGAAATTAGTAACAATAAGATATCTAAAAAGATTCAACAGTTAGAAATAAAATAAACCAAGGAAGAAATAGTATTCTTTGAATAAAACGAATATTTCAAACAGAATGACTATAAAATACAACATATTTAAATTTATGGGATTTATAGATTCCTGCAGTTAAGGGAAATGTATAGTTTTAAATGTTCGTGTTAGAGAAGAAGAAAGTTTTAAAATCAATGATCTAAGTCTTCACCTTAAAAAACTAAAAAAATATAAGTAAATTAAACCCCAAGTAGAAAAAAGAAAATAATAAAGATAAGGGTAGAAATCAATTTAAAAAGCAGAATAAACATTAGTTGGTTCTTTCTAATGACCAATAAATTTGATAAACCCCTAACAGTTTTATCAAGATCCATCAAAGGAAAGAAAAAACCCCCACAAATTACCAATATCAGGAATGAAGAAAGGGATATTATTAAAAACCTCACAGAAGTTGAAAGAATACTAAGGGAATATTATCAACATCTTGTTGCCAATAAATTTGACAACTTACATTAAACCGACAAACTCCTTGAAAAGCACAATTTACCAAAATGTGCAAGATGAAATACAAAATCCAAATAGCCCTATACCTATAAAAGAAATTGAATGCATAGTTTAAAAAAAAAAAAAAAAAACTTTCCAGAAAGGTTAGGCCCAGATGATTTCACAAGTGATTTCTACCAAACATTTAAGCTAGAAAGAATACCAATCTTACACAAACTCTTAGAGAAAACAGAGTAGTGTGAGCACCTTCTAATTCATTTTATGAAGCCAGCATAACTCTGATACCAAAACTTGATAAAGATATTAAGAGAAGAAAAATTACAGATCAGTGTATAATACATTTGCCCTTCAGTTTAGAAGCTAAGGCTAATCACAGTGAATGTGATCTGAACACACTGCTCAGCACTGCATGGGAAAGAGAATTTAAAAGGTCCCTCAGTATATCACCTCCCTTATGTAACCAAGCTTACCACTCTATCTGATAGGCTTTCTGTTAAGTATCAATCATTTTAAAACAAAATCTTTTCTAATATAAATATCATATCACACTACATCAGAAGACATCGGGTTTCCTATGAGGTAGATACTACTGTCCCATTTTCTGGATGAGAAAACAAAGGTTAAAAAAAACTTGCTCCCAGGTGACACACCTAGCAAAGATATGAGCTCAAGCAGTCTGGTTCCAGAGCCTGAGCTCTTAATTACTACCCTGTGCTGCTCCTCCAAATACATTAATCCAGTAACATAATTATAGGTAAATAAATTATGGTGTATCATATTTGAATACTATGCAACCATTAAAGTATCCAGACAGATTGAGAGAGGAAAAGAAAAAAGAGATATTTCTCAGACTTTAAAAAATAAACACAAACATATTTTACCTTTCCCTCTAATAAAAAAGGTATTGCTGCTCATTGTAGAAAATTTGGAAAATACAGAAATTGATATAAGGAAGAAAATTGCAATTACTTGCAATTCCACCATTCTTTCAGTTTTTATTCTCTGCCAACATGACCTTTTAATCTTCATTTACAAAAATAAGATATCAAATGTCCTGAGGTAATTTTACACTCAACTTTGGTTATTGGTTGGGATGCCTGGGTGGCTCAGTTGGCTAAGCCTCTGACTTTGGTTCAGGTCATGACCTCACGGTTCGTGAGTTCAAGTCCCCCATTGGGCTCTATGCTGACAGCTCAGAGCCTGGAGCTGCTTCAGATTCTGTGTGTGTGTCTCTCTCTCTCTGCCCCTCCCCTGCTCGTGCTCTGTCTCTGTCTCTCTCTCAAAAATAAATAAACATTTAAAAAAAGAAAAATAACGATAACAACTAAAAAAATGAACTTTAAAAAGAAAAAAAACCATATCATAGATCCACATAATGAAATATTATATAGCCATTTAAACATAATATTCACGATGAAATTTTAAGAAATTCAGAAAATTCTTATAGTGTACTTTTAACAAAATACAGAAGAAGAAAAAGGAGGAGGAGGAGGAGAAAGAGGAAGAAATTGGAAGACTGACTTTACTCAACTTCAAGACTTGCTATAATGTTGCAGTGATCAAGACAGAGTGGTATTGTTGAAAGATTGGACACACAGATCAATGAAACACAACAGAGAGTCTAGGGATAGGCCCACACAGAGTCCACTGATTTTTGATAAAGGAGTAAAGGCAATTCAACGGAGAGGGAATAGTCTTTAACAAATGGTGCTGGAACAACTGGACATCCATTCACCAAATTTTTTTTGAAAAGACACAGATCTTTACACCTTTCACAAAAATTAACTCAAAGTGGATCACAGACCTAAGTGTAAAACATAAAACTATAAAACTTTAGAAGATAACACAGGAAAAAATGTAGGTGACCTTGTTTTTGGCAATAAGCTTTTAGCTACAACACCAAAAGCATGATCCATGGAAGAAATAATTGGTAAGTTAGACTTCATTAAAATGGAAAACTTCTGCTCTGCAAAAGACAATAGGAGAATGAAAAGACAAGACACAGACTGATAGAAAATCTTTGCAAAATATACAACTGATAAAGGACTGGTAACTAAAATACACAAAGAATTCTTAAAACTCAACAATGAGAAAATTAAAAACCAATTTGAAAATGGACAAAAGATCTGAGCAGATACCTCACCAGAGATGATATACAGAAGATGAAAAACCATATGAATAGATGCTCAGCGTTACGTGTCACTAAGGAATTGCAAACTAAAACAATAAGAAATCACTACATGCCTATTAGAACAGCAGTATTTACCCAATTGAACTGAAAATGTATGCCCACACAAAAACCTGTACGTGGATGTTTACAGCAGTTTTATTCATAATTGCCAAAACTTGGAAGCAACCAAGATGTCTGTCTGTAGGTGAATGGATAAATAAACATCCAGACAATGGAATGCTATTCAGTACTAACAAGCAATGAGCTATGAAGCCATGAAAAGATATGGGGAAATCTTAAGTGCATATTACTAAGTGGAAGAGGCCAATCTGAAAAGGCTACATATTGTGTAATTCCAATTATATGACATTCTGGAAAAGGCAACACTATAGAGACAGTAAAAAGATCAGTGGTTGGCAAGGGGTCCAACAGGAGTGGGGAAGGGGTGAATAGGTGAAGCTCAGAGGATTTTGAGGGCAGTGAAACCAGACTATATGATACTTTAATGGTGGATACACAACATTATGCATTTGTCAAAACCTGTAGAACTTTACAACACAGAGTGAGCCTTAATGTCTACAAATTAAAAAAAAAAAAAACAACAACAACAACCAACATTTAGGAGGTTGGGGGATCTCAGGAAAGAATGCAGATTGTAGCAACATAATCTCACTGTATTACCAATAATGGGGGGAAACCTCACTGAAGGGGATGGGGGAAAAGGTACTGACCTAAGTAACTTTGGAAATAAGTGGAGTTTATAAGACTAAAGGCAAAAGAAACTGCACATAAATACTGGTCTTCAGTCAATGAAACTGGGAAACTGGTCTTTTGTTTCCCAAAGGTGTATGGGTTAATGATTCTTATATTGCTATATGTGTATATTCTGATCAAACAATAAATGGATGATGAATGGTTGGAACCAGGTTTCTCCCTGTTGGAATGGAAAGAAGAGCAGGTATGAAGAATAGCAAGGAGAGGAGTGTAGAATGAATTAGAATTGAAGACATTGTAAAAACTCATGTCTAATTTTACATAGATACAGATGGTTATATAGAGGATTTTTTATAGATATATGTGTATATGGGATTATTATAAACACATGTGTTTCTTTGCTCTGTCAACGGAGAGGCCCTAAAAGAAACATCCCAGTACCGATGAGCTCACCCAGAACCCAGATCTTGGTTTCTAATACCGATTTTCAATAAAAAGGAAAAAATCTCCTTGGAGAAATGGCTGATTCTAGAACTGGGGCAGGAGATATACAAGATGAGCCTGGAGTATGTTGTAGTGCCAGAAAGTAAGAATATGCCCCGAACACACACTCACACACACATGATGAGCATATCAAAAAAGTCACAGAAGCCACGTAAAAGAGGTCCCAATGGCCAAAGCTGGAACAATTTGAGCAATAAAATAAAGTAATATCGGATTACAATTCAAAGTATAAAATAAGTATTCTTCATTAGTCCATACATTTAAACAAGTAACTCAGTAAATTAATAAATGGGAATGAAGAGACAAATCTCCAGTGCAGACGCATTCCAAATAATTTATGTAGATACTTCACTTCAAAGAAGGGGGAACATATGGGGTGCCTGGGTGGCTCAGTCGGTTAAACACCTGACTCTTGATTTCAGTTCAGGTTATGACCTCATGGTTTGTGGGTTCGTGCCCCAAGGCAGGCTTTTCATTGCCAGTGTGGAGCCTGCTTGAGGTTCCCTCTCCCTCTTTCTCTGCCCCTCCCCTGCTCGCACTCTGTCTCTCTCTCTCTCAAAATAAATAAATGTAAAAAAAAAATTGTTTAAGAAGAGGGAACATAAACTGCCACCCCTTAAGTGTAGGCTTCACATACAGACTTCCTTCTAAAGAATGCAGTACTGAAAGGCGGAATAAAGAGTAACTTTACAGTAAAGAAACCAGACAAACATTGCATCAACCAGGTGATCAAGGTCAATACCAACAGTCATGAATCATCTTAATATTACATACCCTCAACATGTGATAAGAATGGCACTTTACCACTGTGATATTCCTCACCAAAATTCATAGCCCTAGTCTAGTCATGAGAAAAACAT